>NW_027191469.1:0-507676 GCF_011745625.1 Cladosporium halotolerans | reverse complement strand
TGAATCTGATTATTCAGGTCCGAGCTCAATCAGGGACCTGATTGATTGATTACCTGATTGATTATCTGATTGAGAAAATCAAGATTCAAGATCTATGCCTGGAGGATCAGTTCCTCAGAGATGAGCAGCTGAGACGCGGACTCCTCCCGGAAGATCCTACTCCCGTCGCAAACGATCCGATCAACAACCATACCGATGCTCAAGCCAACGCCGAAGAGCTCAGAAGGCTGGAGAACCAGAGGGAAGAAGACATGAACATGCTGCACAACGACAGAGCTGATGGCGTGGTCTTCGAACGCTTCGCAACGCCGCCTCTGTCTCCCACCAAGCTAGTCTACCCAGCTCGCGGATGGCAGGACTACCTAGTCGATCGGATGCCCGCGCAGGAGCCGCGCAACGAGGATGACGCGAAGCAAGAGGCGTACATCGCCGCAAACCTCCACAAGCGCAACCTCGAAATCTTCGGCGACTGCCGCGAGCGCTTCCCGCACGTCCTCAAGAATGCCGCGCAGACGTACCAGTGCATCCACGACGCCAGAACCAGAGCCAAGAAGATGCTCTGGTCTGCTGAAGAACTCGCCATCATTCGCCAGCACGCGGAGGCGGGACCTCACTGGGAGAGCGCATACAATGCGCTGTTGATCAAATGGGTCTTTGACCCGAAGAAGACGCGCGAGGTCTTCAACAAATTCACTGAAATGCGGCGCGAGATGGGATTAATGGAGTGATGAGTGCGAGGTAGTAAAGCAGTTAGATAGACACGCGGAATGAGAAGAGATCCAAAAGACCTGGTCAGTGGACAGGCAATCACCAATGCTCGCATCATCCTCACCAGCCTCACTAGCCTCTGGTTTATCGTGATGATTGACAAACGATTCACGCGGTCTGCCATTCTCGTATACGTAAATGACCGATTTGATCGCATAAGGAGGTATCAGCGCAAACATGAAACCAAAGGCTCCTGTTCCGAGAAGAAATGACTTGAAGATAGCGTCGCGTTCAGCGCAAGACATGAGGAGACAGAATGCTGGGTTGAACATCAGCGAGGGGGTAATAGCTCTTCATTTACTGCTAGACCTCAAATCAATCACAAGAACGCGAGGAACAAGTAGTAGATCTTTACCGAGAGGACGGTAGTTGCTTGTGTATTGCTTGTTTGCTATAGAAATAGTTTGCTATGCTTGGATGACGTTTTCCTCCAACCGAAGAGGATACATGTCGGAAACATCATGTCTCGGTAGTGTTTTCGCTCTTTGCCATGGCATCCTGCGTTTGCCCCCTCAAACCTTCGTGCGGTGGCTCATCTTTGTTCTGGCTTTGTGCCATGGGCTCCTGCGTCGGCTGAGCCGCTGGACCGGAGGATTCTGAGGTTGGAGGCTCAGTAGTATTTTCGCTCTTCGATTGGGCTTCTTGTGTCTTGGCTCTAGGATCGCTTGACGCCGGATCATCGATGTCCAGTAGCTGGGCGAATGGCTCTTGTGATTTAGTCTTGCCACTAGCAGGGGACTGTGTCCGGGCAGACAAAGTCATAGCCCTGGTGCAAGAAGGGGCTCTGTTGCACCGCAACAAAGCCGAAGGCCTTGAGAAATACTTGAAGGTGCGAGGAAACATGTTGGAAAGAAAATAGAACCAAAGTGTGGCTTATTTGACGATATAATTCTCCGGCAATAGGCTTGGACAGCACGAGGTGAGGTCAAACAGCTGCCCCCACACGTCAACGCCAGCGGCTCAGCCCGAAGCCACCATGCACTATGCTCGAAGGGGCAGGCGACTGACAGGAATCGTCATGACGCAGCCAAATCTCGTGATAGCCCGATGGCAGCTGAGGTACAAGATGCGTGCCGCTGTCAGTGGCATGCCCTCCGGCGTCGCGTGATACTTGACGCTCACAAGTCGCCTTGTACCTAGGTAGCTGGGCTTGGTTTCACAGCCTGCATTTGTACATGGCACGCGAAAAGCGTAGACAGCGCCCGGACGGCGAAGAAACCGCGAAGATGCCTCACGAGCGCTCACCTTTGCTGGAAAGAGTTCCCGTTGCAGACGCCCACGATCGTTACCCGCACACAAGTGTACGCAACTTCTATCCATGACCCACGCGCGCCGTCACCAGCTCACAAAGTATCAAGGTCCGCCGCTTCTGCACGATCATCCTCATAGCCATCCCTCTGCTCAGCATCGCCATTGTGTTCTTCTGCATAGCGATTGGCGGCGATAATGATATCTTTGGTGACCGTGGGAGAATACTATCTTTCAGCTCCGGACTTCCTCACCAGCACTGGCCAGACAGCGAAGGGTTGTCCTACTCAAACCTGAAGAAGGTCCTCCTTGACACGCCAAGTGCCGACAAAGCGCGCGAATGGAGCAGATACTACACCGCTGGCCCCCATCTTGCAGGCAAGAACTTGAGCCAGGCGGAGTGGACACGAGACCGATGGGAGGAATGGGGAATCAAGAGCGACATTGCCGCGTATAATGTCTACATCAACTACCCTAAAGATCACCGACTCGCTCTGCTGAAGCATGGGAAGGTGGACTTTGAGGCTACACTGGAAGAGGACGTTCTTGAAGAGGACCCTACGACTGGAATGGATGACCGTATGCCTGTATTCCACGGATACTCTGCGAGCGGGAATGCGACCGCGCAGTATGTGTACGTCAACTACGGAACCTACGCCGATTTCGAAGAGCTGCTCAAGGCAGGCATCCATCTCAAGGGGAAGATCGCCATTGTGAAGTATGGCCGGATCTTCCGTGGTCTCAAAGTCAAGAGGGCAGAAGAGCTGGGTATGCTGGGCGTGGTCATATACTCAGATCCCGGCGACGACGGCGAGATCACCGAAGAGAATGGATATAAGCCTTACCCTGATGGGCCTGCGCGCCATCCTCGTTCAGTGCAGAGGGGCAGCGTCGAATACCTGAGTAAGAAGAGCATCCTTGACCGAAAAAGAGCGCATCAGGCTGACAGCAAGCAGGCATTGGACCAGGCGACCCAACAACGATTGGCTACCCGTCCAAACCCGGCGTCCCTCGTCAGCCGACGAAAGGCAAGATACCCACGATACCCTCCCTCCCGCTCTCTTACGCTGAGGCAATTCCCCTTCTTCGCGCCCTCAACGGACATGGCCCAGCGGCTTCGTCTCTGTCCTCTTGGTGGCACGGAGGCGGTCTTGGGTACAAGAATGTCAGCTACAACATCGGACCATCACCAGCTGAAATAACCCTGAATCTGATGAACGAGCAAGAGTACGTCACAACAGACCAGTGGGACACAATCGGCATTATCAATGGCTCTATCTCGGATGAAGTAGTCATCATTGGTAACCACCGTGATGCTTGGATTGCTGGCGGCGCGGCAGACCCCAACTCTGGATCGGCGGCGCTCAATGAAGTCGTTCGCGCGTTCGGTGCTGCTCTTGATAAGGGCTGGAAGCCGCAGCGCACGATTGTGTTTGCTTCCTGGGACGGAGAAGAGTATGGTCTTGTCGGCAGCACCGAATGGGTGGAAGAATATCTGCCCTGGCTTACGAAAGCCGCAGTCGCCTACATCAACGTCGATGTCGGCGCTAACGGGCCAAACTTCGAGGTTTCCGCGGCACCACTTCTCAACAAGGCCATCTACGAAGTTTCAACTCAGGTGCAAAGTCCGAATCAGACGGTGGCAGATCAGACCGTAGCCGACCTTTGGGATGGATACATCAGCACAATGGGCTCCGGTAGCGACTTCACTGCCTTCCAGGACTTTGCCGGTATCCCCTCCATCAACGTTGAATTCGGCCAGGGAAAGAACAGCCCCGTCTACCATTACCATTCCAACTACGACTCCTTCACGTGGATGGAGCGCTACGGCGACCCAGGCTTCAAGTACCACGAAGCGATCGCGAAGATCATTGCGCTGCTGGCAGCCAAGCTGGTCGAAGAGCCGATCGTAAGCTTCAACGCCACAGACTACGCCGTCGGACTCGAGAACTACCTACACCGTATGCGCGAGACGACGAACGCCGAAGAAACGCTAGGCAAAGACGTTTTCTGGCCGCTGGAGAAAGCCATCCAGGCCTTCAAGATCTCAGCGGCGGCGCTGGATCACCACGCTTCTAAGCTACATGCCGAACTATCCTCACCTCATCTCACTACTTCTCGCAGGAAATCGTTGTTTGCAAAGATTCACGCCATCAATAAGCATTACAAGACCCTTGAACGCCATTTCTTGTACCAGCCGGGCCTGGACAGCAGGCCTTGGTTCAAGCACGTGGTCTTTGCGCCTGGGCTCTGGACTGGGTATGCCGGCGCGACTTTCCCTGGCATTGTGGAGGCGATCGAGTTTGGTAAGGATTGGGAAGTCAAGAAGTGGGTTGGAATCGTCGCGGGCGTTGTGGGGGGCGCGACATTGCTGCTTCCCTGAGCTAGAAGCTAGATGTCACAGATGATTATACATGGGAGAATGGTGCTCCGGGTTGAGCATCAGTACATACCATGCGGGGGGACTACGGGAGGAACGCATGTTCGATGAAGGGGATCACGCTGGTGATAAGCGTGGACTGACGACGAGCACACATAACGACGGGTATATACATAGAGTAATTCACTTTAGAGCCAAAACCAGTAAATCACGTTAGAACTACCATGGGTATCACTACAAGTCCCTTCCATATCTCGAAAGGGACAAACTCCCGACCAAGACGCCGTTCAATTGTGAACGCCACCACCAACGTTCGCTGTGCCCCTCCCAAGACCTTCTTTGTACCTTGCCAAACACCGCTCCCTACACTGCTTGTGATCAACGATTGGCTTTGGGTACCCAGCCTTCTCCGCCTGCTTGCCCGCTCCACGGCCGTAAGGATCATGGATAGCCTTTCCAGCAACGCCCTTGAGCTCCGGGACCCAGCGCCGAATATACTCGCCGTCGGCATCGAACTTCTCCGACTGCAGCAAAGGGTTAAAGATGCGGAAGTAAGGCTGGGGATCCACACCGGTAGAAGCTGAGAAGCCCCAACCTCCGTTGTTCGACGCGAAGTCTCCGTCGATCAGGTGCTCCATGAAATACCTCTCGCCCATGCGCCAATCCAACAGAAGATGCTTCGCCAGGAACGACGCGACGATCATGCGGCAGCGGTTGTGCATGTATCCCATCTCCTTCATCTGGCGCATAGCAGCGTCGACAATGGGAAACCCAGTGCGACCTTCCTTCCACGCGGCGAAGTGCTCGTCGTTGTACTCCCACTCGATTGCCGTGTACTCGTACTTGAAAGGCTTGTTCATGCACACGTACGGCCAGTGGGCGAGCACGTGCTTGTAGAAGTCGCGCCACGCAAGCTCGGAGATGTAGCCGGCGACGCCTGCGTTGCCGCCGTCGAGCTTCTTGGTGCTGTTCGCTTCGCGGGCGGCGCGGACGGCTGTGCGAGCGGCGAGCGTGCCGGTGGAGAGGTGAGGGGAGATGATTGAGGTGGTATTCATAGCTGGGAAGTTGCGGGTGTCTTGGTATTTGCTGACTTTGCCTTCAAGGAAGCGGGACAAACGAGCCTGAGCCTCGTGCTCGCCTGGTGGCCAGAGGTTGGCGAACCTCTCCTTCTCCTCCTTTGATAGAAGCTTGTTCGAAGGCGCCGAGGGTATTGAAGCGCTAAAGATGTCGCTGAATCGTCGCTTTGCAGACTCATCATTGGTGGTCGGGGCTGGAAAGGCGTCGAGCAAGTCAGGGTGCGCGTGAACATGTTTGATCCAAGACTTGAACCATGGGGAGTAGACAGAGTACTGCTTGCCAGCGCCAGTCATAAGTGTCTCAGGCGGCACAACAACATCATCATGAAGCGCGGTGAAACTGATCCCTTCCTCCAGACACTTCTTGACCAGTTTGTTTTCTCTCCTCAGCTCGTCGACTTCGTACTCAATGTTGCAGTAGACGTGTTTGGCGCCCCATTCCTTGAACTTCTGAAGCAGATGCCCCGGCACAGCCTTCCTATCCTCAATGGTTGTGGTATACAGCGGAATATGCAGTCCAGCGAGCTCCTCCTTCATCACCTCCAGAGTCCTCATTTCAAAGTCCACCCGCACGGCGCTCGTGAGGTGTGCTTGGTAGTCCTGAGGGCTGACGATGTACATGCATATCAGCGGCACTCCCAACTCTTTCGCCTTCTGGCTCGCGAGAGAAAGACCGCGGTTATCCTGTAATCGCAAGTCGCGCTTGAACCAGTGCACCACGCTCTCGCCCGCAGGCACCTTGTCGCGCGCTGCCTGCGTCGCAGTGATCGTGTTATTGAGCGTCGTCAATGGCCTTGGAATCTCGTCGTCGTTGTATCGTTTGCAACGCTCATTGCTCATCTCAGGAGGATAGAACTCGCGCTGGACGATTCCGGCGCGCTCTTCGGGGCGCGAGTGGTCGAACTTGGGATCTCCATTGCTGGGCTTGACGGTGTCGCGTTTCTTGCTATCTGGAGGCGGTCGGATGGGCGATGTGGCCTTGCGCTTTGGTGCCATAGTCGCGAGTCTCTGGCGAATCACCAATGTCGCTTGGTGTGGTTGTGACACTGGACGCAAGTAAAAGATTCGGATGTGTAGAGTGTGGCAGGAGAGAGGGGTGAATGTACGGGAGAAGAATGCAGCCCCTACCATTGGATATCCTAACGCACTTAGCACACTGCAGGACGGTCAGTGCAGTGCGGAAAGGTATTATTCTAACATAAACGCGAGTTTGGACGCGCCCATTCGCGTTGGAGGCCTTACGCGATGGTCATCAAGTGGGATGAGATCATGCCCGCAGGCCAGATCGAGAGGAGGACAAGCCACAAGATTCTAGCGCAGATCGGAATGGCACGTGCATGCAAGACCAACAACGGTCGACCTAGGACTCAGGTCCGACCGCAATGGCTGAATGCGGAATGAACTGCTTGATTCGTCGACCCTTTTCGGTAGGATATTACTGTCTTCGTGGGAGTGATCAAATGATGACACGTGATGCTCGAGATCTGCATCTCCAGAAAGAGTTTCAATTTTGTACTGCTATATGCATGAATAGAAACAGAGCACACGAAGCAGAACACGCAAGCTACATCGCAAAAGCCAAAAACATCTGATCGAAATAAGAAAATATTAAGCCCAGAAAAGCCATAGCTACAGCCCAACCTAACTCCATGCATGCCCGTGATTCAGGAGCGCATCGGTTCCACAGAGAGCCTGTCCATTGTGGCAGGCGTCATTTCGTCGGTGACGAAGCTCCCCTCCGTCGCCAGGCTCGGAGTGTCGGGGGCAAAGTCATCGTGGTTGCCGAACAGTATGCGGTCTTCGTGAGGGATGTGTTGGAGCTCGAACTCCGTGAGGAAGGATCTTGAGGGGCTGCTAAAGGCATCTGACGGCGTTGTCATCGGCTTCGCCTGTGCGCCGTAGCCTAGCTGGACCTCGTTCGGGGTGTGAGGGTTGGACATGCTGTGATGTCCCATGATGGTGAACTGATCTTCCGTCGAAGGCAGGAAGTAGGGGCTTGCGGGCTGTTGAAAGTAGCTGGAAGTTGGATCGGGAAGGCCGCTGGGCATCCAGTTCGGCTGTGGGGAGGATGTGACGCGGTTGGGAGGTGGTGGCATGGAGTTCGAGGTCGGGAAGAATGGCGGCTCTTGCCTGCGAAGGGTACGACGGTGCCGCTCAATACCACCTAGATGCTGGATACCGGAAGCCCTGGCTTGCATAGCTCTTCTCTGCGCAGACGCGTCGCGTGTAGCCTTGCCTCCTTTGGCACCGGATATCTGCCGCTTGACGGCAGGCTGGGCGCGGCGTTCTGACTTGCGCTTGGGGTCTTTGCGATAGCGGGTGGTAGAGATCACGCCCTTTTGCAGGGCTTCTTGTGTAAGGCGCCAGAGCGAGCACTTCTTGGGCCCGCGTGAGGAGGTAACGCGCTCGAATGCCTGTGGACAATGTCAGCTTCGGGGACGTATGAACTGGAAGGTTCTTCGGCACATACTGCGTTCATGCTCAAGTTGTGCCTTACGCTGTTCTGCCAACCAGTTGTGGAGGCTTCCTTGGCCTTCTGGCTGTTTTGCGAGACCCATGCGTAGACGTCCTTCAGAGTCATTGTGTGCTCGGGAGCCTCGAGGAGGCAACGGTAGAGTAGCTGCGCGTAACAAGGATCGGTGACTTCGGCGCTTGGGCTCTCGTCGCCCTCCTCTTCCTCTTCAGGAAACGCTTCGTCGTACTCGAGGAGATCGGCCGTGCCTTCTCTGGAGTCAACTCGAAGAAGCTTGTGGTAACTGACATTGTGTTGTGGAGGTGGCATGGATTGATCGAAACCGCTCGTGTTGGGAATAGGGTCCGGCGATGGATAGTAGTGCGCTTGGTTGAACAGGGTTGGTGGGCCGCCGAGTCTCATAGGGAGTGGACCATGGGCGCCAGAGTAGTGGTCAAAAGGTGGGAGAGGTGGATACACGCTCGTCGCTGAGTCGAAGTATTCCGTAGCGGTGGTTGCCGGAAGGCTGTACAAGTCCGAATGCGACGGGGCGTCCGACATTGCGTTGCTGCTATCGTTGCGAGTCTCCATCTTGATTGGCGATGGTTGCTGTGATCTTGAGGCTGCTTCGGGATATGCAGGTCTCCACAATGCTGTCTTGCTTGAGGTCGCAGTTGATGCGTCGTCCGGGGAGTCGAAAGTAGTGTCGAGAAGCGCGTCAAGCGCTGAGTTGTCGAGCGGCTGCGAGTGGTCGAAGAAAGCGTCGAGCAAGATGTCATCCCCGCCCTTGTCACGAGGCGGCGGCGACTTCACCCCCGACGTGCGCGAATGACACAGCTGCGAAGTGGCCTCCATGACTAAGTGTTCTGACTTGGTTGCAACCAGCAGACACAGTAAGTCGATGAATGTTCCAAAAGTGTCTCAGAGCTGCAGGTAGGCTCCAGGATGTTGGAGAAGTCGTTGGTGGTCAACTGGGATGATCGACGAGGGAGATACCGTTGTTTTCAAGGCGGGAAGGCAGATGCAGCAGCCCTGCTACGTCGCGCAAGGCGTGGAGACAACTTGCTGGCATTCAGCCAGATCGAGCTCGGGAGTAGCAAGCCGTAGATGGCCGTTCCGGCACCCGGGATATGCTCAAAGATCGTCCGCGAGGATGTAGCCCAATGGGAAGGCGTAGTGATGTCCGCAGGGCACAATAGCAAAGGAAAACAAGCTCGGATTAAGGTCTGAAACAGCGGCAGTGAATGGAATGAGGCAGTACATTGATCACGCTAACTTACATATGCGTCAAACTACGTGCCCTCATGCTGTCGGGCCGCGCATACGCTGGCAGGCCGCAGAGGCATTGTCAGGCTGTGCAGGACCGCGCCTATCAGCGGGCAGGTGCACACACTAACAGCATTGCCTGCCGGAAGCATGAGCACGTTGAGGCTGCATAGAATGCTGGTTTGACAGCATGGGCGCACAGACTATGAGTTGCCCTGGCCTGATGATTGGCCCTACGCTCGAGCTCCATAGTCTCTGTGGACGTAGGAGGGAAAGCAACCTTGGGCAACAAACGTGACGTGCCCAAGAAGCACTGGACATGCGCCACGCCAGCATACACCCAGGCTGCTGTCCTACAGGGCTGGGGCCAGGGCAGAGCCAAAAGCGCACAAGGCCACGGGCCGAGCAGTCTTGCAGTCTTGCAGATTTGGTCGACGGCTGCCAGGGAGCCGCGGGCCGGCGGTATGAGGGTCAGGAGCACACGTGACGGAACGAGGTGACCGACGGACACACGCTCACGGGAGTTCTTAGACTCATCGCAGCACGCGCGTGCGGGAAGCAGTGGCACGATAGCCACCCGGTGACTTCAACATAGCAATGTATGCGCGGCAAGTGCGCTCTGCACCTCTGGGATACAGGGCCGCAGCCAGTTTGCGGACGGTTGCAGCTCCGACGGCTGGCGGCACACCGCACCGCTTGTCATAGCCTTGTAGATTCCAGGGCTCTCTCAGAGTCCGATGTATGCTTGCTCGTTTGGTCTTTTCGTTCGGCATTCTTGTCGCATACGTCCCTGCAGAGTGAGGTTCGCACGGGGACAGATGCCGGCGCTTGTGGGTTTGCTATGGCGATTGTCAGCATATGCAAGCAAGATTCTTCTCATGGAGGATTAAAGTGGGGCCGCGTTGGTGATAGTACTTGCGCGCACTCTCCTCAATGTCCATCATCGTCTTGCCATCGCAGAGTATAATGTTGCGCCACACCAGCGGCTAGCCGTCGACAGCGGCACTCGGTTGTCTGCAGGTATCCGAGGTCTGGCGGCCCTGTGTAGCATGCACGCGACAGCAAGAGATCGACGAGGGATGCCAGTCGGAGGCCATACTGGTCTCACTGCGGGCGTTTCGGATATCGAGAGTCTTGGGTTCACAGCAGAGGCACGGCGTAACAGCCGTGCTATTGTCTACTGCAGTGTGGTATTGCAAAGGCAGTTTGACAGCTCGGGTGTGCGCAAGAATAGTCTAGGTATCCATGTATTGGGCAACGTGGATGAGAGGTACGACCGAGCTTCGTACTAAGATTGAAACATGCGGTGTCGCCTGTCATTTCCACGCAGCGGTGACATGCATTCACTCCATTGGTTGCTCAAACCCCATTGAGCTTGCAAGAAGACCGCACTCAAGGAGCTACCGCAGTGAAAAGCAATCACTATTTCGTACCAGGAAAAAATGGGCTTGGAATATATAAGCATCGCGCCGACTCAGTCAGTTCTATTCATACATACTGACGTGCTGTGCATAGGATTGGAGTCCTACACGAAGGCGTCATTGAAGACCCTTGCAACGCTTCACCATCCGGGAATAGAGCATCTTATGCTGCCTGCTGGTATTGATTATCTCCCCAGAACATAGAGTAGGCCGTAGCCTCGCCTTGTTACTTCCGATAGTAGATCTGCAACATCCGTTAGCAAAGATAACGTCATACTCGCACACAATGGCACCCACCTTCTTGAACTGAAAATGCAGTTGAAGAATTCCCTTGTCAAAGCTGCTTCTAAATCCTCTCTCCCTTTTGGCGCTGTAGTCCCATTCGCGGTCGACAATCCTGAAAGCAACATCTTCGTACGGGGCGCCCGCCACAAAGCGAATGACGCAAGTGTCATCTTCGCCAGCCTTCGCCATGACTTCTCCTCGCCTTCTACCGCCCTCTCTCTCGATTTTGTAGGTTGGCGCGCGCGTCTTGTCCACAAGGTCAGGGTAGAGGATGTTGAATTTGTAGCCCTGGACAACTTTCGGCGGAGGATTGTCATGGTCGTAATGCGTTTGGTTGTATTTGTTCCATTCGTAGCCAAGAATGCTGCGATTGAAGTATTGTGGTTTGCGGGCGCGTACGTCTGCCGGCCAAGTGTGCTTGTTTTTAGTCTCGACGGGAACTTCGGTAGTGAGTAGCTCCTCATTGTCGCTAAGGCCACGGGCGACTTCACGGTCAAAGATGGCGGAAGTCTTCGTATCCAGTGGCTCTCCGGTGCGTTGACGCTTCGAAGATGGCTCGGTGTTTTCTGAACCATGCCCTCGCTTGCGACCAGGAACATACCCGAGGCTCAACACCTTCCGCCGGTCGTCGACAAGTCGCTGCGAGAATTCTTTGGCGGTGACAGATTCAAGAGACTTGTCTTCCGGGCGCAAACGCAAAAGCGGCTCGGGATCCAAAGAATGTCTCTCGTGGTCATCCGCATTTGCCACGCCTGATTGGACCGATGTGGTGAGTTGGTCGCTCGCTTGCAGACCAATACGCAACTTAGCGTCTAATCGTGTTTTCAGCGCATCAGCTTCTGCTGCTTGCTGCTTGCGTAAACCGCCCAGGCGAGACTGCAATATCGATTGCGTTATCTTGCGAAGGTTGGCCTTCGCCTTGTAGATGAGCAAGCTTTGGAGCAAGTGCTCCCAATAGTCGGTATCGATTGGCTCGTTAGACGACAGCTTCGACCGAATCTGACCCTCCAGCTTCTGTAGCTCCGGCAAAGTCTTGGGCGCCAGAAGCTTGTCTATGTTACCAGCCACGGAGGAAACGCCGCGGGCGGAGGATTGCGCCGACTTGTAGTGCTTCCGACGCTCTTGGCAAATCGTTTTCATCATCTAATCGCCTGTCAGCATTAGTGGACGACAGCACACGGGGACGCGAGTTCGGCCTTACATTCCAATAATCAAGATTGCTCCTGCTCCCCTCCAGCGTAATGTAGGTGTCGACGCCCTTCTCAAGCTCAGCCAGCTGCTCCTCATCCAAACCCTCAAAAACACCCTCCGGATCCAGCGAGTCGACGTCCCCATCCTCCAGCTCGTCGTCCAGTGGATTTCCATCCGGGTCCACCAGCGCAAGAGTCACAGCAAGCCAATCGATCGGCTGTGCGCGCCCACTCTTCGCACGTATGGCAGCCTTCTTCTTAGCTTGCTGTAGCACGAAGCGGTCCTCATCAGCGACCCAGGCTGCCTCTTGCGCTTCGGCCGCAGGGCGCTTGGCTGGAATCGTTGGGCGCGGCGGCGGCATAGCTGCTGTGCGCGGAGCAGTCGGATGGCGGAGGTCTAGTGCTGTGAAACTTAGGGTCGCCACGCTCGAGGGATATCCGTGGTCGCCCTGGCGATTTTCGCAAGTGAAGGCTCTCGGCTATAGTTTATAAGATGGAAGATGGAACTCGAGGCGAGCAAACAAGTCGGCTGTCGGCAACGGCGCCCCAAGCGGGCGGCTCGGCGCGTCTCCGCTTCAAGTGCCGGACCGTGAAGTCAGATCGCTGCCTACATCAACTTGGACAAGACAGCAGTTTACCGAACAACAATCAGAGAGTCTGACTAGCATATGCGAGGCTCGTTAGCCATGGGAAGTTGGAGTAAGCTGCACCACAGCAGTGACGATCTCCCATCATTGCTTGTGAAAAGCTCCTTCAGCCGAGATGGCTACAGCGTCTATTTGACAGACCTCTCCCGTATTTGGATCGAGACGCTTGGTCGGGAGGAGATCGTTGCCCGAGCGAAGCGTTTGAGCTGTAGTATCGATCCGGAAGAAGACGACCAGCAATTTCAGATATTCCTAGACAAAATTGTCGAGGCACTTGAGCAGAAGCAAGGCACTTCGCTGAGTCTCTCTCCTTCCAGGAATAGCGAATTGAAACTGAGTCTAACGGCACCTCTTCCTGCGTCATTACCGACCTTCGATTGGGAGTTGATTTTGAAGAGAGCGGCTGATGAGTCTATCGGCCACGACCTCATATTCCCACTGCTGCACCGAGCCCATCAACTGAACCGAAATCTGGAAGCGTTGATCGCCGAACTGCAAGCCAAAGACAAGATCATCGCCAAGATCACCGACCGACTTGAGACTTCTGGACACGATTTGACCGCCGTGTTTCCTGGCGTTGCGAATGTCCGGCTCTCGCGCAAGAAGTCTCAGCAGGAACAGTTGGCCCGCCATGTCAGAGGGCTGGGAAGGTTCGACGAAGCGGCCTTCAAGGCGCAGGTGGCTCAAAGTGAAGATGGCGACGGATTGTCATCGGAGTCCCTGAATGCCATCTTTGCTTCTTTACCTGCGCCGTCGAAAGATACTAAGAACCAGCATTTTTCTGCAGACTGGTGGCGTGAAATACCGCCTGGGCAGTATGTTGACCTGAACCCTGCTGAAGACGTCGAAATGACTGGGAACGGTCAAGCTGGCCCAGAAGGTCTTGAAGATCACGAAGGAGACATAACAATGGAAGACGATTTCCAGAGGCAGGCGACTCCACCACGGTTACGCAATGAACGTCCACCGGAGAAGACCGACAACTATGTCAGCGAAGACGACGATGCACCAAAGCCTCCATCCATGAGGAATGAGTCCCAGCAGAAGACGAACAATAAACCACCTTCACCAAGTCCTCAACCTGAATCACTAGTGAATCATGAGGCAGACAACGACGATGACGACGACTCGACCGAAGACGAAGACGACCTTGACGGACCAGCCCAACCATCAAAACCTCAACGAAAGCCCTCCACCCCTCCGCCGCATGATCCTTCACCCAAAGACTCCCCACCCAAACCTCCCGTCAACAAACCCTCTCCTCCCCGCGCCTCCCGCGGCCCCTTCACCCACGAAGACGCCACAGACTCCGACAGCGACGACCTCGACGCACCCTCGCAACCCTCCCAAAACCCCTCTTCCTCCTCCCACCTCCCCACCCGCCACAAATCCCCCACTCCCAAACCAGCACCTACTCCCAAACAGAAACTCCACACCCTCGGCGGCGTCCGCTCTCACACAACATCCCCAGCTCCCCCAGCAGCAGAACCCCCAACCTCCTCCTCCCCCACCGAACCAGCACCCGCCCAAAACCCAAGCAAACCAAAACCAAACCCCAAACCCAAACTCGGCACGATCGGCGGCCGCAAACCCACGCCCCAGCCGCAGCCGCAGCCCTCTCCAGAACCGCCTTCCTCCCCTCCCTTACCCTCGCCCTCGAAGCCCAAGCCAAAAGCCAAAAGCAAACAGCTCGGCACGATCGGCGGCAAACGCGCAGCCAGCTCTTCCTCCAGGGCTGCGTCGAAGGAGCCGACACCTCCTCCTCCTCCCCCGGCTCGCAAACCGCGAATGGAGAAGAAGGTTCCCCCCGACTCGAGGCCGGAAATCGGCTCGAAAGCTGCGGAGGAGCGGGCGGATGCGAAGCGGAAGGCGCTGGAGAGGGAGTTGGAGGCGAAGGCTAGGGCTGGGGGGAGGAAGAGGAGGAGGTTTTAGGGTGGGGAGGTCTTTGGGGCTGGGTGTGGGTGGGAGGTGAGGTGAGGTGTAGGCGGGAGGGCACGTGATGGGTGTGGCTGGGAAAAGTACGGAGATGTGTACGTTGGGCGGAGGGAGATTGGAGGGTGGGATGGCGCTGTCGAGGTCAATGCATAATTGTGCAGAAGGTTCACGTGATGGGGGACTGAGTAGGAAGTAAAAGACGATGATTTTGTGAATGTCGTAACACTTGGCTTCATTCAAATGGAGCTATGTAGTTTCCGAGAAAGAAAAAAACCTCTCGTAACACCCATATTCCACAAACTCTTTTTATTTTTCTTTTTTTACTTTCAGCCGGGGTATATTCATCACAGCTGTTGGGTCATAACCATTCCCATCACACGCTCATCAAGAGGCGAATTGATTTACCTGACGGTGTAGCCACCGTCGATGAGGAGGTCGGCACCGGTGGTGTAGGTGGAGGCGTCGGAGGCGAAGTAGACGTAGGCGCCCTTGAGCTCCTTGGCGAGGCCGTCGCGGCCGAGGGGGATCATGGAGTGCCAGAGCTGCTGGGTCTCCTTGGGGACGAAGTCGGACAGGCCGGTGTCGATGTAGCCGGGGGAGATGGAGTTGACGCGGGCGAAGTCGCGCCACTCGTTGGCGAGCGAGCGGGCCATGTGGATGCAGCCGGCCTTGGCGACGTTGTAGGAGGTCTGCTCCTGCGGGAAGTTGGCGATGTGGCCGGACATGGAGGCGGTGATGACGAGGGAGCCGCTGCCGCGCTCCTTGAAGTGGTGGCCGACGGCCTTGGCGCAGTGGAAGGTGCCGTTCAGGTCGATCTGGACGACGTGGTTCCAGGCCTCGACGGAGCCGTCGAGCACGCCGGCGTCAGCGGTGGCGCCGGCGTTGGCGATGAAGGCGTCGATCTGGCCGAAGTCGGCGACGACGTCCTTGACGAGCTGCTCGCAGGACTCGTACTTGTCGACCTGGCACTTGTAGGCCTTGGCCTTGACGCCGTAGGTCTTCTGGAGGTCCTCGACATTCTGCTCGGCGCCCTGGGCGCGGGAGGCGTAGGTGATGGCGACGGTGGCGCCCATCTCAGCGCAGCCGCGGGCGGCCTCGATACCCATGCCCTTGGGGCCGGAAGCGCCGGTGACGACGACGACCTTGCCCTTCATGGACATCTGGTCCAAGAGGGACTCGTGCTTGGTAGCTTGCTGGCCAGGCATCTTGTGTGGTTGTGGTTGGTGTTGTTGTTGTTGTTGTTGTTGTTGTTGTGGTGTGGTGTGGTTTGAGATGGAGTGCAGACGTGAGGCTGCCGAGGTGGACGTGGTTGCGGTGGGTGCAAGGGATTAGTTGACGGGGAGTGGTATATGTGAAGAGAAGAGAGAGGAGAGGGAAGGGCGGGGACGGAAAGGTTTATGAATGCAGGCGGCTGATGGAGCATCGAGGTCATCGAGGGCGAGCTGTGCCCCTCGTCCCAGCGCACGGCGGGCGGCGGGCAGGGCGAAAGCATCCCATCACCAGACATCATTGAGCCCCACCACGATGGCCACGCCCACGCCCGGGCTTACTGATCGCGATCACTGGTTGCTGGGCAGGCAGGGCCCGGATGACCGATGCGTTATTATGTGACGGGTTGCAATTGAGGTGAAGGCTAAGGTATTGCTCTGCGGGCGCCGCGCCCTCAACCGTCGCACACGCAAGGATCAGGTCAGCACCGGGCGTGAGAAAAAAGCAGAGCGGCGCGCTGTGATCGGCAGCGTGCGGGACAGCATTGCATGTCGCAGGTCGCAGGTCGCAGGTCGCGGGCGCCTCTCGCCAATGGCTCCGGTAAGGTACCTTGCCCTCGCAGGCGCTGCGGGCTGCCCCTCCATCGCCCAAACACGAAGATGGCAGCACCGCCAGCTTCAGCTGCCCACGCGCGCACGATCCGCCGCACGATGGGGCGCAACGTCATTGATGCCGCGGGGTTCCAGCCAGGCTGGCGCCCGCGAGAGGCACAACAGGCACACGAGGCTTCGCGCCGCCGGCCGTTGCTCGGTGGCAGCAGCAAGTAGCGTGGCGACGGCGCTCTCGGCCCAGCGAGTCCTCCATCAACATGATGAAGCCGGCTGTCATCGTGCAAAAGTGCTACAATCGCATCTCCACCGCACGTCGCTGTGGATCTGACGTTGAGGCCCGCCTACCAGCCTGCCACGCCTGCCCGCGCGATCTGTCGAGATGCCGGTGGAAAAGCCCAGCTGCTGACTGCATTTGCATTTGCATTTGCATTTGCATTCGCATTTGCATTTCCGCCTGCGGTGCTCTGCTGCGTGCTGCATGCAGTCTGGTCCCGCCGGCACCGTCGACAGAGTTCGTGGTAGGCCGGGGGGCGGGATGCAGCTCGTTGCTGTGCTGTCTCCTCTACAGCATGATGTGGCGCTATTCGCGCATGGGGAGTTGGGGTGGCTCGCGCGTCTAGACTCTGGGGCCGCGGTGGCATTATAGGCATTGATCGAAAGCCGAAGAAGAACACGTAGCCGATGTCCTGAGCGATATACATAACACCTGTGATCTTCACGGCTCGACTGTGCCGGTGGGCTGCCTTATACCGTCGGCTTGTGGACGACGTGGTCGGGATTATTATTCGTCCACCTCGGATGCCCGTGATCACGTGCATCGCACGCCCTCAGGCGAGGCGCAAAGAACAAGCGACTCGTCACATCTTGCAAAAAAGCATACGATGAAAGAAAAGCATACAACAAATGATTCCGATAGCCAGTCACTCCCAGTCGCGTGCCCGTGGAATCTCTGAACCTTGCCAAGGACGTACCTCTAGTAGCTCCATTGGCGAATCCTAGCCAGCGTAGTTCACACTGGGCTGGCTTGGCCAGCTTCACGAAAGAGACCACTGTTCTCTACGTCGATTTGCACATTAGTAGTCGATACAGATATACAAATCTAGGCCTGATATTCGATTTCCGAGAAGGTCTCTCTCTCTCTTTCTCTCTCTCCCAACGAGCACCTCGACATCCATCCACCCACGATGTTCCACGCCCCCTCCCTCCTCGCAGGCCTCACAACCTGCATCGCTCTCAAAGCCTACCGCATCGTCTCAACCGACATCGCAAAGACCCTCTGTCAAGTCCTCGCCTGCGCCGTGTAAGACCCCCAAAAAGAAAAAAAAAACAATCTCTCAGCCTTCCACACGAAACCCCAAAGTACTAACAAACAAACTCCCAGCACGCTCTCCCGCCTCTCCACGCCCATCGCCCTCATCTTCTCCATGACGCTGCTGTCCGCGACGCAGCTCTACTCCGGCTGGACGGCGCTGTCGCGCTCCGACGCGCCGCTCGTGCTGGGCGCCGAGCTGGCCGTCGCGCAGATGGCCGTCTTCACGCTCGGCGCCTTCCTCAGCATGGTGCTCAAGTGGCCGGAGCAGCCGGGCTGGTACCCGGGGCTGGAGTGGCAGGTGCCGGGTTTCGGGGCGCTGGCGCTGGCGTCGCTGGGCGTGTTGAGGGGGAGGAGGTGTGAGGGGCGGGCGGTGGGGTTTACGGGGGTGTTGTTTGGGGTTGCTGCGGCGTGAGTTGACTTATCTCTTTTTTTTCTCTTTTTGGTTGGTGTGGATTAGGTTGGGATCTGTTGTTGCTGACGAACTGGTGTTGTAGGATGATGCCGCGGACGCCGATGCATTGGGCGGTGCTCAATGCTGTTGCTGCTGGGTTGCCGGTGGGGTATCTGCTTTCGCCTTTGTTGACGAGTGCGTGATCTTGCAGCGGTGTTGAGGGATGTGCCCTCATTTACAGCTCACGTGACCTACAAGCACTCGTGGAATTTATAGACATACACGGCTGCAATCATGAGATATCGCACATTACTGGTTACCGTCTCCAGCTGCATGTCCAACAGAGAGAAGCCGACCTGATCTCGTCATGCTTTCAAAGGCAGCACACGCTTGCGAGCTTCGAGGTCAAGCCCAACAGCTTCATCAGCCTTCACGACGACCAGCGTGCTTTCCGTGTGGCATACAACGATGCGTTCCGTTCGAGACATCTCTGTACATTCCACGATGCGTGTTTCTGAACACACTTGTCTCAAGTCGGTGGCAATGCGCATCACATGACCTGTGATTAGCGGGTGGCGGCTGGCGCGGTCCTTGCGCGAAGCCCAAAGTTATACTTTTCGTAAAGACCAATAGCCAAGAAGCAATGCCTCCACACGGCTGGGTTGGTTGCGACGTCAACTGTGTGCACCAGCCAGCCATCCTCGCGCCGCGAGGCAATTGCAGTTCACCGCGTGAGGGAGGGTATATGTCTCCTTGTACGACCGTGAAGAATCGAACAGGCCTTCGGAGCTCTGTGAAACCAAAAACTGCAGGCCTGCGTATGACATAGGTACTAAGGTAGCAGCCAGACAGGTAAGACAGGCGCGGAAAGACGGGATGCCGGTGCCAGACACGAGCAGGGACGGAGTCAAATGTTCCAGAAATACCTCCGACGCCCGGCGGCCATTGGCTGGCGGGGACGTGCCAGGTGCCTAGCGCGAGGACAGCCGCGGCAGCCGAGAGCCTCGCCGCCCCTGTCTTGCGGGAGGCTCTTCAGGACTTCGATGCGCAGCACTGCCCTCACCACCTGCCCTCGCCGCGCTTCCCCAATCGTTTGCCGCCCAGCATTGCTATCTTTTCCTTTCCTTGCGAACACGCCTCACTGTCGTTTTTGCGCATATCCAACCGCGACCACCAACGCATCCCTCGAATTCCACGCCTCCGAACCGGCGTGTTTCATCTTCCAGGCCGCGTCAACACACCCGAAGCTCTTCGGAGCACCTGATTTATCGCCCGCCACCGTCGAGCCAGCTTCTGGCGTTCGACGCGCCTTACGGGACCACACTCGCTGAACGCGACCGATCCACCTCCGCCGGTCCGTCTACACCATGAAGAACACCCTCACCTACGCGGCCGCGCTGGTCGCCGCGTTCGCCCCGTTCGGCCTCGCCCAAGACTCGATTCCCAAGTGCGGCGACGGCAGCCAGTGTCCCGAAGATGCGCCCTGCTGCTCCCAGTACGGTCAGTGCGGTGTCGGCGCGTACTGCCTGGGCGGCTGCGACCCCAAGCACTCCTTCGACCTCCAGTCGTGCCTGCCGGCGCCCATCTGCAAGAGCCAGGACTTCAGCATGGACTCGCTCGACTCGCCGGGCGTGAGGTCGCAGTCGAGGTATCTGGGCAACGGCAGCGAGACCAACTGGGTCAGCTCGGGGCAGCCGGTGACGTACCAGGATAGTGTGCTTTTGACGATGGCGCCCAACACCGTCGGCACGCTGCTCATGAGCGCGCACTACGTCTGGTACGGCAAGATCAAGGCGTCGCTCAAGACGAGTCAGGGTGCTGGTGTTGTCACTGCGTTCATTCTCATGAGTGACATGAAGGATGAGATCGATTTCGAGTTCGTCGGCACGAACATGAAGACCGCGGAGACGAACTACTACTTCCAGGGCATCACCAACTGTAAGTGATTGCGACATCTTCCAAGTGGAGAGATTCGTACTAACATACACGCACAGACAACAACGGCGACGACATCGACGTCGACTCCGACACCCGCCAGAACTGGCACGAGTACGAGATCGACTGGAAGCCCGAGTCCATCCAGTGGAAGATCGACGGCAACACCGTGCGCACCCTCAACCGCGACGACACCTACAACGACACCACCAAGCAGCACAACTACCCCCAGACCCCCTCGCGCGTGCAGCTTTCCCTCTGGCCCGGCGGCCTGCCCAGCAACGGCGAGGGCACGATCGAGTGGGCCGGCGGCCTCGTCGACTGGGACAGCGAGTACATGCAGAACGGGTACTACTACGCGTCCGTCAAGGACATCTCCGTCGAATGCTACGACCCGCCGCACGGCGACAAGAACGGCAACAGCTACTACTACTCCTCCACCACCGGCACCGAAGACACCGTCGTGATCGGCGACAACAGCACCGTCATCGGCTCCATGCAGGCGACAGGCGACGACCCAGACAAGGGCAAGCCGCAGCCCAGCAGCGACTCCAAGAGCTCCTCGACCAGCTCCTCGACCAGCACCTCCACCGCGACCCCGCAGTCCGTCCCCGGCATGTCCGGCGGCGGCAACGCCGGCAACAGCGGCGGCTCGTCGTCCTCCGGCGACAGCGGCAGCGCCGGCAACAGCGGCGACACGAGCGGCAGCGCCAACGACAACACCGGCGTGCAGGGCGGCAACGGGCCCACGACCTTCGAGCAGGGCACGGGCTCCGACAGCGGCTCCTCCTCCTCCTCCGGCGGCTCGGCGGGCACCAGCCAGGCGAACCACGTCGTCGCCGGCAGCGCGGTGGCGCTCTTGGGCTTCTTCATCGCGGCGCTGATGCTTTGAGATCGGATAAGAGTTTAATGTGGAGGAGACGTGGGGGGAGGGTTCAATGATGAGATCTTTGGGGAACCATTATGCGCTGGAGTTTTGGGAGTGGGGATTTTTTTTCAATGTGAGGCAGTGTTTTTGTCTCAGCCGGGCCTGACCGTCACTTCTTTCTAAGCCTTTTTTTTTTTTCGTATCATGTGTGCATATCGCGGATTTCAGTCTTCGCAGGCAGGCCAGATAATGCTCAAAAATTTCACCTTCGATTTAATTCATCCATGTCCGCCATCAGGAGGATCTTTTGAGGTTCAGCAGCATGGTCGCAGAAAACTCGTTCGTAGGGATCAAGGCCGATGTCGAAACGCACATTTCCTGCAGTCGAGTTGTATTCGGAGCAGGCTCTGGGCTCATTTGACATCCAGAGCACCCAGCATACATTTCAAGGTGCACAGCGTGGCAGCACGATGCTCACATTGAGCTCTCGGAGCCAGCGCACGTGACAGCTTTCCTGGGCTTCACGCTTCGTGTCCAGCCTTCGATGAATTTCAAATATCACGGTCAAACGTTTACGACAATGCTTTTCGAAAGCCGCACGTCGATATCGATCAATGACGTGCCCCAATCATCCAGTGCTTAGGACGCATTGTACTTGTAACACTCGACGTTTGGCGGCCTCAAGTCAGCCGCGCACGTGACCTCGAATCCCGCATTCCCAGGCTTGGCTTGGCGCGGCCCCAATTCCGCGCCGCAAAGCCCACCGAGCGTTCGAAAAGAAGTGCGCGACGCCGACCACCTCGATCGAACCCGGCACGGACAGACAAATCAGCACTCCTCGAGCAAGCCAAACCCACCAAACCCACCTTCTTCACCAACCCCCCCAAAACTACCGTCAAAATGGAGAACGAGCGCGGCGAGCTTGTCGACCTGTAAGCGCATGCCCCGATCCCAGCCCCGAGGGACGCACACACGGCCGTGGCAGACCTGGCGGAGGCTCTTGAGAAGGAATTGAAGGACGAGCGCTGCACGTCTGCGCTTCGAGAGAAAGAGCCTCGCCAGTGTCCCGGCCAAAATACCCACGCCCATTCGCCCAAAGAACCACGAAAGAACAAACCCAGCTAACCTCCAACCTCTCCCGCCGACAGGTACGTCCCCCGCAAGTGCAGCGCGACCAACCGCATCATCAAGGCCAAGGACCACGGCAGCGTGCAGATCAGCATCGCCAAGGTCGACGAGAACGGCCGCTACACGGGCGAGAACCAGGTGTACGCGCTGTGCGGCTTCGTGCGCGCCATGGGCGAGAGCGACGACTGCATGAACCGCCTGACCCAGCGCGACGGCTACCTCAAGAACGTCTGGAACGCGAGCGGAAACTAGATTTTTGGGAAAGTGCTCTTTGTGGGATAGATTGTTCGAGGAAACGGGAGGGTATGGATGGAGATGGAGAGGGGTGCGAGAGGTATGTGGAATTGTGCTGTCTGCGTTTTTGGAATGGCCTGGTCCCTCTCTGGTGGTGGAGGTTGCGTGTGGAGGATGACGGGACAGGCCAATGCCATTGGGGTTTTGCGCATATTCGGAATGATCACGAATTCGAGGCTGACGATCAATGCCTCCAGGAGTTTTCGAGACGACTGGCGCTGATGTTTTGATGCGACGGGACATGACTACGGGCTGCGTGCTCAGCGCCGCCGGGGCTCGACTTCGATTGTTCGATCTTCTCGTAGCTCTGCCAAATCCACACAAAAGAATACCTACCGACTCCGAACCTCGTTGTCCCCAAGAAAATGTCCCATTGAAATACCTCTGTGCATTGGTGAAGCCCAATCTCCTGATTACTGCACTGCCTGTGATGACATGCCGCCCAAGGTTCATCCACTTACTCTCAATCACTCACTCAGCCGGCTGATGAAACGCCGCGAGCGCCCTGCCCAAATCCCACCCTCAGGCAGCCCAAGCGCGGGAACTCCCGCATCGCCCGCCTATATAAACGAGGCGTCGCCTAAGCCCACCCTCTCCTCCCTCCTGACACCACGGCCGCAAAATGGCCTCGCGTTCCGCCCTCGCCGGTTACGGCCGGCGCCAGGGCTCATGGGACATGCGAGTAAAGGTTCCGTGGGATCAGCCTCGCAGGCACCACCAGCGTGTCGCCGGGTCGGCAACGAACCGCGTTCGCTGGCTGTTTGCGAGGTCTGGTTCTGCGGTACGCGGCCAACAGCAATTCCGGTGATGGGTCCCCGGCGACGCGGTGTTCTGCGGCCTCGTGCTTCGGGATGTCGCTCGCCGTTGGCCTTGAGGTTGCCATCCCCAAAAGTTGTGATCGTCGAGGTTCATCGGTCGCGGTACAGATACGGGTGGTACATTTCAGATAGCTTTGTCTTGTTCTCTTGTGATGATTTCGTGATGGTGTGGGCTGTGAGGTGGCGGCGTTGTTGGTGTTGTTTGCTTGTGAGGGGTGTCGTGCGGCCGGTCGGTTTTGCGGCGCCGCGGGCGTGTTGAGGGAGCTGTAGGCATTGTTCGAGGAGGCTTGGAGGATGCTGAGATTGCCCTGGTCGTGCTCAGAGAGCTCATCATGTTGTTGGTGCCCGTGAGGTTGCGGTTGCGGTGCGAGGTAGGCGGCGAGGCACGCGGGGAGGAGGAGGGCGAGGTGACTCGGTGCGCCGCGGGCGTGTCGTGGGAGGCGTAGGGACCCGGTGAGGAGACCTGTATGACCCCTCGCTTGCCCTTCTCGAACAGTAGAGGCTCATCCTGATGAAGGTTCTCGCGACTCGATGCCACACGATCAGCGCGGTAGGCGTTGAGGCGCTCAGGGGTTGGCGGAGGAGGAGGCGGCCTCCGTCGACCATCAGAAACCGAGCGGCGCATCCTGACGACGATAGCCTCCTGGCTTTGAAAAGCCTCACAAAGGCCTCCACAGATAGTCCAGGCGCGTCGGGGCATTCCCCTCGTATTGTCGCCGCCTCGAGGCCGCGGGCGGCTCACCAAACAACAGTGTGTTTGGGAGAGCCCAACTCTGGGCCTCTACTGTTGCCCATCACGTAGCGCGTAAGGATGGAGAACTACTCCGTGACGATAGAGAAAGATCCTCATCATAGAACCTCTGGCAGCAGCACTGCCTCTCGCATACCAGAAGCACCTTCACTGACTCCTTCCCGATGCGGAATATGGCTTGGCGCAGGCCCGCTTAAGAGTGACTTCCGCTCACTGTTGACTGCCCTTTCCTCTCTCTCCACCCAACACGACAGCGAGGAAGCCGGTACCATGTGCCGGTACTCCTACGCCTACCACAGCGCCTGCCGGCACACCTCTGCGGTGCCGGCAGAGTACTGCGAGAAGGCAGGACCGGCAGTGGCGCCGGCCTCCTCGCCAGCCCTGCGTAAGTGCTTCCTCTTCTCTGCCCTCACTCTTCTGTTTACGAAGCGTGCAGTTATCTTCCGCGCGGTAGTGATTCACTAACATTTTATCAGGGAGATCGTCGTCGCTCCCAGCCCTCTTCGACGACAGCAAAGAGATGACCGGCTCGCCGCTCTCTCCATTCGGCGGTTTCCGCCAATGGATGACCGGCAGCACAACGGTGAGTCCATTTGTACGCGGTCGGACATCCATCTCGAGCACCGACTGACAGTTCGCGCAGACCGCCACCACCGCGCCGCAGCAGAGCAGGCCGCCCGTCCGTCGCCGCGAGGAAGGCATCCGCGGCACCGACGAGAGCGGCACTCTCCGGGATAGGTAAGCGGACCCTTCATCAGGTTTCACTCGCTCTCGTCGCTGACTTTTCCGCACAGCGAGGCCGTACTGCGGCACCTCATCGAGTCCAGCCGTAGCACGCAGGACCAGCACGTTGGCACAGACGGCCGCCGCATGACTTCATTGGGCTCGACAAGCGCGACCAGCGACACTGAGCAGCCGCTAAGGCCTGACGACTTCGATACTATCGAAGCGGAAATTGACACCATCAAGGCAGAGGTCCAGCACATGAGGGCCGCGCACCAGGGTCAGCAGCAAGGCGGGGAAGTCATTATGCAAGACGTGCCGGCAGAAGCAATCAGGCGCCACCGAGGCCACAGTCGCGCTGCAGCGAGCAAGATACCCACACCCGTTTCGTCCGCAGGCACCGCAACGCCAGGCATGCTCCAGAGTGATTCGCTGAGCAAGCTTTACGACGCTGCCGAGCACCTGCCAGGAGCAGGCTCGTCGCCAGCGGCAATGTTGCCAGGGTCAGGTGGCAAATCAGACAAGCCGAGTCCTCACTTCGCGCAGCCAACTCAAGCCGCAGCACGCCGTGCCGACGAAACCCTTCGCAGAGAGTCGCCACCAGTCAAGCCCAGCCCTGAGACCTCACCCGGCAAGTCGACCAAAGCGAAAGCGCCGAGCTTCGAGACAGATAAGCGTGCCGCGCAACGCCAACAGAAGCGTACTTCATTGCCAGAAGGCTGGATGTCGAGCCCGGAGCAGATCAGCTCCGCCGAAAAAGCCGTGGAGAAGAGGAGGCGACAAGAGATTCCTGAGGACATCGTACCAGCATCAGCAGCCCAGAGCCATCAGCCTGGCACGCCGCTGCGCAAGAAGACAAGCTCGTACATGTCACCGACCAAGGCCGTCCAGCATCGCAACGTCGCCACGCTTGGTGAAGGCTCTTCAAGCCGCAGCCCGCCTCGCATCAAAGCACGCGACCTCACCATCAACACGGCATTGGCATCGTCATCAAAGATGATCCGACGCTCATTGAACTCGCCACTTCACTCAGGCACCAAGTCAAGCGGCAAGTCAAGCAGCGATGATACATTCCTCTCGGCCAAGTCGCATCCCAGCTCCAAAAGCTCAGGCACAAGGTCAAGCAGCGATGATGTCTTCCTCTCGCCGAAGTCGAATCTCAGCTCCAACGCGTCGTCCAGGGGAGAGCAAAACTCTAAGAACAGGATGTCCAGACCACAGAGCCCGACCGCCAGCTCTCCGATGAAGCTGCCGTTGCCTCTCCCTGAGGTGGCCAACACTACCATAGCTCCGAGTGCGCCGAGCCAGGACTTACTAAACCCCATCAAAGCGAAGCTCGAGAAAGAAGACTTGCTTAGACGTACGTCGACACCGGATTCGGCTTCTTCGCCATCTCGCAGAGGCAGCCGCAGCGATATCTTGAGGCCAGTCTTCGCTCGTTTGAACAGAGGGAGTGAACCTGGTTCCCAAGCTGTTTCGCCATTGCTAGGGCCCACTCAGATGAACGACGAAAGGCTTCGCTCAGGAAGACAGTCCAGGACCCAAGATCGAGACAATCAGCCATTGTTGCGATTGATCACTGGCCTACGTGGCCAAAGCTCTGCAGAGATCGGGAGAGCCTTGTCCGCAAGACAGCAAAGCAATCCTACTTCGCCAGTCATCAGGTCCCCGCTAATTTTGCAAGCTTCGGACCCGGCGATACTGTATGAGCGCCGAAAGCCATCCGACAATGCTCGCCCAAAGCATCAAGATCCCGCGATCGTCTACCAGGGCCGCAAGCCAAGTGGCAGTGTCCTCACAGAGCAAGACCCAGCCATCATCTTCAGCAGCGGACCGATTGAGGCTGCTCCAGCCATGGAAACTGCAGCGTCAAGGACCGAGTACAGTTCGAGCTCCCTGCGTGCAACGGCCACAGACTTTGTGCCTCTCTTTTTGCCTACCGTGGTGCCGATGTCTGGCCGCGGGGCGCATGGACCCGTATCCCATGACGGATTGATGTGGTACCTACCAAGCTTTGGCCAGGACCTTCCCAGCGACGCTGCCTGGCACGATACGCACGCTGGAATTGACGACGATAACCATGTCGTGTACAAAGGCTGGACCTACATGGGGCCAGAGGAATATGATCCTTACACCGGGCAAGTGAACGCCACCAGATTCCAGAGCGCCGCAGGGGAACCCGTGTACGCGGGCAGGACCGATGAGACTCCTGTTTTGTCTCCCACGTCGGAAGATACTTCTCCGCCAGGATCCATGAAGACCCATGAGCGCGGCGCAGCACGCTGGACCATCACTGGCAAAGGCCGCCGCGCATACCTCTGGACCGGTAGAGACGGCCTAGAGATCGGCTTCAAGGGCCACGGCCCAGACGCCGAGCACGATCCCAACAGCCCTGTCTTGTACCGCAACCATCGCACGAAGACCAAGACCTTCCATATGCAGGCGGCAAGCTTCCCGCGCACCCATACTTCCGGATCACCCGTCCCGCCGAAGGCTCCGAAGCTGATGCGCGAGCATGCTGAGAGGATGGGGTTTGCCAAGGTGCCTTGTCCCGATTACGCTTGGAAGGGAAAGTACGATTGTCTTCCCACTCTCGTCCCGGTGGCTGGTCTCTGCGACTGCTGCAAAGAAGGCGACAACACTCTTCACCGCATTGGCGGCGGAATCGAATTGATCTCCCAGCAGTGAGAAGGTACCAGGACTCTCTCTCATTCCGAACTTGACGAACCAAAGAGGAGGTCTCCCGGAATTGGCGCATGCTTGGTTTGGCATAGCTTGCGCTTGGATGTGCGTGGTCGAGCGCTGCGCTTCACAGCCGGTCCCTCTCTCTTGCTCCCTCTCTTACTAACCAGTGGCATGATTTTGTTTCCTTTCTTGATTGTAATCACCAGCGCATGCGCAGCAGCTGCCTTCGGGCCAATTACTCCAAAGCCGCATAGCGTTTTTCTACACCACGCCGCAGAGCGTTGCAATTGCAGGACAGCTTCACAGCAGGTAGTCCTTGCAGGTCATAGCGTCATGAATTGATTTTCCAGATCCAGTCCAGGTCCAGATCCAAGTCCCTGTCCAGGTCCAGTCCTTTAGTGAGTTATTCAGGAGCAAGTGCATCCTTGTGATTTTGCTCGCCGATGCAGAGCTCCTGTGCTTCGAGCGTATGTGCTTCATGATGACGACCGCTATGGTTTATCCAGATAGCCGTCGCTACTGGCGGACTCATGCTGCTGACGGAGATGGCGTCACGTGACTGTTACGGCTTTGGAAGCATGCAGATGTCGGAGGTCGAAGGGAGCGGGAATAAGCACTTCGGCGCTCTCCAGCCATGTCAACTGCATTCATGCCGGAAAAACCTTACTGGATGGGTGGCAGCTATCCAGTGGCGACTTCGTAGAAAGATGTCGCTCTGGCTCAGCCAGCGCAAGGCGCAGTGCGAAAAACGCAGAGTGCGATATCCTGGTCACGCCACACCGTCATTCGTGGTGAATTGCAGTCGATCAATCAGTAGTGTTTTAATGGTCGCAAGGTCGAAGATTCCTTTCGGGCGATGGTGGCATGCCGCGTTGTGACACAGAATGTGCTCGACGGGCGGGCGTTCTTCGTCGATGGGCAACGAGGTGCGTCGATGATCAGTGGCGCTTTCGCATTCCGCGATGGTTAAATGGCAGCTTTGTCTTCATCATGCGATGGGTTTGTCCCATTCAACCAGGTGGGCATACGTAGGGAGCCATGCTCAGTGGCGCATGTCTTGAAAGAGAGCCCACGAGGACCAGGCGTGGCAGCCAGGCCCGCGAGCGATAGTTTGTCGGTGATGCGATGAGTCGCTCCATGTTCGAAGTGATCACCAAACTGTGATGATCCCGGGCGCAGCGAGATACAATGCGGATGGTACTTTGATGGGCGGTGGCGCGCCGATGTGTGAAGATGTCGACGAAGCGAAGTTGGTGATGGACAGCGGGGTGAGGTTGATCAAGGCGTGAGGCTTGGCTTGATCGGCCCATTGATGGGAACACAAACAGCGCTCATAGGCAATACCTGACACTGGGACTGCGCTATAATGGCTGTCTTCCATCGTTGTCAACAATTGGTCATTGCAGAACACCTAATGATGGGGTTCTCTGGCCGCGAAAGCGCGCCGCATACTGTTCATTTCCAGGCCCGGAGATTATCAATTGCTTTTGGAGACTCAACTGCGACTAGTTGATTGAAGTAAACGTTCTCACGTACCACGACTATCTGATTTACAGCTTATTTGGAAACAAAGGCGCCGTCCTACCACCTCTGAACAGATCCAGCATCTCAGCCCCCATCCACACCTTCCTATTCCTCGCGATACCCTCCTCCAGATCCGCCACCTTGCCAGCCTGCACGAGCATACCCTTCCCGTTTGCGCCCATGCCTTGGTTGAACAGCCAAGCGACTGTTGTTGCTACCTCACCAGGATCGTTGATTGGGACACCGTGAGCACGCATCCGCTTCGCCCAGTCTGCAAGCGATTCGCTGGGATCGCGGCCGGCGATGATGTCTGTGAGGGTGATGCCTGGTGCTACGACGGACACGGCGATATCGAGGGTTGCAGTGTCGTTCTTGAGGGCTCGCATGAGGCCGACAATGGCTGGAAGCCTCTGTTAGCATGGATACGGCACGCCAAGGTATTCGCCATCAGCCCTTGAAAACAGCAAAAGAAGCATCCAAGGAAGGGTTGAGCTGCCTACAAGGACGGCTAGAAACAAACGGAGTCGAGAAGGAAGAGCATACCATGTTTAGCAGCACTGTACAGCGGCGCACCAGCACTCGCCAGGTAACCCGCCAAACTAGCCACCATCACCACATTGCCGCCCTTCTTGCCATCTTTCCTGTGCCTCATGTAGTACACCGCAAGCTTGAGTGTGTCGTTGGCCGCAGAGAGATCCACGTCGTAGACCCTCCTGTCGGGCTCCTTCAGCTTGCCGTTGGAGTCCAGCTCATCCTTGAAGAACTGGTCCTTGTACTCGCCAATACCGGCGTTGACGAAGACATTGTCGAGAGCGCCGAAGTGCTTCACACCAGCTTCGAAAGCGTCGCGTTGGCTGGCCCAGTCGGTGATATCACACTGCAACGAGAGCACACGGTCTGAGTCAATGAAAGCCTTGGGGGCTTGGTCGGCTTTGGGTTTCTGGCGATCCAGCAAGATGAGTTTGTTGGTCGGTGAGAGTTCGTGGAGCAGCAGAGCCGTTTGGAGACCGATGCCTGCGGCGCCACCTGTGATCAGGGTGACGCTGCCGGCTGGCCCTTTGAGGTCAGATCGCGAGATGGTGAAAGCTTTTGGGGACGCCATTGTGTGTAAAAGTCCCTTGGGAGAGTGTTTCGCAGATGCCGATATGATATTTGTAGCTCTCGATTGAGCCTAGGCACTTCGGGAGCTCCGTGAGACAACCGCGGCTGCTGGAAGCTCTCGCGTGCGGGGAGTGGAGGGATGTGGAGACGGCTGGAGAACAACCGAGCCGAGCAGGATGGTCCAACATGATGCCGATCAAGCTAGTGTTTCAGCTCAGGTGCTTGGAAAACAAGACTGTCAAGTGTTTGAGTGACAAACGGTGCAGAAGGTTGCAATAGAACTGTTCGTGGAGTTCAGATGCAAGGAGCGGTACTTTGACAGAATCAATGCGCACGAACACGACTTTCTTACCATTCGGCTCTACTAAAGCATTGAAACGAAACTTAAGGCAGAGCTAGTATTATAGCAAATATCCAGCAAACGAGTCTCATTCACTGGCGTGGTCCTTCTTGGTCGCAGTCAAGATCCCCAGCCAAATATATTACTTCATCTTTCAACACTCCCTTGCACAATCACACAAGCAATTATCCGTCGGACACCCCTCCAGCCCTTCATCCACCATCATTTGCCGCAGACAGGCCGCATGTCCACCATGATTGCACAGTAAACACAGTGCCAGCAGCGAAGCGCCAACAGGGTCATCCTCAAATGGGCTTCGAGCTTGGAAGCACACAGGGCAAGCGAGCGGCTTTTCGCTGCAGAACTCGCACCGTGGCTTCCCTTGAGCGTTCGCAGACAGCGGCTTGAAGCAAGAGCCGCAGGCGAGGGAAACGCTGGTATCGCGTGGCGCCTGCTCGTAGACGGCAGGAAAGGCTGGGTAGCAGAGCTTGCGCAGCTCTGCGGCTTCGACAGAGAGGCGATTTTGGAGGAGCTGCTCGTGATAGGCGGACATGATGCTCTCCACTTGTAGGGGCTGGAGTCCGCTTTTGACTAAGTGGGAGTGGCAGCGGCTGACAAGATCAGGGATTTCGTCTATCTCATACCCGCCTGCTTCGTAGGCTTCTGTGTACGATGCCAGAGCTGCTTCTGCTGCCTTGCGAGAAAGAGGGCGTGTTTCTGGAAGGCAGGGGCCGAGGACTAAGACAAGGTGAGCTGCCGTCTGTGGACTCAGCCTTTCGCCGCCGGTGTTCAGGCGAATGAGTTCTCGCAAGAACCCACCGAGCTCGTAGATCCAGCCTTCCTCAGCTTCAATTCTAGCGTTTGCTTTGAGGTTGTCAGGAGGCGAAGCAAAAACCTCCGTGCTGCGGGTTTCTAATGGACTGGTGACCTTGACAGCGACAGGCTTCGCGGATTTGGTTTGAGCCTTGTGAAGCTCCTCCCGCCGGCGCAAGTGCATCAATGTGACTTGTCCTGCTAGCTCCCACATCTCAGCCAGGTCGATCATTCCAGCCTCTGCGTGTACTCTGACATTTTGCGCGAAGACCTCCTCAACATTGGCCAGGCTTTTGTCTTCAGCGCCTAATTCTTCAAATACAACGTCGGCATTGCTGGCAATGTAGGCTGTGACTGCAGGATCAATGTGGAATGCCGGATGCGGTAGCTGTATGCGCCATGTGTCCTGCTGAGGACGATGCGCCTTATGTGGGCCGAACGCCTGCTCAAGACCAGCAACACGAGATTTGCTGAGCGAATGGGGAGGCGTGCTGGCGGCCGACAATCGACTGCTTTTGCTGAATGAACGCTCACGTCTTACGTCTGTGTACGCACTTAAGAAGGTGTTGTCAAGACTATCGTCTGCCCAACTTCGACTAATGATGCCGGGATCCGGACTCGAACTGACTTGTTCATTAGGCGCTGATGTCGGCGCAGAAGGAGGCGGTTTACTGAGTATGCGTTTCGGAAGGCGTTGCATGGTCGCGGCAGTAAGCTCTCCAGTTGCCGAGATCGCGCAGACATTGACGCTGAAGTTATCCATGACTTTACGAGCGTGTTGAATGTCGCTCTGCAGAAATGCTCCGTCGCGACCAACGGTCCAAAGAAGATCTTGAGAATGCCACAAAAGATCTGTTGGCGCTTCAGGGTGTGGCGTCATCTCGCGGAAGGGAAACGCTGGCCGGCGGAAGTCCCAGATGTGTAGCACCGGATGCGCCCGATCATACGCAGCAACAACCTGAGTCGTCTGTCGAGCACCATATTCACCAGGGACAGAAGACTCGCAAGGAGGCCTCCACCGCGCATTCGACACCGGGTACGGCGTTTTGATCTCCCAACCCGGCTTCTTTCTGTTGTTCGACGATACATCCCAGACGCGGATCAACTTCTCAAGGCCGGCACTCACGACATGCTTGCCATCTGGATGCCAATCGACTGAAGTACACGCTTGGACATGCGCCGGGATCTTGATCTTGGGCTGCTTCAGATTGCGCATATCCCATATCTGGACCCAACCGCTGTCGGTTCCGAATGCAAAGTCGACGCCATCGGTGGGAGACCATTTGACATCGCGGACGCTGTCACTCTGGCCGGCAAATTTGCTCTTGCTTTGCATTTTGCTGGTTGTTGGCGTACTGGTTCTCTGCGTGCTGCCCGCATGCCGCCGCGCGTCTCTGACGTCCCAAAGTCGAACCGAACCATCCTGGCTACCAGAAAGCAGCAAGCTCCCACGGTGCGGATTGAATGTGATCCGATGAACTTGTCGATAGTGCTCATGCAGCTGAGCGGCGGGGAGTCCAGCATGGCCTAGGTCGTATAGAATGATTTTGCCGCTGGAGGTCGCAGCTGCAACATAGTCTCCGGAGTTGCCTTTTGCCCAAGCAACATCGTCGATATCGATGTTGTAGATCTGTCTGATCTTTCCTGATGCTTGGGTAGGCGTGCTGCGAATCGCTGTCCGCAAGTTGACGTCTTCGACACAAACGCCATTTTCGACCTTCACTGTCTTGAAGATCTCTTTGCCACCAAGCAAAGCATGGCTACCACTCTCGTTGATCGAGACAGTGTTAATCTCAAGACCGGTTCTGTGGCTTGCCGTTGCGTTTTGCGAAGCGCCCAAGGAAGCAAACCTGTTCACGATGCTGAAAGCATGATCCTGCTCACCATGGGGGCTTGGCGGTCTAGATGTGTAGCCGAAAATCCTATTTGCCGCATCTCTAGCCCTTTGGAATGGTCGAGGAGCCGGTAAAGGCGGTGCGCTAGGTATGTGGCTAGGAGTACCGACCGACATGGATGAGCTCCGGCGGAGGGGGTCATTATTCATAGCGGCGCCGTGCTGGCGACCTGCCTGCCTTTCATCACTTGATCTGAGCCCGAATACTCATACTATGGATCAAGGACGAAAAGTGACGGCGTCGTAAAGGAGGATATGGGCTAATAGTGGAGAAATAACACGGCTGGTCTTCCATCCCAACGCGCCGGATGAAGTCCGTCTTCTGTCTGCGGCTTGGCGTGTCCCTGACCATCTTCCTCTTGAACTTCACCACGCGTTTGAGCAAGATCAGACCCAAGCCTTTCAGCAAATTTCTGCTGTCCATCGCTAAACACGTTCTGATGAGAGTCTTGATGACCAATGATGCTATGATTCTGTGCTAGCGCCAAAGAAAAGCTACACTGCCACCGGCTGGAGCCTCCGCAGCCGCCGTGAGGTCTCTCCATGGTTGGAACAGGCCAGGACACGGTAAATGCAGAGAGGATGAAGCAGATTGAGGAGCTGAGCCACTTAAGAGACTCACCATGGTACAAGAAGCGCTGCGATTGTGTTTGAGCATGGCGAGAGCTCGTCGACCTGTAGCCGCCGACCAAGTCAGACCTCGTCCGGCATTGGCTGCGAGCGGCGCTTCCAGCGACAGGCTTTGAAACATCAACGCGTCTGGCCACACAGTCTTTGCTCTGCTATTTACGTGCATCATGCAACGATTCCAGCTGTCGCGAAGTGTCACGAGGTATAAGACAGTCTCTGCATGTCGCTACCCAGTCCCAATCCTACTCCACCATCCTACACCACGACGCTGCATATTTACCTGCCCAATTCCTTTACCTATTATCTTTCCTCTTTGCTTCTTTCTCGAGAGCGCCTTCATCCGGATTACGATCCGTGCTCCGAAGAATCCTATTTTACTTTCAAGACAACCCACCAATCGCTTGCTGGCAAGCACCCAACAGATCCTTCATCAAATCCAGCCTTTCCGCCAGCCGGAAACCAGACCAAACTCAGATCCACCTCAGAACGACACCCGCCCAAAATGTCCTTCGCAAGCACCGGCTCCGCGCCCCTAGCCAAAACCTTCCTCATCGCCCGCGGCCTCAGCCTAGTCGCCATCGTAGCCATCGTCGGCATGACCGCCAACTTCGTCTCCCAGCTCACATCCAGCAACATCGACCCGCCGCGCGAGATCGTCGGCACTCTCACCATCGTACGTCCTCCCCATGCCCCCCTCTCACCCCCAAACCCCTCCTTCAACCCGCTAAAAACGCCCAGGCCTCCCTCGCCGCCCTCTACACCCTCCTATCCCTCCCCCTCTTCTACTCCTCCGCGTCCACAACGCTCCTGATCCTCACCGCGCTCGACGCCCTGCTCCTCCTCGCCTTCACGACCGTCAGCATTCTGCTCGGCCGCCCCCTCAGCCACCTCGACTGCCGCGCGATCCGCAGCGCCAGCGCCGCGTCGTCGGCCGAATCGGCGTGGGCGTTCGCGATGGCGCTAGCGTCGGGCGGGCGCGAGGGTGCCGTGATGGGGCTCGCCGGGTGGGCGGGGAGCGGGAGGGCGGAGTGCTTCCAGACGAAAGCGGTGTGGGGGCTGGGGGTGGCGCTTTGCGTGTTGTATGCGACGGGGTGTGTTGTTTTGCCGGTGCTGTGGTGGAAGGGGAGGAAAGCTGCGGGCGCTGGGGGGAAGGGGGAGGCGTGAGAGGTGGTTTGGGCAGGGAGGAGGCAGTGGTTGAAAAGGTGAGAGATGTTCACAGTGGGAGTGAGACGGCAGAGAAACAAATGGTTCTTGATGGACTTTGAACGGGTTTTCTTTGGGGGTCAGTTATCTGAGTTATCTTGATGCGGATGGGTCGCTCTTTTCCTGGTTCGCCCGGCAAGACTGCTGGTTAATGCTAATGCTCAATCCTGTCGCCAAAACGCTCGCTATACAGAACAAATGCAGGTTTTCTGGTTTCCTGAAGAGTTCATAGCCAAAGGTCGCCGCATCCGCATCCAAGTGTCGTTGTTGCATCTGTCCGTTTCGTTTCCCCCTTGATTAATTCAGATGCCTGGGGGTCGATCAAGCACCTTTGAGTGACTCTGTTCCATTGCTGAAGAAACAATCATTGATGACCCCCTTGGCTTGAATTGGAAATTGTTGCACTTTGTCGTCGCAAAGTGATGTTGAAAATGCACGTAAACACGTTTCACTCGTTTCGATAGCAGTTCCATCGCTGTTAGAACTGCAGAATGCTTGAATCACTTCTCAGCGTGCCCGCTGTCCTGGCGTCTCTCGTCGTCCTGCTTTTCGACGTTCGATTCGACGCCCTTGATGCGCTGGGGGCTGGCGCTGACGTCCTTCATTTGCAGACCTTCTTCATGGTCTACGTCCGGTGGCTCCGCGAGCATGGCTCTGTTCGGCCTCTCTGTGATGGCGTCGCTGCTGTTGCCGGAGTCCGTGTTCTCGCCGTCGCTGTGTGGAGCGTGTTGTGAGGATGGGAGGGTTGATTGGGTAGTTTCGTGCTCATCGTTGTTTGGGGCCTGTTGTGGCGTCGAGAGGTCGGACTGTGTTGTTTCATCTGCCAGCTCTTGGTTCTCTTCCAGGTCCAGATCGCCGCCCGAGTCGATGAACGTTCCGCGTTCGGCATCCCATCCTTCGATGTCGCGCACCAGGCGCACGTACTCTTCTGGCACTAGGCCCTGCTCTCCGGTCGCCGGGTCCTCTGCAACCAACCATCCCTGCCCGTGACGGTACGATACGAGAATGATCTGCCCTTCATGCAGGCGCAACTCGTTCGGGTTCTCTGGTTCAAACGCGTAAAGCGCCAGACTCTCTCCTGCAAACAGCTCGTCTTCGGGGCCCATGCTTGCGCGTTGTGGTGATTGCGCGTGTGTCGATGCCTCCGTGTCGAGGGGGATGAAGTCCTCGTCACCGCCTGTTGATGCCCGTCCGGTAACGTCGCGTGACTGTCGATGCGAGTTCCTGAATGCGCGCGCGGAGAGGGTAGCTGCGGATGGGGGGACGGCGAAGTGTGAGTTGCGGTTCGGGTTGGAGCTGCTCGACGTAAAACCGCGGCTATGACGCAGGCTCTGGCTGCCTGCCGGATCGAGTTGTGAGGTCGTGAAGTGGAACATCGAGTCGTTGGCTCCTGTGCCCCCTTCGCGGCTCTCGCGACGGCGCCCACGATCCCATTCCGCGATGTTGTTGTAGCTCCGGCTCCTGCGGTGCCCGCTCCGCCGCATCTCGACGTCCTCGTCCTCGTCGCCGAAGCTTGTGCTCGGCAGGGCCTCCACGTCGTCGCTCTCGGGGTACAGGTAGCCGTCCCCGCCCCAAGGGCCTGCGCGCCCGCTGCTGCTGAAGGCATTATCTAGCGGTTCTGAGAGGCGGCGGCTCTGGCTGAACTCGGAGCCTGGGGTCGTGCTGCCCGACGGGGCCTCTGGCGGCGGGCCATAGTGCATTGGGTGGAAGTCGGGGTAGGCGAAGTCGCGGACCAGCGCATAGGTGAGGCTGGAGTGGAAGGCCGGGAAGACGGTGCTCTGCGGGCGCGAGCTGAGCCTCTGCTGCGACTGCGTGGACATGCGGCCGCGGTCGAAGCTGGGGAGGCGCTCGCGCCGGGGACGCTGGGCGAGGCCGCCGGAGATCTCCTCGGGGGAGGTGGTGAGGGGGACGACGTCGGCCATGGTGGCCGGTGTCGTGGTCGTGATCGTGGTTGTGGAGGAGGAGGAGGAGGAAGCGGAGGAAGAGAGCGACGGCGGGATATTCTTTCGTGGGGCCAAGCCGGCGCGCTGAGGTTGCGCCGGAGGGCAAGAGCGCAGGTGAGGAAGGCGCGACTGGGATCGAAGGGTGCGTCAACAACAGGCGGCGGGCTCTCGCGCGCGGCGGGGCAGAGTCGCAGTGCGGCGGGGGGCAGCGGCGCGGGACCGCGGTGGGTGGTGTGTGCACGTGCAGGCGAGGGCGCGGAGGGGAGGGGGAAGTGAGGTCGGCGAGGTTCACAGCACGCGGACTGTGAGCACTCAGCAGCAGGTGGTGTGGGCAGCGATGGCAGTGTTATTTTTAGGCGGCGCAGGCGAGGGAGCCACTGGAGCACTTAGACGACTTCGCGCCGGGGACGCGGTGGATTCGCGGCAAGGCCAGTGTTTCAGACCTGCGCCGGGCGTTGGTCAGAGGCTGCCCGAGCGGAGCAGCCCGAGTGGTGGATGCCCGCCGACTGCTGTACTTTATTGGGAGTGACAGCCCGCCGGTAGAGTCAGATCGACCGCGTTTCACGTTCGTCTGTCGCGTTTGCCTTTGTCTGACAAGCTTCCGTGCCTTCGTCTCGACACCTCACTTCCTCCCACGTCATCTGGCAGTTGCGCCGCCAGCCTTCAACGGTCGTAGCATCGTCAGGCCTGAATCGGGGATAACAAGCCGGGCTTGTGGAGCCAGAATCTGCAAGTCATCTGCAGGGTCGTCGTTTCACCATCCCGCCTGTGGAAAGTCGTGGGAGCGTGGTTGTCAGCTTTGACAGATGTCCGTTCTCGTGTCAATGCCTGTTATCGTTGCCTGCGATCACAATGCGTCTGCCTTGCAACTCTGGACTACAAACGAGCTATGAACACGGCTGACTCACGATCATTAAATAGTTGCCTGCTCCGCCCCATTATCTTCGGCAATCAAACTTGACCAAACCGCTGACCTATCCCCTCTGGAGCAATCTCATAGTATTCTGCTCGTGTACTGTTTGATCAATCACTCACACGGTATCAGACAATATTGAAGCTCTTTGAGATCATGCTTTGTTCCAACACCCAAGCCCTCTCACTCTCCTTCAAAGTCCCCCGCCGAAACTCAACCCTCCTCCAAATCCAACTGCGCCCCAACGACGACCCTGCAAAAACTGGCTACCATCTCATTTTCCCTGATGCACCTCTCTCAGCTTTTCTCGGCTTCCCGGTCTGCAGCGCAAAAATCCACGCATCCCACGACACCGGCTACGCGGCGACCTACGGATGGATCCAGTTCACGCGCGAACGTCCTTCAGCAACAGTGCCTGGAGAATGGGAGATGGATCCGATACCCTTAGCTTCCACTCTTAACACGCCGTTTGCATGGTTTGGACCTGAACCGCAGCTCTTCGACGCTCCGTCAAGGCTGGAAAGGAAAGATATCGATTGGACGGCTTGGAGCTTTCTGGCTTACGCCGAAGACTCGCTGATGACGAAGGCGGTGCGGCCGATTCTGGGCTTCGAATGGGGCTTCAGGATCGAGAACGGAGAGGTATCCATCAAATCACTCAAAATGCTCAATGTTCACCAGGCGTGGGAGCAGCAACGGGCGTTGTTGGAAAGCAAGTTCAAAGGCTGGCGGTTCGACGAGCTTGATCCCGACGTGCGCGTGGAGATGTTGGATCCGTAGCGCTTGCTTATGCTGATTACCAAGCTACATACGTAAATGATTCACGCTCTGCTTCTCTCCCATGCGCATCAGCGCGTCTCGCCTGCATGCTGAGCTGGCACTGCAGCCAGCAGCTCCAACGCCCCGCCCCGCTCCACAACCACAGCCGCTCAAGCCCGCCTCTCCACCCGGGACACGTCAAAGCCGTCCCTCCCGCCGTCACACCGCCAACGAAGCGAACCTCCCCGACCGCAACTTGCTCACTCTCGGAAAACAACACAATCCATCAGTTCACATGGCCCCCTCACCGCTCTCCACGCGCTTCGCACACTTCCTCAGCACCCGCCAGCCGCCAAAGACCTTCTGCCCTTCCGAAGTGGCTCGCACGCTGTCGGCGGACGAGATCCGGCAGCTGGGGTTCGAGAGCTGGCGGGATGCGATGCCTGGGCTGCGGTCGATGGCTTTCGAGCTGAGAGATGCTGGGGAGTGCGAGGTGTTGCAGAAGGGCGAAGTGGTGATGGCAGCTGAAGGGGACGTGAGGGGGCCGATAAGAGTGAGGAGGGTCGAGGGGGCGGGGAGGTGTTTAGACTGAAGAAGTTGTTCTTTCCGCCACGAACATTAGTCTTGTCTCCAACTTTGGTTCTGCCAACTTGACTTCCCACCGCCCTGCATTCCCAATGCCACGGCGACGATTCCAGCGCGTCGGTCGTGAAGCTGGGCCAACCGCGAATCAGGACGGATCAGTTGGCGCCAATTGATCCCAGAAACCGCGTTGTCGGTGGAGAATCTGGTCATTTGTTAGCGGCGCGTGGAATGCAGCCAATAGCGTCCTGATGGTGTACCAATGGACTGGTCGTGGGACGCTGTCGTCACTGGGCTAGCGCGGGTCGATATATCTGAGACAGAACCATGGTGCGGCGATCGCACGTGAGATGTGATGATCTCTGGAGAGTTGATTGGGCTTTGGATCGTGAGAGGTCGTTTGAATAGTTTCTGGGAAGCAAGCCGTTCCAAAGAACAGAAAGAGTGGCAATTGCTTTAAGATCATTGTAGAATTCATTAAAGCAATACCTCCGCTCGACTAAGCACCTCCATCTCACTCATACCCCTCCAACAACTTATACTTCTCCCCCCTGCTCTCTAACGCAGCCTCCAACCTCTCCATAACACCCAGCACCTTCTCCTCCTCCAACCTACGCCCAATAACCTGCACGCCCACCGGCAACCCAGCCATCTTAACCGCATCATAGTACTTCCAAATCCCCCTCGCAACCGCATTCTTCCCCATCGCCGCCCTCGCCTCCGTCGGCGTCGTCATATCCACCGCGGGATCCACATGCGTCACCGGCAGCACACCAACGGCATAATCCAGCAGATTGAACATGAACGTGTACCCGCACGCCGCGGCCGCGGTTTTCATGGCCCCGTGCGGCGTCGCCGGCAGCGCATTCGGCGGCGCCAGAATCACATCCAGCCCGGCCCCGTCCTGCACGCCCGGCGTGTCCGGGTGCGCGAACGCGTTCCACCAGTCGTGCCACTCGGCCTTGTACGCCTCGCGCTTCGCGACCCAGCTCCACTGCTGCGCGGCGCTCTTGCCGTGCCAGTGCTCGAGCAGGCCGGCGTAGACTTCGTCGCGCCGGACGTACTTCGTCCAGGCCCAGTAGAACCACTTGAAGACGCGGGGCAGCCGCATGTAGGCGCCGAAGGCGGCGGCGCCCGGGTCGTCGGACTCGCCGGTGCGGAAGTAGGAGCGGAAGGTCTGCGTGCCGTCGGAGTTGAGGAGGTTGGAGGCGATGACGAGGGCGCGGTAGGGAGAGGGTGGGTCGATGGGGACGATTTCGTGACCCGCGGATTGCAGGGCGTTGACGGCGGTTGAGAGAGCGCGGGAGCAGGCGGGGGAGGGGTCGACGACGTTGTCGGTGCGGAGGACGCCGATGCGGAGGCGTTTCTTCTCGGTTGCGTAGTGCTGGTAGATGTCGTTGCGCCAGGGGATTGGGTGGACGGAGTGGTCGAACTTCCAGGGCTCTAGTTGGATGAAGGAGCGAGTGAAGTAGGTGAGATCGAGCAGAGTCCGGGTCATGGGAGAAAAGACGGAGGGAATGCCTTCTTGGCCGGGCATGGACGTGTTGACGCCTTGCTTGGGCCATCGGCCTGTGGAGCAGCGAATACTGTAGCATCCTGAAAAGTGAGCTGGAGCGCGGACGGAGCCTGCTACGTCGGATCCAATGCCGATTCTACTGCCACCGTAAGCAAGCAGGGCACCTTCGCCTCCAGTGCTGCCACCCGGCGAGTACTTGGTGTTGTGCGGGTTGAGACACCGGCCCCAAACATCGTTGAAAGATTCAAAGCTCAAAAGAGTAATAGGGAGAGCTGTCTTGACAAACGGTACCGCTCCAGCTGCTTTGAGCAGACGGACGAGGCTTCCATCGACTGGGTACGGCTTGCCCGTGTTCACACTGTAGCCAACACTGACATCGAAGCCACCGACCGCAATGCTGTCTTTCAGACTGACCGGGATGCCAGCCAGCGGACCTTGCAGGTTGATCGAACCGTCTTGTAGCCAGCCCTCTGCCTCTTTGATCATCACCTCAGTAAGGCAATTAGTCTTGTCCTGCGCCTTGGAAGCGACCTTGCCGTAAGCCCGCAGCACATCGATCGCCGTTTTGCGTTTCTCTTGCACATCTTGCACCAGCTTGTCAATGGGCTCGTTCAGGATCGTTTTGTCATTGGCGGTGAGAGATTCGTGGTAGGGCGACGGCAGGCTCGCAAGTCGGGCGGCGCGTTCGGATTGCTTGCGATTGCTGTTCGAAAAGAGGGCGAATTAGCAGGGATTCAACATGTGCAATGAGATCAAAGTGCAATGCACTGCAGAGTCTAAGCTCCGGAATCAAGCCATCCTCGTGGGTGTCGCGTGGGATGCGCGTGTCGAGATCGTCCAATCTGTCAGGTGGAAGATGGAGCTCACTCACCAAGCTGCCCTGTGCTCAAAGTAATCGAACGGAGGTAACATTTCGGGTGTGCTTTGCAGCAGCACTCAGCCGCTCAAGTGGAATGTTTCTGTCAGAGCAGGAGACAAGAACGAAATGACAGGAGTGCTTGACATGACTGACCGACCACGCCTACACTCGGCTGAGAGGTAAGCTCTCGGCCCACGGCATTGATAAGGTAACGAGATCAAACGTGGGGGAAGCTTGGGCGGAGACCGATAACGTGTGGGCCCCCAGAAAAGCAGGGTTCCCAGCCTCCGTGCCTCGGGTCCCCACAAAACCAGGCGGGCAGTGGTCGATGAAAGAAGACAAATGGGTGCTACAGGTAAAGGACAAGGCATTTCAGGTCAAGCTTGCACGAAGATCACGTCAGGCTCACCATCTCAGGCACGTCGTGAAGTCTCATTATGTATGTACTAAGGTACAGCTCTCTGAAGCGGGCCACACTTCTGCAAACCGTTCATCTGTAGGGAATCGGCGTGTCGCACAGCCATCGCAGCGTGGAACGATTCAAACGAAAAATAGAGCTCTGCCCATCGTAAGAAAACCGGCTGTGAGATGCATTGGAACCATTCTAAAATCCCAGACCATCCGCTCCGCCGAAGGTCGAAGAAAACTGCAAGTTGCCATCCAGAGCCCAGCTCAACGGATCGAACACGGCATTGCTGCCGTAGCTGCCTTCCCAAGACAGAGGATCGATCTCGCCGGTCAAGCTGCTGTCGAACCCAGTGAGTCCGTGAGCCGTATCGCCTGATACTCCTGCGTTGGGGCTGTTTGGACCGTGGCTATCGGCAGGAACAGATGTCGGGTGTTCGACTGCCTGTGCAAGGCCTTCTCGCCCCGTTTGGCCGACCTGTTGTCGCCAGCGCCAGATGGCATCAAAGAGCACGGAAAGCGATGAGCGGCAGCGGACCTTGAGTTGTAACCCGTCATCTTTCAAGCTGCTAGCGCCATCTTCGCCGTTGAACATGCGTTGATCGCTCGCACTGGATGTGTGCCATAGCTGCGCCATGACCTCAGCAAGACGCTGTGGAAGATCGTTGCTGCGAACACTGAGTTGTCGAAGCGTGTTGACGGAGCGAGAGAAGAGCGTTCGGCCAGCAGGGACATCGACGTGCGATTCGAATGACGAGTTGAGAAGCTTCAGAAGAGTGACAGCTCCAGCAAGGATCATTTGTTCGATGTAGCGTGGCACGTAAAGCAGCGTGTCTGGTGGCAGATCGATCACAGCAGTAAGCATGCTCGTGGCGGCGATGTAGACATGCCGCAATTCGGCAAGGTAATTAGGCTGCGTGGGCTTGTCGAAGAACGCCGACAAGTGAAGGTGCAAGCCTGCTGCTTTCAGGTACAGTAGCTCAACGTCTGTTGCAAGTTAGCATGTGTATTGTTCCAATTCCTGGCAATCTTTGGGAACATACGTGAAGCTCCTGCGGAAAGTAATGTCGTCTCAAGCTCTCCCAGCTCCCTGGAGTACATATCGATAGACAGGCCCCGCTGTGCTTGATCGACCTCTACAATGTGGTCTCGTTGCATTGTGAAGAGTGTCCTGGTGACCGTGTCGATGAACTTCTCAATACGGCACCGCGTATCGAGCTCGCGCTTCATGCGATCAAGATGTAGACCGTATGTGTACCAAGCCCACCTAGCCAGAGGTGGCTGTCCCTGACCAGTCGCCACATTCTGTGCAACAACATTCACAGATGCCCACGTGTTCAGGCGATCCGCAATGTCCTCCTCACGCAAATCAATGCGGAAACGGCTGAAGTCTTGCGCATGACTAGGACGGTGAAGACCGTACTGCATGGCGAGCTGGAACATGACGCCTGCAAGCATCATCGTAGGCTCTTGCGAAGTTGATGAGTTTGGAAGCGGCCAGGAGCATAGCAGCGCGAGGGCCTTGCAAACGTGGTACGTCTGTGGTACTTGCGATAGCGTCGTCCAAAGCATGTCTGTCAGATGGCCTTGGATCTCAACTAGAAGACCTGGGCGCGGATTGAAACGGCGAGCAGCAGTCGCAATTACAGTCCAGTGGATCAACGGGTGGAGGTTGTAGTATGCGTCCAGCCTCATCTCCTTCATCATAAGGTCTGGGCTCAGTATTGGCAAGAATGGATGGTAGTGCTGGAAGTAGATGTCAAACAGCTGCTTGAGGTGCTCCTCCGTGATGGTGACACCACCAAGTGTCATGATGGTGGTTCCTGGTGTAATTGAGGGCATGGCTGAGGGTGGCAATTCGCGGTATCCTTGACTGAGGTCCAGTAGGCTTCGCGACGCGGCAGCCTCGCTTGGGCCCAGGAAAGGCGCATTCGACATGTTTGTGACAGGTCCGCCTGGCTGCTGTTGGGGGAAGGCGTTGTTGTTCAAAGCCGATCCAGGCTTTGCTTGACTTGGGATCAACCCCATAGCCTCGTATTCTGCGAGCTTCTGCTTGCACGCCTCCAGCTCCTTCGCCATCTCTTCATGTTGTGCCCTCTTCCCAAGTCTTTTGAAGTCATTGTCGATCGAACAGTTCAGATTGTGCTTGACGCATCGCGAACAAGGCTTGAACTCGCCAGGACCACCTGCTTGAACGTTGCATCGTAACTAGAAGGCAAGTCAGCGACCAGGACGCGTGCGACTCATCACGCGAATTTTCACCTACCTTCTGTTGTCGGCAATCGTTGCATGCGCGCTTAACGCCTGGTTGATGCTTTCCTTTGGACGCGCTGGAGGGCGAGTCTTGCATCAGACTGTCGTCCACGTTGTTCTCCGGGCCATCTTCGCCATTGTAGCTTCTCTTTCTCTTCCTGCCTGGAAGATCTTCAGCTGCAGAGCCTTGGCGTGACGACGACGGATATTGCTGCAGCGTCGGCGAGATAGCAGACAGACCGTGGTGCGGCGACTGTACACTACCCCCGACGAGCGGCTGATTCGGGTCGATGGAGCCGTCAAACGGGGTGCCGGAATGCCACGACATCTTGACCGTTCCGAGGCGTGCTGCGTCCCGATGTCGCTCGGGCTTGACAGCTGCGAGGTCGGGGAGATAGAAGGCAAGGAAGATCGCCGTTAACGGATGACTCGTCGCTTTTGCGCGGGGTATTTTCTGGCGGAAGGCTAGCCGAAGGATGCGCCAAGAATGGTCCAGCATGGTAGATCCAGACTTCACGTCAAGGCATGCTGATGAAGGTGATGGATTATGTTTGTTGTTCTCGTTCTTTTGGTGCGGTTTTTCTTTTTTCGGAGTAAAGTGCACTCCTTGAGGGTACTCATGCAGTGCAGCGTTTGGCTCTTACTCCTGCCTTGTAACCTTTCAGAAGACAGATATTCGGAGGATAATACGTTCCTCCCGCACTCAAAAGCAGGAGGCGTGAGTAAACACATCTTTCCGAAGAGGATCATGCTATGCTAGGTTTGGTGCGGCCTGTAGAAGGTTCGCAGCTACTCTCTATCTCTCACCAGCTCTCGTTTGCCTTGCGAGGATTGGATTGCATGCCTCTGCAGAAGGCTCAGTGGCACGTTAATGCAGGGAACGAGTTGCAAAGCTCGATACTTTGCACTATAGCAGCAGCATGCAGTGATATGTGAAGTTGCGCGGCGAATGGAGGCAGCACTGGCGTGTTTGTAGGTAGGTCAATGAATCCAGCCCCCGGCCATCGACCACCAAACTGTGGTGACATTCAGGCAATGCGCCTGCTTCAAGACAAGAACGGGAAAATATGCATGCTCTGAATGCTCAGTGTCTCCTCAAGGGCGACAGTTTGCGAGGTGCGCAATGCCTTCGATGCAATACCAACGGGATCACTTGCGCGTGCAAACCAGCTCATCAGGGCCCCTAGCTGTGCCAATCGATATATAATGTTGTATTGTCCCTTTTACGTCAGGGAGGCGTGTCGGACTTCCTATTCCGTCTCGCCTCCCTGCCTGCCTGCCACTTGCTGCTGCGTCGTGTCGCAATGGTTAACGCGTTCAATTCGTGAGGTTGCTAACGCCAAAAGAGACAGTTCAACCCCTCCACCCTCCATACCAAACAAACACGAGAATTGTTCCCTGAACAATCAGATATTTTTTTGCGTTCGAATCCCGCGTCAGGAAATGCGACTTTGACGTCCCATTTTGTAGCAGCGCAATGCTGACTTTCACTCAGCTCTCGAACACTACGTTCGTTTGCTCCTTGGTCTTTGTCACCATATCATGATCGTCGCCGCAATGCATGGTAATTACACCTTATCTGATGGTTAAGTCAACTTATTTTGCTATCCTTCTATCAAGAGTCTCTTGAGGCAGTGATTTTGGGCGGTTCGAACTGTGGAGTGTTGGCGCAGGAGCGAAGGACCATGCTTGACTGACACTGCGAGCACTTGAAATGACAGAACAGCGTCTTTTCACCTCCAACACCTCATGATAGACCGTAGGTATAATGTTTCTCATGACACTGATGCTTATTGGTAGACTATTCTTCATCATGGTCAAGTCAATCTACACCAAAATGGCTCTTGATCACTCACGGCCCTGCTCCCGTTTCCTCAGCCTCTATCATCGCCCATGACAATCACATCCGCTAGAAGGCCCACGTGGCTGACTGGCGGAAAATATTCACTGCAATGTGTAGATCTATGAGTCAGCTGCTTGCTCGATGGCCGTGTGATATTTCAGATACTCTTTATCGACAAACAGATCGATTTTCCTCGAAGAAAGCAAGAGCAGTGCCATTTTCGCCGCACCTTGTGCACTAATTCCACCACCTCGCAACGGTCTGTTTTCATATCTGAGGCAGTCACTTTCACGTCCTTCTCCGTGGAAGTATCAGATCTGGACGGTCCATGGGGGATGGTAGCACGTCATTTCGTATTTGAAGATTGGAGAGCCTCTGCCGACGTCTGCATTTCTACCAAGAGCATCTCTCTCCCCTCTGCATCAAGCTCAATCAAGATGCAGCCTATCAGCCAGCACTTCCGAAATTTGGGCCAAGAAGTTACGATAGGGGGCCTCAGCAGTCATTGGACTGAGGAGATCAACTGAAGGTTGAAGTACAGGGACTATCGCAAGCCGTGTGAAAATTGGCTGGGTCAGCTGGTTTCGCCAACCCGGAAGTGAATGACGAGGTATCGCCACAGTAGATACGCAGGCAAGATGTCGCAGGGAGAACTGATCGATTCGAGTTCGGGGATCACTTTGACGCTCAATGAAAGGCAATCCAATGATATCTGTGGCAATGTATTGCAGTCAATTTTGATGAAGTACTGTCAGTCACTGCCTTCACATACGAGTGAGAGCTGGGTACAATTAAATCACTCCCCAGCGCCCGGTGAGCTACCCCGTGCAGCTGAATATGAGGAAGTTTAGGGATATTTTGCTGAGTGGGAGAAAACGGATAATCCATGGAACCTATCAAACATTTCAAAGAAGTCAAGCATTGTGTCAACAGACCATGCCTTGTGGGTCCAAAGTCGGTGGTTGCATCAGTCAAACGGCCCCCGCGAGCCAGCCAGCGGGCAGGCAACAACGTCAAATAACCAAGCCAACAAACTTGCAAGCTCCTCCTTCCACCATCTCCAATCCACCAACATACCTCACGCACTCGAGCACGCGTGCTCATCGCAACCCAACAATGCCCCCGCAACCGACCTTACTAGCCACTCAAACGCCGCAAGATGCCCCAAGCTAAAACGCTCAAGCAAGCCAAAGCCGCCTACAAAACCCGCAGCGAGCAGCCCCTCACGGAGCGCGAGCAGAAACAGTTAGAGCGATCGCTGCAGCTTGACCGCAGAGCATGGGCGCTGCGCGAGCGCGAGAAGACAACGCGCCTGGACACCGCCAAGAAGCGCGCGGCGCAGGAGAAGGCGCAGAGGGAGGAGCAGGCGCGGCTGGGCACGCAGAGGCGATGCGACAAGTTTGGCTTCGCGAGCAGTCAGTGCCATTTGGGGGCTTTCTTTCGCAAGCCGGCGGTGCCGGTGGCGGAGAGGGCCGATGAGATGGAGGGGAAGGATGCTGGGGAGGGTGCTGGAGGGCCAGTGATTGCGGACGCGAGAGAGTCGGCGGACGAACGGAAAGAGACGAAGGACACACGAGCCGACGAGGCAATGGACCTTAACGAGGATGAGTTCGAGGACCTGGACGACGACAGCCTGCTCGAAGCATTGCAACCGTCTGAGAGAATTCCTTCGCCCACTGGCAACCCTAGTACGAAAGACGAAATGTCACAGGCCGCCATAAGCATGCCTCCTCCTCCCCGACCACCCAATATCAAGTCCAGCTTCGCCCACGTACCTCCCGAGCCCGCCCACAGGCTGGCCTGTGTACCACCAGCTACTAACAAATCCTCGCCCGACACCGAATTGCACAACTTGCTCGACTCTAGCGCCACCTCTGTAACTTCCAAGCCCTCCCACGGGCCCACCTTCGTACCACTAGCTAATCACAAATCCTCGCCTGACCTCGAATGGCACGACTTCCTCGACTCCAGCTCCCAAATAGCCCGCGACCTTAACACCGAGTCTAGCCTCATCACAGGACCCAATACACCGCGCGCACCTCCCAAAGCTCCCGCGACTGCGCTCAAAGAGCCTTCTAGGAAAAGCTCATTTAGCTCAGGTTCCTTCGAACTCACGGAAGACGACATCGAGCAACTCGATCCCACTCCGAGCTGTAAGGCCCAGGTGCCAGTCGACAAGCCCGACGAAAAATTCCAGTTATCACCTCGTCTATCTATCTATCCAATGACTAAGGCGGATGGGAAGGATGTGATCCCTAGTAGACGAGAGAATAACACTACTCGGAGCAATCTGAAGGATACCTATGGAGTTAGTGGAGGGTCCAGACCGGGATATGTGGCGGCAGACACTAAGCCATATGAGTCTGTCGAGTCTCAGTGTCCACCCTCTCCCGGTCTGTGGGAGCGCCCGGGCGGCGAGTCTGCGACTTGCGGGTTCACCTTGACGCAGCTGGAGAGTTTCGTTGAAGAGGAGTTGGAGTTGACGCAGGCTGGGTAAGGGGAATAGTTTGGGCGAGGGAGGAGGATGTGCGTGGAACGGAGGGCGCAAATGCAAATTCCATGACACCCTTGAATATGCAGGCTGGAGACGGGCGAAAAGTTTGGGCAAGGGAGAGGTATGTGGGCTGGACAGATGGCGCAAGTCCGAATTCCGAGATACCCCGGGCGCCTTTCTTGTGGCCTGATAATTCGATATCTTTTTATTTGCAAATGAAGGAGAACCAATACAACTTTGATGAAGAAATTGAAGGAGAATAGAGATGTTGTTACTCGTTGGATATTAGGCAAGGACAACCTCGCTACCGTGTTCACCACACCCGGTGGTCTACCGCTGAACGAGATCAATATCACTGCTAAAGTAGACATTCTCAACAGATCCATTTCATCTCCACCAGCAAAAACACGTAGCAGCCTTTGCAGATGAAGAAAACATGCTGGAATTGCACCCAGAAGCCTTCTCTGGAAGGAAGAGATCCGACACCTGCTCCCCAACCTCAAGGAATGTGGAACTCGTGTAGGGACCACACGAAGAGACAGAAGTCCACATAAAGTACAATTCTTCGAACATGCTATACCAGCGAGTCTATGCATGCTGCCATCAATGCCACGCCCATGAACATTGTCCCAATCGCAATATCGTACCCAAACAAAAACGCCCTGAAGAGTCTCCGAACGGTGCCGTACCGTTATCAACAACAGCCAACGCCGTGAGCCATCCCATATCCCAGAGTCTACGAAAAATGAACCAAACGGAAAGACGTGTTCAAACAAAGAACGGAAAAGCAAGGAACCTCACCGCCACGCCGCCTTCGTCCCACTCACGCTCCTCTGCCCGCTCCCCGGCATGACCGAACTGACCCTAACCGGCGGCCTGTGAGCACCATCCCGCGGCGTGCCCTCGACCATCAAGCTCTTCCTAACAGCCATCGGGCCCGAACCCTTCACGACAGGCGCCGAGCGTGGGCTGAGCACATTGCGCCCGGACGCGCCATCCTCTCGATCGCTCTTCACCATGCGGCGCGCATGGCTGGCGGAGAAGATGCCGTGGCCGTCAGCGGACGGCGGCGGCGGGGAGGTCGCGGTGGGCGAGCGGCGGCGGTGGATGGAATCTCTGTCGCGTGGGCGGGAGGCGTGCGCGCCGGAGCCGCGGCCGGTGAGGGAGGAGGTGCGCTTGAGCTTCATGGCGGAGCGGATGGCGCCGGCAGCTTCTTTGTCGGTTGCGAGGGAGCGCTCGAGGTCGGAGCTGGAGGAGGCTTCGTCGTCGGGGGTTGCGTGGCGGGCGGGGGAGTTGGTAGAGGAGAGGCGGGGAGCGCTGTTTGCTGCCATCTCGCGGAGTGGGCTGCTTTCGTCTTCGCTGGCGAAGGCGGCGAGGTTGAGGCTGGGTGGCGGAGGAGAGCCGTCGGTTTTCTTGGTCAGGAAGCCGGTTGCGAAACGGCCGCCCCCTGATTTCCTGAGGTCAGAGCTGGGGACTGGTGCTGCGGGCACAGGGCTTGAGGCTGGTTCTGAGTTCTCAGAAGCTTCCGCGCCATTTTCAGGGACTGCAGAGGCTGATTGACTGAGGACCTCCTGAGGCAAAGCAGGGCTACTTCCCTGGAACTTGGGAGTAGCCTGAAACTCCGCCAAAGGAAGAGCGCCCTCGCCATCGTCCTTCTCGTCTCGCCAGCGAACAGCTCGCTTCTTGACCGGCGACTTCTTCTTCGGAGTGTTGGTCATGACTACACCTCTGCGAGCACCACCAAGCTTGACACGCCGTTTAGGCGACGCCGCCGCTTGACTGGACACGGGGCTTGATCCAGTGAAGGAGGAGTCCATATGCGGAGCCATGTGTGGTGGGAGAGCAGACGCCTGTCCGCCGATCGAAGACCGGACTTTGGACTTGATGGGACTGGGCCCAGTGAGAGGCATCTGTTTCCTCTTTCTGGGCGTGCCGGCCTTGCTTGGGGGAATGGCTTCTGTGATCTGGAGGCCACCGTCTGGCTTGATGACCTGCCCAACCGACTCGGCGCAGCTCTCCAGAAGCTTGCCCAGCACTTCACGTGCTGCCTCCATAGCCTCCTCCTCGCTCATCTGCAGGATCTGGTTAAGGATGGCGATAGTCTCGAAGTGCGCTGTCAGCATGACTTGCATCAAGCCCTGTTCCGACAGCTTCTCCTGGTCCAATACTGCAAGATGCGCTTCAATGTCGGCCTTTGCCTTCAGTGCCTCGACTTCTCTGTGCAGCGACGCTTCTTCGATATTGTCCATCGCCGCATTACCCAGCGCCTGCAGTTGCCGCAAGCCATCCTGTAGCGCGGTATCAATTGCTCGCGACCAGTTGCTCTTCGCGAGACGCTGGTGGAAGTGCTGCCTGCTGCCTTCCAGCTCCACTAAGATCCCCTGCGCCGTCTTGCGCATAGCCACCATAGACTTAGGCGGCTCTTCGTCCTCACGGTTGTCGCACACCTGGTCGAAAGCCCCAATCCAGCCACTGATAGCTCCAACGCGGCGCTCCACCTGCCTCAAGCGACGCATATTGTTGAGGCGCTCCTGCCTCTCGCCCGCAGAATGATCGTACGCAGCCCTGATCCTCTGAATGCCGTCGCGCGCGACATCACCTCTCTTCGCCTCGGCCTTGCGGAACTTGACGAACGCCATCTCTTCGTACTGCTTCTGCTGCGCCGTGAGCTCGTTGATGCGGGCCATCTGCTCGTCGATTTTCTTGAGGTAGTCCTTGACGTGGCGGTCGACGTTGTAGACGTTGCGCACGCTCTTGGTCTGGATGTTCTTCGCGCGGTTCGCGTAGCGCAGCGTGTTCTGCGTCTCGTCGAAGTGCTGGCTCGAGGGCGACACGCAGACGATCATGACGGTGCGGCAGTTGCCACCGAGGGAGAATTTCAGGAGGCGAGTAAGTTTTGAGTTGCGGTAGGGGACGTGGTTCTTCTTGCGCGGGTCGCAGAGGGCGTTGATGCAGCTTCCGAGCGCGAGGAGGGACTTGTTGATGTTGGCTCCCTCCATCAGGCGTTCGCCACGGTTCTTCGTGGCTGAGGCTCGCTCAGAGCCAGCCAAGTCGATGATACTGAGTGTTGCCATTGTGACGGGTTCCTGGACGGAAGCATCGCGGGATTTCGAAGAGACATTGACCTGCAACACGGCGTGCGAACGGGATGAAGTCGCGTTCGCCTCGGTAGGAGACTGGGTGCGGTTGCCGTTGCCAGTGATGACCATGTCCATGACCTCCTGGACATTTTGAGGGTTGTGCGAAGATAGTCCAGCTACTGACACAGCCTGGTTGGCATCCTCGCGCAGCATGAGGCCCTGCTTGTTGCCGAGGTTAGGGTTGAGCAAGTCCCGAATGGTCTCGTTGTAGATCTCGAGGTATGAAAGGGTAATCTCCGACTCCTTCTCCGACCTGAGCTCTTCCACCTTTTCAAACAGTTCTTGCATGGTGAGAAAGATTATGCCAGGTTGCTGAGCAGTGCCTGTGATTGTGTGTGTTTTTCCGCAGCCAGTGGCTCCGTACGCGAAGACCGTCGCATTGTAGCCGTCCAGGACCGAATCAAGCAGGTTCTTCGTAGTCGCTTCGTACACATCGCCTTGTGTGGTGTTCTCATCGAAGACTCGGTCAAAGCCGAATGTCTGGTCCTTCACGCGCTTTCCCGAGGGCACAACAGACCGGCTGAATCGCTGAACCGGGTTGTTCTCTGGAGGGTCGAAGATGCTGGGAAGACTATCAGCAAAACGACCAACATGTAGGTGATCCAGCACGACTCACAGGCACTTCTCATCCACGACCTTCAGCACAGGCCTGATGCCTTTCTGCTTCAGGTGTGGAGCTGGAACTGTAGGCGCGGCTGCAAGAGAGCCATCGCCGAGAAAAAGAGGACCATCTTCGGTGCGCGCGAGCTGAGCAGCTTCACGGATGGTGAAAGGTCGCACGCGGACAGTGACCTGGATGCTGGACGCGCCGTCTGCTCCAGCGGCCATGTTTGCTGGATGGTCGTGATTTCACTCCCAGCCAGCCGGGAGGTTAGTGGAGGATGTGCTGCAAGGCGATCGATGGGGAGGGAATGTCGAGGATGTTCGCGTCGGCGCAGCAGTGTGCAAACGAGTGTGTTGGCGGTCGTTTCTTGCTCTAGCTCTCCGTCATCAGTAGCCGTGACTTGCCTGCAACAGCTAGTCGCTTGGGTAGAAACATCGCCAAGGCGTCCACAAAGCGGGCCCCGCCGGTAGCCCCAGCAACGCCGCTGCAGCAGGCCGATCCAGCGGCTGAGGCTGACGAGGATTGATTCGCGAAGGATGCCACATCTGATAGATTCTCTTAGCAGTCATGGACTGATTCCTCGTGACCTATACCTACGGCATGGTCGCGGACATGCTGCTGCTACAGCGCGCACTATGGATGCAACGGAGCTGAAACACCTGCGGGTCTGTCACGGGCCGAGGGCATACCTGGGACGAACGATTGGCTGGATTCTGCGCAATGCATGGCGAACCGCGTCTGCCGCTTGCGCAACCGTCCTTTGGCAGCCGTTGGTGAGCACAAACATCTGCGACTTGAAGGATAACGACGATCGCCCCATGCATAACTCGGAGCGGGGACGGAGGACCGCGGCAATCGATAGGATGACGCAATGAGCGAGCATCGACAACGCTGCTTAGAAATAAGATAGGTGAAGGCATTGGGGAGACTATCCATCTGGACGGTACTTGTACCCACCTTCACGGTTCTCTCGAATATCTCACAGAATCAACCTTTGAAGAATTACTCCTCTCCAAATCTCTTACAACAGTAAAGTTACAGCTACATCACGCAAACTCTACATCCAATATATCACCATGAAGGAGGCTCTCGTTTCTTCTGGCCCTAAGGTCAACATCGTTGACTCGCCCATCCCCAAGCCCGGCCCCGACCAGGTCATCACCAAGGTCATCTACTCTGGAAGCAACCCCAAGGACTGGAAACTGCCCGGTACTATTCGTCCTGTGAACCCCTCAAAATCGCCACTGTGCTAACAAGTACGGATCAGGCTTGCTCCCTAACGCCGAAAACACGAACCAAGGCGACGACATCTCAGGCATCGTCCACGAAGTTGGCGAGAATGTTGTCGAGTTCAAGAAGGGCGACAGAGTCGCTGCCTTCCACGAAATGATGAAGCCTGGAGGCAGCTACGCCGAATACGCCGTCTCTTGGAAGCACACCACCTTCTTCCTGCCCAAGAACATCAGCTTTGAGCGTAAATATCCCACAAATCGTCACACGCGAACATGAACTAACACCTCCCACCAGAGGGCGCCGCCGTCCCCCTCGCCGCCCTGACCGCCGCACTCGGCCTTTACGCGCGCCTGCGCCTCCCCGAACCCTGGCTCCCCGCCGCCGAAGGCACCAAGACCCCCCTGGTGATCTACGGCGCCTCCTCCGCCGTCGGCTACTACGCTCTCCAGCTCGCGCTGAAATCCAACATCCACCCGCTGATCACCGTTGCGGGCCGCGCGCAAGCGCACGTCGAGAAGCTCATCGACCGCAGCAAAGGCGACACGATCGTCGACTACCGCTCCGGCGACGAAGCCGTCGTGCAAGGACTCAAGGACGCGCTGCAGGGTCAGAAGCTGCTGCATGCGTTCGACGCGGTCTCGGAGAAGGGGTCGGTCGAGAACCTGGCGAAGGTGATTGATCCGAAGGGCGCGGTGACGTTTGTGCTGCCGGGTAAGGAGCATTCTGGTTTTGAGCAGGGCGTGGAGCTTTCGACGACCACGGTTGGCGATGTCCATGGGCCGCTGAAGGACTTTGGGTACGTGCACAGCAGGTTTTTGACCAAGGGCCTGGAGGAGGGGTGGTTCAGGGCGCAGCCGCAGGAAGTCATTCGGGGTGGTCTGGGAGGTGTGGAGAAGGGTCTTAGTAACTTGAAGGATGGCACTGCCAGTGCTGTGAAGTATATCTTCAAGATTGAGGACACGCCTGGTACTGGTAGTGGCAACTAGGCTAAGTCAGAAATGGTGGATAGAGTCTTCTGTCAATGATTGTAACGACGTTCGTTTGCGGGGCAGATATGTCTCCTCGTGTCAGGAAATCGTCTGAAACCTTTCGCCTTGACCTGGTAACAATCGCGACAGGACCTCCCGCGGCCTCAAGAGTATGGGAACTATCCAAGTGCATCTCCCTGTACCCCCAAGGCTCTCTATACGAAACCCTCATCGGCTCGTCCAAATTCCAAGCAGATATACCCACAGTCCCAATCTCAAGTATGACAGCAAAGCTGAATGCACGACAGGGTATACAACTATCAGACAGGACAGAGATACCAAGGTTCGCGATCCTTCGCGAGGTAGAAAGCATGCCGAATGTGGATCCCCAATAGCTTGGCTGACGTTCCTGGTCTGCTCGGCCTTTGCAAGCGCGACTCCCTCAAGACGAACGACAAATGATCTTGACGGATGTCTTGATGCAGGATTCGAGCAATGCCATATGTACTGCACGGACGTCTTGTCGTCTCGTGTTGCGCTGGGTGCCATGTCGTGGAGGTGCATGAGGAGCGAGTATTAGAACACCGCCATCTCCTGTAAATGCCATGGGTTCGCTATACATACTTCAGGCTCATTGGCGATATTATTCAAATAACTGAGCCAAAATCGTTGCGTTTGATCGATATTCACAAGCACACACCCACGCCAAATTCATTCCATAATAATGCATCACCATCTACACACCCTAAAAAGCACCCTCCTCGCCTCCCTCCTCCTCTCAACTCCCCTCGCGCACGCCCAGCAAAGGTACCTCACCCTCCCACCCAACCGCCCGCTCAACCAACCCACTGACCGCTCCTCAAACAGCACGAACCTAACCCTCACCTTCCTCCCATCGCCCTGCAACTCTACCACCGACTTCTCCACAGCCCTCACATTCACAACGCGCTCCACGCCCCTCGCGCCAACCTGCTTCAACCTCGCCAACCTCTTCACCGCCAACTCCACCGCCGGCCTCCTCAACGCCTCCCGCCCCGGCCACACCGTCCCGCCCTTCACCTACTCCCTCTCCGGCCTCCAGTCGTTCGACCCCAGCGAATCTTACACCAACGTCCGCTATCAGCAGCCGAACGACGGCAACGTGGACAGCGGGTTCGGCGAGGTCGGCGAGCTGGCGGTGCGCGGCTTGAGCGTTTTCGCGGAGCCGGATTGTGCGCGGGGCGCGGATGAGGTGAGGGGGATGAGGTGTGTGAGTGGGGTTGAGGGGGAGTGTCTGGGGTTGGGGATTGGGGTGGGGAGTTTTGAGGTTAGGGCGGTGGAGGACGGGGAGAGGGAGGATGGTGGGGAGTGTTTCAGTGGGCTTGATAATGGTTCTGGAGCCGTGGGTGCTGGAGCGGTGGGTGCGAGAGTGGGAGGTGTTGGGTGGGCGATGGTGGGCGTTGCGGGGGTCATGTTGGCGCTATGAGCGATCGCTGGTGTCTTGATATGGCGGGAGAGGCATAGAAGGCGCCTCGAGTGGAATGGAAACCGTGATGTACATTTTTCTTTGCCTTATCTTACAACGGACATGCGCCTTGTCCCACGCTTCTTCGTGACTCGGGCCAAGATGAAAAAGAAGGTAGCAATACAGCGTCCATAAAACACCGCCGAGAAACGCTCAATGCACCCATGCATCCAGCCGTCCGTAAAACCATCTCAATAGGAGTGAAGAATCCCTAGTCTTCATATATCCTGCCGAAAGCCTCTTCCACACAAACGCTCTTACTCCTTTTTGCTGCCGCCAAACCAAGAGAACGCACTTCCCTTCATCTCCTTAACCTGCGCATCCATCATCTTCTTTGTCTCCTCTTCCTCCTCCTTCAGCCACTGCGCGCCGTGCTCGCGAATCTGCTTCTCCAGATGCTCGTACTGCTTCTGGCCCTGCTCGCGGATCTGGTCGCTGAGCATCTTGCCCTGCGCCAGGCCCTCGGCCACGCTCTGCCCATCAGCGAGAACCATGCCGCCGCCCATCTTGTCGCCCTTAATGCCTAGGTTGGCACCCAGCATGCCGCCCAGCGAGAACTTGGGCGCCTTGGACTTCTGCTGCTCGAGCTGCTCGTGAAAGCGCTTGCGCGCCTCGTTCTCGCGGCGCATGAACTCCTCGGGCACGTCCTTGCCTTCGAAGGACTTGATGACGGGGCGCACGTCGTCGATACCCATCGTCGCGACGTACTCGAGGAAGGGGATCAGGCCGACGAGGTCCTTAGTGTGCGGGTCCTTGGGGTCGCCCTTCCACTTGGGGAGCACGATGGCGTTGGTCGGCTGGTTCTTGACGTGCGGGGCGTGAGTGTCGATGATGATCGTCTTGCTCAGGTCGCGGTTGAGGTATTCCAGGTCCTTGATGTACTCGCCGTTCTCGTACTTGGTGGCCTCACGGCCGAGCGGCCACATGATGAAGTGGAAGGGGTCGAGCTTCTTGATGACCGGGTCGGCCATGGCAATCGGGACGGAGGTGAAGAGGACGAGCTCGTAGTACTGCGAGAGGTAGCGGATGAAGTAGTCGATGCCGGGGCGCTTCGCAGTGCGGTAGCCGTTCTTGCGGTCCCATGTGGTGTGGATCATCAGGTCCTCAAGAGAGAGAACGAGAGTGAAAGGCTGGCGCTGGTTCTCAGGCACGGTAGGGAGCAGCTTAGGGAACGAAGGTTCGGTGTAGTAGCCGAGTTGGTTGCCCATACGCGCGCGCACACGTGCGTACATCTTGCTGGGTCCCCAGCCGGTGGCGACCTCAGGCTCAAGACCAGGAGGCACCTCCTCATCAGCGCCGAAAGGACGAGTGAAGTATGCGCCGCCCGCAGCACCCGCGGCCAGAGCAGCCAGGAACATGTAGTTGAAAGTCTGGGCTCGTCTGCGGTCCAGCGAGGTCTCGTAATCTGATCGCGAGTATTCCTTCTCATCGCCGCCCTTCTTCCCACGTCCACCGGCAGCCTCAGCGGCCTCGGCCTCCATCTGCGCCATGTCGTTTGCCGCGTTCTGCTCTTTCTCCGTCTCAGCCACCTTGGGGTCCTTCTTCGCGCCGCCGAACTCGAAGTCGAAGGTGCTGGGAATGCCGTGCCTCAGATCGGGCAGAGGGCCCTTGGGCGTCTCGGCCTCTGAAGGCGCATTGGGGTCTGGTTGTGTGCTGTTCTCGGCGCTCGCCTGCGCCTCCTGTGCCTGGCTCCTCACATTGTCCGCGGGAGGCTCGTCGATGTCCTTCTTCTGCGCCTCGGGCTGCTGAGCCGGCGCCTTGGGAGCTGCTTTTGCGGCACCGGCGGCGGCTGCGCCCTTCTTGCCAGGCGCGGGCCTAGGCGCAGGCGGCGGCTTCGATGTTCTGGGTGGAGGAGGCGGTCTTGATGGCCGTGATGACTGTGCGTAGGCGCGCGAGGCGTTGGAAAATGATGGCCGGGCGGCACGCAGAGCAGCTCTCGTGAACATGCTGGCGGTGATGTAGCGACAGGATTAGGGATGCTGGCGGGTCGCGCAGTCGCATCCGTGACCCTTTTGGCGGAGGATGGCTCGCTCGAACACTTTCACGAGCTTCGACTTTGCGGAGCAGAGCGGAGGAGGCCGCTTGGCGTTCGTCACCCAACGAATTAAAGTCACGGACATCAACACGTCTCGGGCAGGTATGTATCGGTTATTGATCTGAGCATTCTTTTGATTGAGGTCATGAACGGCCTACTTTTGATTGACCTGGTCTATCCGTCGGCTTTTCGTAATGTATCTTCCTTCCCTCGCAATCAATCCTCATCAGCCTCCCTCTCCAACCTCTCACGCTTCTCCCTCAACATCTGCTCCGCCGGCCCTTGCTCCAAAACCTTGCCCTTGCCCAACACAAGGCAATAATCCGCACCTCTGACCGCCTCCAGCCTGTGAGCAATGGTTATCACCGTACTCTCCTTCATCTCCTCATGCAACACCTGCTGGATCTGCATCGCAGTCTCCACATCAATGCTCGCCGTCGCCTCGTCCAGAATAATAATCGCGCTCCGGCGCAGAACAGCCCGCGCAAGCCCCACGAGCTGCCTCTGGCCCTGGCTCAGGTTGCGCCCGCCGCCGTCGATTGGTGTGTCGAGGGACCAGCCCTGGCGCTCGCAGACGCGCTGCAGCACGCCCGCGCAGGCCTCGTCCGAGTGCTCCTCGAGCGGGTCGAGGTTCTGCCGCATGCTGCCGGGAAAGAGGACTGGATCTTGCGCGAGGAAGGTGATGCGCGTGCGCAGGATCTGCTTGTCGACGGCGGCGAGGTCGACGTTGTCGACGACGATGCTGCCGTCTGAGGGGAGGATTGTGGCGAGCATGGTGAGCGCGAGCGTGCTTTTGCCGGAGCCGGTGCGGCCGATGACGGCGGTTTTGGAGCCGCCTTGTATGGTGAACGAGACGCCGGCGAGGGCCGGGTCGAGATGCGGTGCGTATTTGATCGTGACGTTGTCGAAGACGATGTCGCCGCTAAATGAAGGCCACCACGCTGGCGGGTGAATCTTGCCTTCTGGTTCTTGTTCGATATGTAGGAGCTCGACTACACGCTCGACGGAAACGAACTCCATTTGTAGCTGGCCGTACTGCTTGCACAAGTAGTGCGTGCTGCTCACGAACTTCTGGGCTGAGTTCAGCAAGAAAGCAGTCAGACCTGGCGAAATGCCTGTGACCAAAGCAAGGGCCGTGAGTAGGAACGTCGAGATGGCCGAGAGCGCATCGTAGCGGTACATGAGCCACGCTTGCAATGACCAATAAAAGTGATCCATCTTCTGGAATGTGTCTACAACCCGGATGACTCGGTCTTGGAAGCGATCCTGCGCTCTGAAGGCACGCACGGTTACCAGTCCATTGAGGAGCTCGCCGAAGTTGGACATCAACGGCGTGAGCGACACCATCTCCAGACGTCGCAGACTTTGCGAAGTCGGTAAGAAACGTCGGAAAATGAGGATGAAAGTTGCCGTCAAAGCGACTGAGAAAAGCAAGAAAGTCGGCGTGACCGTCGCAATGACCGCCACGGCAGAGATCCAGGACATGGAGAGCCATGTGACAGCGCTGAACTGCTCACTGATATTGCCATCAATGACGTTGATGTCGGAGGTCATTCTGTTCATGAGTCGTCCGACAGGCGTGACATCGTAGAAGCGGAAGTTGGCATGGCTGACTTTGACCATGATGTCGTGGAACATTGTCTTGCCCGCCGTGTAGATGATGAGGATCATGATGCCACGGATGAGGATGAAGACTGTTGTGCGGCCAAGTCCAATGATGAAGAAGGTTAGAACCCACGGGTTGATGTTCTCATTGGGAGGCGGTAGCCAGTCGAAGACCCCGGATCCACGGGCATTGACAAGAGTCTCCTTGAGAGCGCTCAAAGTGAAAGATTCTGTCTGGTAGCCCTCGCCCCACGACTTGAGCAGCCAAGCTCCTGCGAGAGCAACCAGGCGATACGCGATGTTAGCGAGAACAAGCAAAGCCCACCAGCTCAATTTGCCAGCCTTGATATACTCCCAATACACGTAGGCTTTGACGCCGCCTGTTGCTCTGTGCTCGTCTTCGATGAACTTTGCGGGGACCGCAGCTTCTTTTCGTTGTTTTGCTTGCTTCTGATCCGCCTCGTCGTGAGAGACATTCGATACCGTACGCTGCAAGAAGTCAGGCGGTGGTGCATCGTTATCCAGCACAATAGCCCTTCCATTCTCAACTTCCACTAGTTGTGTTGCAATGCCCATCACAAGATCAACACGATGAGTGACAAGCACGATTGTGCGACCCTTCATCAGCGGTCCAGCGAACAGCTTCTGCACAATCGACTCTGCTGTCTGCTGATCAAGGGCTGAAAGAGGATCGTCCAAGAACAAAATCTTCGACCGGCTGTAAGCAGCACGTGCCAGAGCGACTCTCGCTTTCTGCCCACCCGACAGTCCAATGCCGTTCTCACCAATGAACGACAAATCGCCCGCCGTAAACTCCAGCAGGTCCGGCGTAAGCGCGCAAGCGTCCAGAACATCTCTGTACCGCTCGTCTTCGTACTCCGCAGAGAAGAGAATGTTTTCGCGGATGCTCATACTCTGCAACCAAGGCGTTTGCGCGCAGTATCCGACAGCTTCGCTCGGGCCTGTAAGCTTGCCATCCAGCATGTCCAACTCTCCGAGCAATGCCTGAAGCAGTGCAGTCTTGCCAGCTGCAACCTCGCCGCAGATGACGCTGAGGCCTTCGGGGAATGCGAGGTTAATGTCGCGGAGGACGGGCTTAGGCGTGCCTGGCCATGCGAATGTCGCGTTTTCCAAGGTGAGACTATCGCCTTCGTGTGCAACGGTGTTCATCTCGTCTTTGTCCGGCTCTGCCATGAAATCTTCGATGCGACCGACGGCCACGTAGGCATTCAAAAGGACTGTGATGAGCCCAGGGAGATCTTGCAAGCTGTTGGTGAGCAGGTTGAAGAGTGTCAGAGCCGGGAAAGCAATGTCGACTGTGAGAGGCTTCTTGCCGATGACGGTGTAAGCGAAGAAACCGACGGATGGCGATAAGTCGAGAGCTAGGGAGTTCACAAAGCTGATCAACAAGCCCCAGAGACCTGTCACAATGCGCCAGTTCAGCTCCTTTTGACGGGCGCTCATGATTTGGTTCAACCATGCATCCTGCCAACCGTACCATCTCAGATGGCGGATCGCCTCCACGAACTGTGACACAATCTGGAGCTTGCCATCGGTAGCTTTCCTGCGGTGTGTCTCAAAGGCGACCAGAAACCGAACGAGGATCAGATTCGTGACCTGTGCAGTAATCATCAAGATTACAGCCAGCATTGCCGGCCAGCCGAGGAAATTGACGACCAGCGTCAGAGAGAAGATAACACTTAGCGGTTTTGTGACCAAGCTTTGAAATTCCCAAAAGCGTTGCGCAACCTCGTAAACGTCGTTGCGCATCAAGTTAAGAATCTTGCCCATCGAGGCAGGTTCCTTGGTATCCTCAACCTTCTTACCGCGCTTGAAAACAGCAAAAAGCCTGCCCAACCAAGACGTCCACGTCCTTTCGATTTTCGCGTGACCGTTTCCATTCGCCTCAGCGCCGTTTCCCGCTTGCTCGTCGCCTTCGGACTTGATCTTCGGCGGATTGAAGCTGATCTTTCGCCCCAAGGTCTTCTCGTACAGCATAGTGATCATTTCACCTCTCGAGCGTTCGTAGCATCTCCGCCCAAACCAGAGCGAGAATACACCGGACTGGCACTTGACAAGCTGAACGCCCAGAGAAATGGCTGCGTATGTGAGTGCCGCTGATTTCGGCGCGGTAACGTCTTGCATGGAGCTCAAAATCTTTTGGAGCAAGACGGGAATGGTGAATCCCAAGACCGTTTCGAGTATGCCCAGCAATGTAATGATGACCAGGTCGATGCCGTTCGCGCGAAGCAATCTCTGCATGACGGTGCCTTTGAGGCGCCTGAATTTTTCGTGAAGGCCTCGGTGTTGAAACTCGAGCCCCAATTGCCAGACATCTTCGTCGTGTAGCTGCCGCTGACATCCTACGCGGATCAGGGGAGTCATCCACGAGACGGTCATGAACTGCCAAAGGGTCATGTTGTCCTCTGGGCTGCGTAAACCTGAAGTAGCCTCAGTGAAAGGCTTAGCAATCGAATGTGATGGCAGAGAGGGATCCCTCAGAGGCATCATGAGTATAATGAAGACGGAAAGTACACTCAGTGACAACGATGTGCCATCGAGGCCGAGCTGTGTCCTGGACGCGTGGTTGTGGCTTGCTAATACCACGCTTTGGCAGAGGATGTACGATACTAAAATGACGAGAACAGACACCGGAGTCGTCCGCGGTCTCTGTGTTATGAGCATTCCAATGACCAGAAACCAAGGTGCACATTGGAACAACCCTTCCACAGCAGGCCATGCAACGGTCGCTTTGGCGAAAGAGACGACGCACCCAGCGCCCGTCAGACCCCAGAGTATGATGAGGTATCCGCTAGTCTTGCTGATTGCGGCAAGCAGTAGCTCGTCGAGATACATGTCGGGGCTCTCGTCAATGAAAGGTAGAGTCCACTTAGGTCTCCAGGGAATCGCCATCCGCAACGCCTTCCAGAATAGTACGATGGCAGCGACGAGCGCAGGCAAAGCTGCGATGACTGGTACGAAGCATGGTTGAAATTTGGCTCCTCTGGTGTCCCAAGGATCGTTCCAACAGACCTTTGTTTGGTCAATGGGCGCAATATGCGAAAGAGTGATGTTCTCATGTGGGCCAAAAGGTGCCCCTCCAAAGGCGATCTGGGCCATGTTGATGGCGACAGATATTCCAAGTCAATGAGTCGGGTTTCAATAGAAGCATTGCAGCATTTTACTTGCTGGCGATGGTTTTGTTGTGATGACGATGACCGTCGCGTCTGCCTAATTCCTGCAATGCAGATGGCACAGATCGAGACACCGGTGTGGCGTACCGAGTCGACCAAGCAGCTGAAGAATGACTCAGGCTGCAGCAATGCCTCGATATGGTGGTCAATGGTTTATGGGCGAAGTGGCCATACGTCGGCGGTCTGTGCCACCAGCGGTCTGATGCCGATGGATTGACGGGTCCGTTCTGGTCGGCCTTCGCTGGTGGCTGGTGAACGCAACCCCGGCTTGGAAGGCGATTCCGAGTCCGCTTGGCGGCCTCGGATGGACTGCGCGCTGGGCCGAGGCAGCCCAAACGCTCACATTCAGTCGGTCGCGTCCCTTTCCACGTACTCCTTCGCGCTCCCCCTCTCTTTAACAGAGACCTACTCGGAGTTCTGGGATGCGACGGTCATGACCGATTTTGCCGCCGCGCAGCAGCGAATACTCGCTCGACGCGCTGCGTCCGCTGCTCACCAGCGCTCTCTCGCCCTGCAACAGGAACATGAACGCAACCAGCGTTTGCACCGCCTCCCACCTTCTTTAAGGACAGCCGCGTTCAGCGCGACTGGTGTATGGGACTTGATCAAATCACCTTTCGGAACCCGACCTGCTTTTCGTGTTGGGCAAGTCGACGCAGAACTTCTGGACGAGGAGCTTGTTGATTTGTTGAAGAACCAGGCCGGCGAAGGACTCAAGCTTCTGGGAGCGCATTTGAAAGACGACTGGGCTGCGGAAATTGGTGCTGCGCTCAGAGCTGCGCTGTGGAAGCTCTCAATCTGGGATCACGGAGCCAGCTATGGTGCTTCCTTGCAAGGACTGAGATATATTGATGCGCGGTCGGAAGATAACGCGATAAAGGAAGCGACCAAGTGGCAGCGGGCGGCGTATGGACTCATCACAGTCGGGGGCAGATATGGGTGGTCGCGGTGGGAAGGCTTCTTATCGGGCTTGGAAAACGGATACGATGAGCCATCACGAATGATACAACGCTTGAGCCACCTTACAACACTGGCTACCAACACCCACAATATCGCGGCCTTCTTCTCCTTCCTCATATTCCTTTACAACGGCAGATACCGGACATTGACGGACCGCATTCTTCGACTGCGTCTCGTACCTTCGACCAACCAGACCAACAGAGAGGTCAGCTTTGAGTACCTGAACCGACAGCTTGTCTGGCATGCCTTCACTGAGTTCCTGCTCTTCTTGCTGCCTCTGGTTGGAATAAGCAGATGGAAGAGGTGGCTTGCGAAAGCGTGGAAGAAGTTCGGACAAACTACTTCTAACCTCGTGTATGGCAACTCAAAAGGGGAAGACGAGGACGACTTGCACAAGGGAGAGCTCGCCTTCTTGCCAGAGAGGACCTGCGCGATCTGCTATCAGGATCAGAATCCGGCTGGAGGACAAAGTGAGCAGGAAGTCATCAGTGCGGGAGCGAACAGCGGCATTATCGGCAGCGCAGCGACGGACATTACGAACCCATACGAAGCGATACCGTGCGGCTGTATCTACTGTTTTGTCTGCCTGGCGCAGCGCATCGAAGCAGAGGAAGGCGAGGGTTTCACGTGCTTGCGCTGTGGAGAGACGGCAGTGAAAGCTTGCAGGCCGTGGAACGGAGACGTGCTTTCACCAACATTGACCAGGTCAAGCCACGGAGAGGACCCCGAAAAGCCATCACGAAGAAAGAGTGTGGCGTTTGCTGAGGACTTTGGGAATGAGCGAGTTGATTCGGCGAACGAAATGAACGACGAGACGCCTTTGTCAGCTGTCGACCCGATGCCTGTCGAAGAAGTCGACGACGAAGCCGACTGGAGCAGACTAGGTGAACGATTTGACCGCTTCGAAGAATAAGAGCTGCCCACCGAACCCATCTCGATGTGCTTTCGCTCGGTTCACGGTCGCAGTTCAAGCTTTCGGACCGAAGCTTCAAGGGACCAAAGAACGTCACACTGACCCCACACCAAAGAATGATGCGCCCGCGGCATGAACGCGGCATGATCGTGCTGTGAGGTCAACCGTCATCCGGTCAGTCTAGGATTTGGCTCTTCTACGCGAGGCTTTTGTTGCCGACTTTCCTCTGAACGACCCACCATCTAGCCAACACATTTGTTTCACAGACAGTCTGGATTTGACCACCAACATGGCTCCCGCACTGGACGTTAAAAAGATCGCCATGATCGGCTGCGGCTCCATGGGCGGCGGCATGGCCCAGCTCTTCGCCGAGCAAGGAATGTCGGTCGGCCTCCAGGATCCCTCGACCGATGCAATGGATCAATTGATCCAGCGCGCTCAAAAAGACGGCGTTCCAAACGAACTGAAACGCTTCGACGACTACAAGAGCTTGTGCGCTTGGTTGGACAACCCCAGAGTCTTCGTCTGGAGCTTGCCTCATGGATTTGTCGGCGACAAGGTTCTGGAGGGCCTTATGCCGTACCTGAGCAAGGGCGACATCATCATCGATGCCGCGAATGAGCACTGGGAAAACTCCGAAAGGCGTATGGGTGTTTGCGTCACGAAAGGCATCCGATACGTAGGCATGGGCGTTAGTGGAGGGTACCAGGCTGCGTACGATACTCCCAATTTTGTCTAGCGAGCGAAGAGCTAACATAATCACAGGCGACGTGGCCCTTCAATGTGCCCTGCTGCAGACGATGAAACATTGGACATGGTCCTCCCGCTCCTTGAAAAGGTTGCCGCGAAAGGATCGAATGGCAAACCCTGTGTCGGCAGGGCCGGTACTGGCGGTGCCGGACACTACGTGAAGATGATTCACAACGGAATCGAGCACGGCATGATGAGTGCGATCTCGGAAGCATGGGGAATCATGATCAAAGGTCTCGGAATGAGCAACGACGAGATCAGTGACGAATTCCAGCGCTGGAACGAGAACGGAGAGCTGAGGAACACATTCCTGGTAGATATCAGTGCGAAGATTTGCCGCACTAAAGATCCCAAGACGGGTGAAAGAGTATTGGACACTGTCGAAGACAAGGTCGTGCAGGACGTCACCGGCGAGGAGGGAACTGGCGTTTGGTCAAACACAGAAGCTGTTGCGGAGCACATTCCTGCTCCCACAATGACTGTTGCGCACTACCTGCGTCTGGCGTCCTCGGACCTGGCTCAGCGCCGCCGTATCAACAAGACTTTCGGTGGCAACGCACCACCGCAGACGCTTGAAGGCGTTCAGAAGAAGGAATTTCTCGAGAGCCTCCGCCTGGCCACCTATCTCGGCTGCCTGGCGTCTTACGTGCAAGGCATGATCATCATCGACCGCGCCGACAAAGAGAAGCACTTCAACATCAACTACAACGACGTTTTGCAGATCTGGTCTGGCGGCTGTATCATCCAGGCCGACTACATCAGCGAGAAACTCCTGCACCCGATCTACAAGGACTACAAATCGAAGGACTCGATCAATCCGCTCTACGAGACCGCCGTCGCAGACGAATTCAAGAGGGGTTTCTCGGACCTGAAGAAGGTTTGCTTGAAGGCCATGGAGGGCGACCACAACATCCCTGCGCTCAGCGCTACCCTTGAATGGCTGAAGATTCTGACGAGCGTCGATCTGCCCACAAGCTTCTACGAGGCGCAGCTCGATTACTTTGGCAACCACATGTACGACAAGAAGGGAGATGACCCATCAGGTGCAGCCGTGACTGGCAAGTACAGTTTTGAGTGGAAGCCTGCGTAAGCGGCGTGAGACGACATCTCGGCCGTAACGATTGTACGATAGTAATTTACAGCGTGTTTGCAGACTGCGGTGCACTGCATAATACTCTCAGTTCCTCTTTCATGATGCATCGGTGATTGCAACGTTGGACGCATGTTCGTCGACTCTAGATATGGATCAAAGTCGGGCACCTCCGATCCTGAAATGTCCGAAGTTTCAATATTTTATGCGGAAGTGGCTTTCCCGGTAAGCCCTAAACGATGACCACGGTTTTCATCGTGGCAATAGCGGTCCCTGAAAATAGCTCATTGAGTTCCCATGCACCACGTGCGTTACCTTATTGAATAATTGCGTATTTTGACGTGCCGCCTAGGTACCCCGACTAATGAATTTGCGCCAATTGGGCGCGTCGGAGTCCATGCCAGACTCTGACGTCGTCAGATCTGCAACGCCATCTCCAGCGCATGGCATGCACAATTCAGCTACAACACAGAATTCTGTATCAAGTCTTCGGACATTTGCATGTTCGCAGTAGCCACTTGTCAGCAAACTAAGACAGAATGCGCTCAAATCCAGCGAGCGTTGGTCACAGGAATGTCGTTTCTTAGAATACCCTGGCCTCTTCTGGGTCCCGTCTTACCTCCGCCTTAATCCATGTGCAGGCATCTCCGCGGTACACAACCTTGTACTCAACCCTGACCCACCCATATAAGAACGCAATGGACGCGCAAGTGGAAGTATGTGATCCCCAGCGAAATATTCAGAAGCATAGAACCATACACATACAGACAAGCATGCCTCTAACATCCGAACAAGTCCAAATCGTCCGCTCTACCGTGCCGGTCCTCCAGGCACACGGCAACGACATTACAACACTCTTCTACAAGAATCTATTGACAGAGATCCCTGAACTCAACAATGTCTTCAACGTAGCCAACCAGGCCAACGGCTTCCAACCCCGCGCGCTCGCCGGCTCGCTCTACGCCTACGCAGCCAACATCGACGACCTTGGCAACCTGGCCCCGGCTTTGGAGAAGATATGTCAGAAACACGCCAGCCTGTACGTCCAGCCAGAGCACTACAAGATCGTCGGTGACTACCTGCTGCGCGCCATGGGAGACGTGCTGGGTTCTGCTCTGACGCCGGAGATCTTGAGCGCATGGGAGGCGGCATACTGGCAGCTGGCAAACATCATGATCGCGAAGGAAGGCGAAATCACGGCTCAGACTGGTGGCTGGAACGATTGGCGGGAGTTCCGCATCGCCCGTAAAGTCAAAGAGTCGGACGAGATCACATCTTTCTACCTCGAGCCGGTCGACGGCAAGAAGCTTCCTTCATACAAGCCTGGCCAGTATATCTCAGTCATGACTTCTGTGCCGAAGCTCAACTTGATGCAGCCGCGTCAATATTCCCTCAGCGACAAGCCCAGTCCGGATCACTACAGGATCAGCGTCAAGCGGGAGGCCGGTGTGCCCGCGGACAAGCCTGAGGCGGTGACGCATCCTGGCTACATCTCTAATGTCCTGCATGACGAGAGGAAGGAAGGCGATGTTATTTCCGTCTCGCACCCCGCTGGAGACTTCTTCTTCGATGCTGATGTCGACCATGACTCCCCAGTCGTTCTCCTGTCCGCCGGCGTCGGTCTGACCCCGATGGTCTCTATCATGAACACTCTTGTCGACAGCGACTCAAAACGCCCCATCAAGTTTATCCACGGCGCGAGGAATACTTCAGTTCAAGCGTTTGGCAATGAAGTGAGGGATGCGGCCAAGCAAAACGACAATGTCACTGCTTCGTTCTTTATCGGGAATCCTGACAAGCAGAAGGACGTCCAAGGCTTGCATTACCAGCACACCGGTCGTGTGAGCCTCAAGTCTCTAGACAACAGCAAAGAGCTGTGCCTCGACGACAAGAAGACTCAGTACTTCATTTGCGGCCCAGAAGGTTTCATGTCAGCGATGGAGAAGCAGCTGATCGACTTGGGTGTTGGGGCGGAGAGGATCAAGATGGAGGTTTTCGGCACGGGAATGTTGACTCGCAACTGAAGTGGTTGAACGAATGTTGGAAAGTAATATCGATCTGCTCCCCTCTTCTTTCGATGGTATACAGGACATCCTCGCATACTCGCGTACAAAATTGAATGATTAGTTTTCCTCATTCAGATCTTCTCAAACCTCTCTTCAAGAAAACCTCTCAGAGATTGCGTTCAGCAAAATACCGCGTCCCAGAATAATTCACGTCTCACAACATGTCGCGCGACTATTTCCCTCCCACTTCGCAACCAGCCCTCCATCGCGAAGATCATCACCCCAGTAGTAACGCGCAACATTTAAAGTGATAAAGCCCGCACTTAGGCTCAAACGCTGGCCCGACCCTGAAGTGTCTGAGCCGCGCCGGGCAGCGACGCCATTGGCCGCTGGCGCGCGGCCGCTAGCGGTTGTGTCAAGCATAACAGTTTAGTTATCCTAAGCATACATTCTAAGCGGATCAAGCTTCGAATCCTTCAATCTAGCGTCGTGGTGCATGATGGGTTGATGATGCGTTTTGAAGGTGAACAGGGTGGACGGGGAATCGGTGATGGGGGTTTCAGAGGGAGCGCCGTTCGTGGACATCTGCCATTTTCACTGGGCTGGTGTGGCAGCACGGAGGGGTTAGCTGATCTGGGTATGGGATGAAGCGAACGTTTTATTAGGAGGCAATTGCAATTGTTATTGTCATATCTAAACAGCCAAGGTGCCTGATTTCCACAGTGCAGAAGCATTAAGAGCCACGGCAGGCTTCCCGGTTCCCTCTGTAAGCGCCATGCGCCTTAGCTTTCTATGCATGCAGGGCATATCTTCCATTTCGCGTGCAAGAGCGCGATCAACTGCGCCCAAAGCGTCATTAGTGGATGAAAGGCAAAGTGCTGGTCCAGCGAGGAACAATCTCCTAGTCATCCTCGCCGTCGACCTCCATGCCTTCGCCACGTGCATGGCCATTTGCGCCGTTGGCCGAGGCGTTGCCTTGACCAAGCGTGGGCACAGAAGCCTCCTTGTCGATCATCTGCCTGCTGACAGCGACAATGTTGTCCTCGATGAGCTCTTGGCCGACCGCCTCGATGTGCTTCTTCGGATCGACCTTGCCAACGTAGCGTGTGCGCAGCTGCTCTTTCGAGAGCTCGGTCTCTTCTTGCACGCGCTTGAGGTAGCCCTCTGCCAGAGAAACGAGCTTGGACAGGTTCGCGTGGTTGTGCTCGCCTTCCTGTGCGAAATCAGGCATGGTCAGAGCCTCGGTCCAGACAGTCTTGTGAAGGTTCATGAGCATGTTCTCTTCCAGTGCGGTCTTGCGGTAGCCGATGCCGATCGAGTAGTAATGCCTGTTGAGGCCGTGGATGAGGGCTTGAATCGAGGGTTTGTTGAGGTGCCCAACGTTAGACGTAGTTTGCCGCGGCTCTTGACCAAGCATGAGAGTCTGAGGGTTGATAAGGCGGAAGGCATCGATGACGACCTTGCCTTTCACGGATTGAATAGGATCGATGACAACAGCAACGGCGCGTGGTGTCAGTTGCTCGAAAGATTGCTGAGTGTTGATATCGACGCTGGAAAGCCAGCAGCCGAAACCGGGATGTGAGTGATACCAGCCAACAACGGTTTCAGGGCTGCGAATTGTCAGAGATGGTCAACAATCCCTTGCAACAGATACACTTACCGTCCAGTCTGGCGAAGCATATCCATCATCTTGGTCTGGAACACTGGATCCACTGCCTCAACCGAGACACCGGTACCTGACTGAGGCATGGCAAAGACGTCCACAACGCGGACGGTGTAGTCGTCCACAAACTCTCCGAGCATCAGTCCCATAACTTCCATAGGTACACCTGCTCTTCCATGTCTAAGCATCTTCAGTAGTGCGAGAGAAGAGATGTACACGGTTTCGGCGTTGTCGACAATGTTCGAATCCTGTAAATAGCATTTCGTAAGCGAAAACGTCCTCCAAGTCGTGGTTAGCATGCGCCATGGTTCTTGCATCGTTGTATAGTCGGAGCACGTCCCGACCGCTCTACGGTTGGTATTCACTCTCAGGCGTAGTGTTTGGCCCAAACATGTAAAAGTAGGTCGAATGGTCGGCCACGTAGCCCATCTGATTCATGTGTTCATATTGCCGCCTCAAATCTTCATTTGGTGCCTCCGATATCACCTGGTTCATGACTCGCTGAGCTCGATCAAACGTGTCGGTTCGGTTCCTGCGAGATCGAGACAGTCGCCATGTGCCGGTCACAGGGCCACGGGGAGCAAGTGCTTCTGGCTCATTTTGATCGAGATTCCGTGGAGGACCGATATTTTCGACCGACTGACGACGCCGGCGTCGGCGTCGACGTCGACGCCGAGATGACGTTGTAGGGCGCGTATAGTTCAGTGGATAAACCTGATTGGCGGGTGACGTGGGAGTTGTAGGCCGTGCAGGAGGTGAGTTGCCTTCTGAAGGATACTCGTAGGTTCTGTCGGAAACCGAATTGGAGCCAGAGTTGGACGACTCAGAGCTGCGCGGCAACGGTGATTCAGCGGACGCTGACCGATTCCTCTCATCTTCACTGGGCGGGCTGGACGTCGTCGGTGCCCGCTCTTCGTGCCGATCTTCTTCATTTGGATGATCTTCCCGGCGCCTTTCCATCACGACGACTGAACTAATGTTTTGAAATACTCCCGATGCGCTTATGTGGGTTGGAAGAGTGTCCAAAGCGGAGCGCTCGAGGTTCGTTGCCACTGCGTCCGAGATGCTCGAGCAGGAGCGCAGCAACGTCCAGGCAATCACGCATCGCCTGACGCCCATCTCTTTCTCGCCAGTCGCAATGCACATCCTGGCTTCTCCTTTGAGTTTATGTCCGATTACCACCACCACCTTTTCTTGCTCTAGTGTGAAGAGCGATAATAGTAGGTCAAATGGTCGATCACTCGTATAGGCGCGCAAGAACCATGGTCGCACTGGAAAGTCAGTAACTCAGGCTTACCTGCTGAGGACCTCCACCGCCGCCACCCATGCCTTGAGCGGCAGCCAGCATTCTCGTTAACCGATCCATAGTAAATTATGTGAAGCGAGCGTCTGCGGCGAGCACAGTGTCTGGGTGAATTGCGGGACTTCCGGGTTCGAGGACAGTGCGGGAGGACGTAAGGATCTTTTCGAGGGTGTATAACGAGATTAGGTGGGTTGGATGGCGAGGAAAGGTAGAGTTGACGTGAAATGCAGCGGTCTCGATGGCAGTCGTGCTTGATGATGATGATGCCCATGTGCTTAGAGACAACGCGACCTCCGGTCTGCGTCAAAGCTCCGCCGGGCCTGTTCCGCACTTTGCTCGGCAGAGCTTCCCTACCATCGCTCTCCGCGCCCCAGCTCTGGACATCTGCGCCGCGATCAATCCGTCTCAAACCGCTTCCATCGCACACTTTAACCACACCCACGATCGCATACCCAGAACCATTCTCAGTCGCTGAGGACGCATTGATCTCTTACGTTTCGGGCATGTGAGGGGACTACAGCAAATAATCTCCTCCTGCCTCTGTCAATCTTACAACATCGACTTTCAACTGCATTGACGCGACAACGAGCTCTGTGACAGCTTCACGTCCTCTTGAAGACGACAGCTAGTCCAGCACGGATTTTGATTCCTCAGATTATTTCACAATCATGGCCAACTCTCTTGCGCCCTTGGATGCACCTGGTGCTGGCATCAACGCTGCATCTTCGCAGCCAAAGAAGGTCGCCTACTTCTACGACAGCGATGTCGGCAACTATGCTTACAATGCCGGCCACCCCATGAAGCCTCATCGCATACGAATGGCCCACTCGCTTATCATGAACTACGGGCTGTACAAGAACCTCGAGATCTATCGCGCCAAACCAGCCTCCAAGTACGAGATGACACAGTTCCACACCGACGAGTACGTCGACTTCTTGCAGCGCGTCACACCTGACAACATGGATAACTTCGGCAAGGAGCAAGGCAAATACAACGTCGGTGATGATTGTCCGGTGTTCGACGGTTTATTTGAATTCTGTGGCATCAGCGCGGGTGGAAGCATGGAGGGCGCTGCAAGGTTGAACCGCGGCAAATGCGACATCGCTGTCAACTGGGCTGGCGGCCTGCATCACGCTAAAAAGAGCGAAGCGAGCGGCTTCTGTTACATCAACGGTATGTTGCTGAGCTTCATTGCGATTTCTGTCGGTCATTGGCTAACATTTATCAGATATTGTTCTAGGCATCATCGAGCTTCTTCGTTTTCACCCGCGTGTGCTCTACATTGACATCGATGTGCACCATGGTGATGGTGTGGAAGAAGCCTTCTACAGCACCGATCGCGTCATGACCGTTTCCTTCCACAAATACGGAGAGTACTTCCCTGGCACTGGCGAACTTAGGGACATCGGCGTTAGCAACGGAAAGCATCACGCTGTCAACTTCCCGCTCCGTGACGGCATCAACGACACCAGTTACAAGAGCATCTTTGAACCTGTGATCAATGGCGTCATGGAATACTACAAGCCGACTGCAGTCGTGCTTCAGTGCGGTGGTGACTCCCTTTCGGGCGACAGGTTGGGTTGCTTCAACTTGTCCATGCGTGGTCATGCAAACTGTGTCAACTTCGTCAAGTCTTTTGGGTTGCCAACTTTGGTCCTCGGCGGCGGTGGATACACCATGCGCAACGTCGCCCGTACCTGGGCCTTTGAGACTGGCCAGCTCGTTGGACAGGATATGCGTTCCGATCTTCCCTTCACCGACTACTATGAGTACTACGCACCGGACTTCGAGCTCGACGTAAAGCCCAGCAATATGGACAACGCGAACAGCCCTGAATATCTGGAGAAGATCAAGCAGACTGTCCTGGAGAATCTTCGAAGAACTCAAGCCGTGCCTTCCGTTCAGATGCAAGAAGTACCTCGCGGAGATGTCGGCATGGACGAGACCCTTGACGAAGAGGAAGCTCGCCTTGACGATGAAGATGCCGACGACGAGACGAACAAAGACCGCCGTTACACGCAACGTGCCTGGGACAAGAAGACCGAGCGCGAGGATGAATTGAGCGAGTCTGAAGACGAAGAGATGGCGGAGGCGAATGGCGTCAAAGTCCAGCCCGGCCGCCGGAAACGCCGCGGTATCATGGACTACCAGAACCCACACGCGCCAGCCGATGAGAGTGGCACAAACACTCCCATGGACGACGATGCCAGGAGTCTTAACGGTGATGCACAGACCTCTGGCAACGACACAACCGCGCTTGATGGCACACATGACACCCGCGCGGCGAATGCAGCAGCCCAAGAAAGCTTGCTTGAGGCAAAGGCAGCTTCCAAGTCTCCGGCTCTGGAGACTAAGCCCGATGTGACTGCGAGCGAAAAGTCCTCTGCTGGCGCCGGCGACGAACCTTCAAACGATGAGATGCAAATCGATGCACCAGCACCAGCTCCCCAAACATCTGCACCCGCTGAGCAGACCACATCGGAAGCTCCCGCTGAGCCCACACCTGCCCAAACTGGAACCCCACCAAAATCTCCCGCGCCCAATGCAGACGTCCCAGCCACCGAGGCACCAGGCGCCACCGGCACCGCCCCTCCCGCATCAACAGCTGGTCAGGATGTCGAGATGTCAGAGGCAGCAGCCGAGAAGCGTGAAGAAGGCATCATGGAGCGCAGCGCCGAGGACGCTCAGGCCGAGGCCGACACGGAGCTCGCCGGCGGTGGAGAGAATGCCGGAGGCCCTCCCGCTGCTTAGGCACCTCCCATGGAAACATCTTCAAAGATGCGGCGGACAGCAGGATACGATTCACACAGCGAGGCGTTCGCGGAGTTTTAATAAGGTTGAGCTTGGCAAAGCTCGTCGACGGATTTGAGGGACGGACTGGTCGCGCATAGCTGGATTTGCCGTGCGCTTGGAGACCCGGACTTGCTTTCATGTTATGTAACGGACATTATACCATTATTCATTACCTTGCGCTGGCTTTCTCTCAAAGTCTCCAGTTCCAATCGCTGATGGACTGTTGTGTTGCAGGTGAAACATGCAAAAGCGATATCAGACTAACACAGATCGCGCGCACAATCAGCAAATCACCACCCCGTCCTTCCGCAGGGCTGCCCTCACAGCCCGCAACAGGAAATGGATTGAGTCTGAGGTGACAAGACTAATCGCAGGCGCGAACGCGGTGGCTCATGTATACGTTGTTTGCCTAGCAGAGGCTTTGACTCCGTAGTTGGTCTTCGCCTCGCTGGTTTGCCGGAGACAATGCAGACCATGGGAAGAACGCGTTACACCACTAGCTGGTGTCTTTCGGTCGATCCGCGCCTCCGAGGAGGTTGCCACCCTGTCACGCTAGCATCCTGCCCAGAAAGCATTCAAATCTGTCGAATTTTGCAGTACTGGTGGAAGTTCGTTTGCTGCCTGTGCCTGTTCAGCCTTAGTCCTCCATATTTATCGCTGCAGCCATGGAAGTCTTCCTGTCAGCACCCTCAGAGGAACGGTCTGATTGGCTTGATGCAACGAAGGTGAAAGCGTTTCCGCATAGGTGCTCAGGCTCGCAAAGCCCTTTAAGGACGTCGGCACAGCGCGCCAGTTTCCATCTGTATGCCCGGCAGATGGATCGCCTTGTCCATCGACACTCGCAGATGCCGGGCGAATGATTGGACACAGTCGGTACACCGCTAGCGGCTGCTTGCAGGATTGTGTGCAGTTCGAAATGCCCTCCGTTGATCGTTTGCAAGTGCTCAAGATGAATGGTCCAGCAGTGTTCTGTCTTGTTGAAAGTCACCATATGCAGTAGGCTGGGGGAGGAACCAAAGGTGATTGCGGGACAAATTTCTCCCTCGGCCTGGAGACATCTGGAATCGAGGTGCTCTTATATTTTGACAGCTGTATGCTATCGTGAGTGTGATCAAAGGAGTGGCTGACCTGACAGCCCTTCAATTCTGTGAAGGACTTGTCCTTGGGAACAGTCCAAGTCTGTCAGAGGAGCTCTATACCGACGCATATCACATTCATTGATCATTGAGCTGGATGCACTGATCTCTGAAGCCACCAATTCACGATTGTTCTTCATTGGGTTGATCTTCATCGTCCTGGCCATCTTGGGCCATCGAAGCGGTGGTCGGTTCTTTAGGTCCAGCCTCCGATGCTTCTCCGTCGCGCCGCCGCCGATGTATTTTCCGTGTACGTCGCTATGGCAGTTGGAGTCGTCTTTGCCATTCTTCGAAGAGGGATGGGAAGCAATTGGGCCCTCTTAGAGAAAGGAACACGTTTCGCTAGGCCGGAGGCAATAGTAGCGACCTCTTATACGCTCGCAGAGTCAAAGACATTTGTGAAAGGAGCGAGTTTGAGGTAAGGCTTGCAATTCAGAGTGAAAACCACCCCTTCGATAGTCCGAAGGCCATGGCAATATTTCGAGTCCGCACGTGGAATCGGAGATATTTCAATGCTTGGAGGTGATGGCATCTCAAAAGGAAGGCTGCTCGTAGTAGTCTGGAGACGGCGGTGGCAGTGCAGACTCTTCCGTGAATCCCATCATGCTCGAAAGGAGGCAAGCTGTGAGACAACTCGCAGCTCAATTTGCTAATGAATTAATTCGCGAAGTATTGTCAAAAATAGTAGCATTCCAGTAATCTTTATCATCCTATCCGATCTTGTCTAGATTGAATCTACTCTCTTTTACTTGGAATGCCAGATTGTTGAATATTCATCCATAGAATTACCTACGAATTACAAGAAAATGTATAGCTATAACTGAGGAACTCAATTATCTACGTTCTCTCTATGGAAACGCGTTTCTGGATAGGCTACAGGTGATTTTAGTAGCTTATGTACGATCGTGAGATTAACTATTTAGACAAACTTAGCCATGTATTAAATAGGTTTCCCCTGATAGAAGATACTATTCAATAGTTCATAGGTGATGGTAGTAGTGTTTATCCGTTTGGGAGATAAATCACTTGGAGATAGACTCACGTAATGTTGAGTAGTCTCTCCGTCCAAAAGATTATCCATAAATATTATATGGGTGATTGTAGCAGCGTACAATCGTTCGTGAGATGAATGATTTAGTCGGCTTGCATGTGATAACATCTCTGCGGAATAGTGGCTTCCCTGTAGTCCAGAGGCGATGATAGTAGCTCATACACGTTCGGGAGACAAAGTACTTAGAGAGGAAAGACTACTGAGAATCCAGAGATCTCTCCCTTCAAAATGCGTTCTCAGGAGTCTAGGGGCGATCGTAGCAGCTCAGAGGCACCCGTGAGATGAGGTACCGGGCAAATTGGGGAAAAAAAAGCTAAGGTTCTAAATGGTCTCTTCCGCCGAAAAATTACGTGTCAATAGTCCAGAGGCGATGGTAGCGGCTCATATGTGCTCCGGGGATGAGTGACTTCGAGGGAAAAGCTAGGATTTCTAAAGGCCTCTCCACCAAAAACATACCGTCTTGGTAGTCTGAAGCCGATGGTAGCAGCTCGTAAGCGTTGGCGAGATGAAAGACTTAGCGAATGATAGCCGGGATCTCGAGCTCTCTCCGAGCAAAAATCACATGTAATTAGTAGGCTGAAGCCGATGGAAGCAGCTTAAGGGCGTTCCGGAGATGAGGTACTTTGCGATAATCGGCCGCGTTTTCGTACTCTCTCCGAGCAAAAATTGCACCTCAATAGGCTGAGCTTGATGGTAGCAGCTCATAAGCGTTCGTGAGATGACAGACTCAGCAAAAAGCGGCCTCAATTTTGTGCCCTCCCCGTGTAACAATTGCATTTCAGTAGGCTAAAGCCGACGGTAGCAGCTTAAGGTGTTCGTGAGACGAGGTGACTTAGAGAAATATGGCCAGGATCTCGTGCTCTCTCCGCGTCAAAATTGCATTTCAGTAGCCTGGAGCTGATGGTAGCAGCACATGTGAAATTATCAATCCGGAGATACAGGGAAATGGGCAGTGAGACGGGATTGTCATTTCTCTGGCTAGCTACACTCCAAGTACTCATTTCTAGCCAATTTCAGTGCTATCATCCTGAAAGTCATCAAAAATGCACCTATTTCGTGCTCAGTAATACAATCAAGGAATGAGAAAAAGCCAAACTCCGCATAACAAGCATAGCCAGAACAACCCCGTCTGTGCTTTCCGCTGTCCATCGAGCCATTTGATGCCCCCCAAAGGCCAATGTTTATTCAAAATCTGAAGTCAAAAGGAATGAGGAATCGTCAGTTTCCTCCCAGTGGACAGCAACACGGAGCTCAAATCAGCCGAATCGGCCTCCGAACCCGCCAAATGGGTTGGCCTGAGCGAGAATCGGGTCCCTGTAGAACGGAGCTGAAGGCGCCGGTGGAGCAGCCGTGCTCTCAATCGAGGCAACAACCTTCGGCTTGCGAGGTCCTTTGGGAATGCCGGCATCGCGCCGCTTGTGCAGGTTCTTGCTACCTTTCGGGCGGCCTTTGCGGACTGGACCAGGCGAGCCCTCGAGAGTCGGCGAGTCCGAAACGGCGCCAGGTGTGTCCGATCTGGCGGCGCCCTCGTCAACGGTAGCGGATGCTGCGCCGTTGGGCTGGGTGGCGTTCACGCTGTCTCCGCGCAGCTCGCGGATACGCTTGGGGATGTGGTTCTTCCAGCGCCCGACCTTGCGCACGACGTAACCACCAGGCAGGACCTGCGACTGCGAGCCAGAGGCAGCAGTGGTGGGATCGGGCGTCTCGCTCGCGGCCTTCTCGGCTCCGGTCGTAGTACGCTTCTTGCGCGTAGAGGTGGTAGCGATCGCATCGAAGCGGCTGACTGGCTTCACGGCACGTCTCGGCGCCAACGCAGCATTTTCTTCACCGCCTGGAGTTGCAGCGGCCTCGGTTTCGATTGCTTCGCGAGCACGACGACGCTTCCTGAGCTCGCGGCCCTCAGCATCGCGAACGATCTTCTGCAACTCTGGATTCTGGAAGCCGATCTTGCGGCTGTCGAAAGTGTAGTCGTAGAGGTCCGCTTCCTTCTTGTCCTCGTAGACGGCATCGTCAACGGGCACCCTGCCGCCTCTGGCCGGCTTGCGGGCAATGCGTGCGTGTGGTGCGGTGATCTTGTCCAGTTCCAGATACTCATCCTGAAGCTCTCGCAGCAGCCTCGACATATGGTCGGTCGTGGCCTGGAGGACCTCTTTAGGGCGCGTTGCCGGATCGCGTCTCGTCAACGCATTGATGAATTTCTCGGAGCTGTTGAGAGGCTTGTAGAGAGAACGCATGAGGCGAGCCGCCTTGTCGACAGGCTCGTCTCTGCTGGGCGCGGGCCAGGCACTGGCGTAAAGAGCAGGGTAATTCTCTTCATCACTGAGCCTGTCTACCTCCAAAGTGACCCTCTCCGGTCTCGGCGACTCATTCCTCGACCTCTTGAAGTTCGGTCTCTGAGCATCGTCATCATCAAGCGTGAAGGCTGAGCGTCCGGAACCTTGTATCAAGCCGACACGGGCAGCAGCCTCCATGGGGTTCATGCTTGAGCGATGGCTGTCTTGAGGAGCTTCCTGGAAACCATCGCCGTTGATGGCCTGATAGTCATCATCTGAGTATTCGAAATCTTGCTCTTCATCAGCGCCCCAGTCATCTCGCAAGTCGGAGTGCCTTGCCGTGTTCCTGCCTCTGGAAGTACGCGCGCGGGACGGCTTGGCAACGGCAGGCTCCTTCTTCTTAGGTGTACGAGCCCATTTGCCACCGCCGCGGTATACCCAGTCAAGCGCTGGGAATTTGTCGGGGCCTTCCGATCTGATGACAAGCTCGTCCAAGCCGGGAAGGTCCTCGGCGGGCGGCTGTGATGGGGTAGTTGAAGGCTTGGTTTGGGTGGCCAGTGGACCACGGACTGCGGTCTTGTTGCTGCTGCCCGGCGGCGGCAGACCGCGGGCCCAGCGTCCCTGGCCGCGATGGTGGAAGGTTTGGTTCGGGTGCGCCTTAACGTATGCAGTGTCCACGAGCTCAGCATCGGAGGTTGTTGGGCTGGCCACCCTCATTGGAGCAGGAGGTGCAGGCACAGCAGGCGTTTCCTGAGGTCTCGGACCGAAAGCGTAACGACCCTGGCCACGGTGATGGAACTCGAGCTCCGGGTGTTGGAGAACGTATTGTTTGTTCACAAGCCCATTCGGGCTGACATTAGCATCGTCGACGAGGGGCCGATGACTGTCTGACTTGCGCCTTGATTCCGACGTTCTGGTCGGGCGAGAGCCACGACGCCACCGACCAGAGCCAGCATGATAGAATGGCTCGTTGGGGTGCGACATGACATACGATTTGGAGTAAGTCTGGCCCGGGTGCTCATTCGAGGCTGTAGCTGGAATGCTTGGAATCGAGTTGTCGAAGTCGTCGTTCAGGACGTACCTGCCGTTGCCTTTGTGGATGAACCCAGCATCAGGGTGTAGGTTCTTATAGGCGATCAACTCCTCCTTGGAGAATTTCGAATTTGTCGGGTCTGTCTGCGGCTCATCATCGCTACTCTCAATCGCTGATTGATCGTTTAGCGCCTGGCCGGTTGAGTCGCGCCTGTACCAGCCATTCCCGCAATGGATGAACGTATCGCTCGGGTAATTCGAGAGCTCAGAGGAGTGGAAGCGCTTAGGTCCGACGGCATCCTGTGACTCGGAGTCGTCCTTCATATAGGAGCGGTTAGATCCGCGACGGCTACTCGAGGGAGATACCGGTGCGACGGGAGGGAACCGTTTCTTATAGTAGCCGTTACCAACATGACGCCAATCGAATTCAGGCATAGTCTCGATATCAAACCGAGTGTAGGTCCGATTATCTTCGTCCTCCGAGTCGGCTTCGGGGTCGTCGTCGTATCCGAAAGAGGCGAGTTGTCCGGATCGCCGTTCGCGGCGAGCAGAACGCAACTCACCAGGTGTTAGTGGGTCGACTTCAGACTGCCTGCGACGTAGTAAATACGAAGCGTCTGACGAGCGCTTCGATGGAAGTGATTTTTGCGAGATGAAGTGATGATCCGCGTCGTCGTCGGCGGACATGTCGACATCGCCACTCTGACGGCGAAGTGATGATCTACCCGAGGACCGAGCCGTGGAGGCGAGCTTGGTTCGAGGAGTGAATGCTGAGCGTGAACGGTTCGGTTCTTGATTGAGAAGTGCTGAGATTGGTAGGTATCTACCTTGACCACGGTGGACCCATTGCGTCTCCGGGTGCTTGAGAATGTGAGTTTTGGAGTAGGTGCCTTTATGGTTAGGCCCCTCGTCGTCGTCGTTGAGAGCTGAGTTGTCGTTGAACGAGTTGAAGGTTGCCCTGCGATACGCGGCATCGTCGGAGAATCGTTCGCCGCGCCTAGAGGATTGACCGGTCGCAATATTTTGGCTATTAGGGCGGGTATCGCGGTCGTTCAAGCCAGTCAACATGTCGCCGGGAATGCCTCTGACGACGAGTCGACCTTGAATAACGACCGCCGTCACCGGCATCGTGTTATCGTTCGTGGGTCTAGGGTGAGTATGTGTGGAGTAGGTGTGTAGAGTGTGGGTATGTGTGGAGGGATGTGCGGAGGCGACGAGGATGTCGGATGAAGTTGAGGAGGAGGATAGGTTAGACATTGACCGTGCGGGGAGTGGGCCCGTGCGCTCGCCGTCAGCGCGACGTCTCTTAACACCACGATGATGGCCGTAGGCGTCCATCTTCGTCACCCGCAATGGTCGGTTGTCGGATGTTGGAGTGGTGGAGTGGTGGAGTGGTGGGAGGTTCATTTTAGCAGGTCGCGAGCACGGGCCAAGCGCGCTGGCGATTCCTCAGGTGGCAACGCTAGCGAGCGGCACATGTGACAGCCCCCAGTGAAAGTTTGTAGGTGCTTCTCTCCGCGTAAATAATCAATCATACTAGTCTAGAGCGGAGGATAGCAGCTTATATTGCTTTTACATGTCGGAGAGCACAGTGGAATCTTCTCGGCATGTGACAGCCTCTAGTGAAAGCTTTTGGGTGTCTCTCCGCTTGAATAATTGATCACATTGGGCTAGAGCGGATGATAGCAGCTCAAAATACTTCAAAAGATCGGAGAACACAAGTGGAACCTCCTCGGCATGTGACAGCCCGCAGCCAGAGTTTGCAGGTCTCTCTCCCCTTGAGGAATCAATCATACTAGTCTAGAGCGGATGGTAGCAGCTTATCAGATTTAAAAAGATCGGGAAATCCTACTGGCGCTTCTCAACATGTGAGAGCGCCCCAGTGAAGAATTGCAGTGCTCTCTCCCCGTGATCAATCGATCATATTACTCTAGAGCGGATGGTAGCAGCTTGTAGTACCACAAAGGAAAGGAAATCCAAAGTGAAGTCTTCTCCGAATGTGACTGCCCCCCAGCGACAGTTTCTGCGACTCTCCCTACGTCAATATCCGATCGTTCAGGTCTAGAGCGGAGGATAGCAGCTCATAATACTTCACAGGAGCAAGAATTCGCATATCACGGCCCCCAAACTGAAGCTTGCAGGATCCTCTTCGCGTTAATAATCGATCGTACAGGTCTGGAGTGGAGGGTAGCAGCTCACAATACTACACAGACCCCGAGAACCTGAGTGGAGGCTTCTCGGCACGTGACAGCCCCTAGCGAATGTTTTGGACAAGGAACAAGAAACACTTCCCACGTCAATGACCGATTGCAGAGGTCTAGAGCCCAAGATAGCAGTGGAAGACACATCACAAACGCAGAGAATCCAAAACATTGGATCTTCCGGTTCAGCGGTATACGATAGCCCTCGCGCAAAGGTCTGTAAGGCATGGGACACCAGGCTCTCAGCGTCAATAGGCCTCGTTCGGTCGTACAGGTTGGAGCGGAGGGTAACAGCTTACGATATTTGGACAGATAAGAGTATCCAAGTAGAAACCCTTCAAGCTAGCTCATGGGTGCCTGAAATTTCCGCACTTCTATGCGCATATTTGCATGACCCAAGACATAGGTCCTCCGAGTAAACAAACGATCCCGGGGATTTCAGAGCGGTACAAGCCTACTAGAGCTCACCAGATCGGAGATTACAGCGATCAGTAGAGCCTTGATGTGACAGCTCACACCATCCACCCAAAAGTTTGCAGAACAAAAGCTCCCGGCTTAGACAATCAATTCTGGAAATCCAGCGCGGAGCTTAGCAACCTATTCCATCCTACAGGGTCATGGATCTCAAAAAGCAGTAGATGTCTTTCAGGTTTACGTACTCAGTTGGATCCGCCGCACAATTCGAAACCGATCCCAGTGACTTGCAAAGAGGTCACCCAAACCATCGATCGCCCATCCTAGGTGACCCTCTCCCGAACCAAATCTATGCGAATCAAAGCCACACCCCAACGTTCGCCCGCTTGTAACGATGTCTGATAGTGCTCTAGGTGCTTCACTCGCGATCAATGAGTTACAGCAGAACCATAAAATTGTCAAGGGGGCAGCAATTCGCCCATGCGGATGATCGACCGCTCAGGGCAAAGGGATGCCAAACCATCTCACGCCACCTCAATATGTCCGACATACCTCTGCAAATGACGAGGCAGTGATGACGGAGAGATAGAGAGATGGCTTGGTCTTCACTACCTTGCGGGCCAAGACCGACTCCCTACGTGAGCCAAAAAAAAGTATGCGAAGGAGAAAGTTGAGACAGCCGAGCAGGCTCTGAAGGCCAAAGAGGCCGAAGGGGCGGAGAACAATGAGGATTCTGAGAAGCCCGAGCACGATTAGGATACTAGGGAAGCTTCTCGAGTCGCCTTTAGAGGCTAAAGCGGTGGCTCAGAGAGAAGATCTACATGCGGTCATGAGTGGGATGCGAAAAGGTTGAGTTCGCTGTAAGGGGAATGCTTTGGGGTTGCTTTAGAATTGTTGCATCATCGTGATGATCGAGCAGACAGATTACGGAGGACACGCGAGGTGTTCGCAGGATGTCGTGAAACACAAGGTGCTTCTACGCGTGATAGGGGACAGCCGTCTGCATCTCAGGATCACTGCCAAGCAGATCACCGCATGATCGTAGCAGCTCATTAGCAGTGACTGCCACACTTCGTCTCTCAAGCCACACCTCAGTTCATGAGCAATCACCGTCGTCGTTGATAGACGGAGTCGTTGGTGGGGCGGCAAGAGCTCTGTGCAGACGATCATTGGCACATGACATGCGGAGGCTCAATCAACCTACGACATCTCAATGGCTGCAAACAGATGTAGTAGATTTCACAAGGACATCGGAGCTCAGATCATACCCAAGTCTATCTACAGAGACACTGACATCTCGTGGAGGCAACGGGACAATCAGAGCCGGAGGTGGGTAGCCATTCGAGTGTGACAAACGAGCCATCGTGGCTCAGTAAGCAAAATGTACCATCCACTGGGTCAAAGGGTCACCAAAAGTTCAGAAAGCATTCTCATCCATCAACCAGAGATCATGAAATCGCTATGCGGCAACGACAACTTCGAAAGGGCGATGAGAGCGCGCAGGAGTGAATACTGATCGATGGCAAGCGAATCATCAAGCCTCTCATCATAAGGCAATCTGACGGTAACACGAGTCGCGTGAGGCATTATGTCCGAAGCTCAAATGATGTCTCAGTTCATGTGCGGGAGACAGGGGCATTGTCGCGCAGGGGTCGCTTCGCCAATGAGGCGACCGGAGCCCTCCAAAGCACATCATCCTTCGATGAGACCTGATTGAGGCGACAATATTGCCGCCATGTACGAGTCGCGTTTCTTGAATTGAAACTTGAAACAGGGCTGCAGAGAACCTCCATACATGACAGCTCAGCAGTCTAATTGCCATGAGTCCTTGAGACAATGTATAAACATTGGAAACCTCTCCGATTGATCGAATCATCGTCAACGGATTACACAAACACCGGCAAGTCTCACAAACAACCCGACAGCCCCGACAGACGCAAGCTTCGGCACATCTTTGCAGAGAGGCTCAGAAGCTTCCGAAAGATGATCGGATACTCCAAAATCGCTAGCGAACACAGATACCATCGCCGTTGCGCAAAAACAGCAGCGGCTGTTCAACCATTCGCGTCGACGCCGTCAACTGACGAAAGCAAGCATCGTCGCATCAGCTTAATGACATCAAGAAGTCGCAGATGGATGCACAAGCAGATTGGCGCATGGGCGATGCGGAGCCCTCAGTCAGCGTGCAAACACCGGACATATGCCAGCAATTGTAGATACCGTCAACACTGCACGAGAACATCAAGAGATCACCGACACGATTGCAATCACAGGAGCCTTGGACCTTGCGTCAATTAGGTCCAATAACACCAAGAGACTTCTGATCGGCTTCACAACTAGCGAAGAGTTACAACTTGCCTCGGAGACCGATATACCAAGACCGCAGCTTCGCCGCCAGTTGAGGGACATCGTCGAGTTGACGCAGTGACGTCCAAAGATCGCGAATACAAGATCTCTAGGGAGTCGCAGTCTTGATACTAAGGGAGGTAATGGGAGCAACGGCGCTGCAGGATAAGTTGATCATCAAACCGATCCAGAACTTCCAACAATAAGAAGCTTGAGCGATGATCGTCGTCTTTCAATACCACCGCCGACGACTCACGCCGCATTCCTGACGGACGAACCGGCGTGGCGGGTGCCTAGGCGGCAGCTCGCTCTGGACTCTCTACAGACTGGACCTCCTCCTCGCTATCACGACTACGATATCCACCTTGGTAATGGTCTCAAATTGCGACATCTTCGGACCGGACGGAGAGGCTGTAGATCACGAAGAGATACTAAGAGCGAGGGCAGAGATTCCGGTCCTGATGCCGCAGGGGCTTGCTCCTGAGAATCATGAGGCGATTCAGTGCATGTCTTTGCAGGTAGCCCTGCGAGGGCAGCGACGGGTACAGCATGAATGGTAGTGATCGTCGTTGTGTGGGTCTGCAGGATCAAGTATCCGAAGCAGGTTTGACCGCTGCTCGGTGTGCTCCCGTTCTTTTATGTATTTTTCATGTATTTACTTCATGTATGTTATGCAGCTAAATATTCAAATCCAAGTTTCCTTTGGGAAGGATATTTAAGCAGAGCAGACATCGGACGGGTCGGCACCGCTGCATCAAAGTCAGTACGGGCGTCAGATGTCCAGCAATTCGTTCCAAACTCACCCAAAGTGCTGCTCCTCGTCGACCTTCAGGCTATCGCTCCTGAGCTCACAGATGGTAGACTGACCGCCACGCGAGCAGCTGAAGTTGTTGTTGCCCTCAGAAAGCGTGAGGGTGGCGTTGTTGTGGTTGCCGATCTCGTAGACGTACGATTGCCAGATATCGATGCTAAAGTCGCCAGCGAAAGCGTAAGAGTCCGGTGTGATACGGGCGTAGTAGCCAGTGTTGTCGCCGCAGGGCTGGAAGCAGGTGGGAGCGTCCTCGGTCCACTGGATGGTGCAATTGGCGGGCTGGCTGCCGCCTTGCTCGTAGACGTTCTCAGGTGCGGAGACGGTGAAGCTCACGCTGTGGCTCTCGGAGGGGATGCGGATGTCGGTGGCGCGGAAGGGTTCAAGTTGGAAGTAAAGGGCGTTGGTTGCGGTGGCCAGGGTGGCGGCGATGGCAAGGGTGCTGCGGAACATGGTTGCTGTTTGGTGGTTGATGTGTAAGGGTTGTTTGCTTGCTGGGGGCGCTCAATGAAATGTAGAGAGCACTTGATCTGCTTAGCCGGTGCTTTATATGTCATCTTTTCTGAAGGGTTCCGTAATGTCACGTTTCTATTCATAGGTCATCTTAAGCATCCGCCGCCAACGGTTCTTGGATGGCTCAATGCTACAGTGTGTACCGTGTGTGGAACTTGCACAAACAAGGCAAGGTTAAAGTTTCTAGCAGGAGACGCCGTGGATCAGTAGCGGTGCGAATGCTAGGTTACCATTTCGGCAGCTTCTTCGCTTTGAACCAGTCCGCCAGATGGGGGCTTCTGCGCGCCAGCCTCGTTGTCCCTCTCAGATCCTGGTCGCGTCGCCTGCACCACAGCTCTCTTGAGTATCCTCATCCAGATTCGTTGATCACACTCTTGCCGACCACGTTCCGAAAATATTCAGATGCTTGTCATTGAAAGCGACCGGACATGGTCGGAACCAGCTGCGATCCCCAGCCGGCCCGCAACGGGCACCCGTAGACGCCCAAGCGGCTCGAAATCAAGGCCCACGAAATACGAACTCTGTGACGCACTTGGTGAGCTTGTGCTCCAGAACCTGCATCATCTCCGTAAGCGATTCGACGGTAGCGTCGACTGACTCGTTGCAAACTGAATGCCGCCTTAAACCAAACAACGTCGACGAAGTTAGATTTGATGGTTGATCGTCTCCCGGAGCGGAGTGCGATTCGAAACTGGAGATGTTGTGGGCCTGAGCAGATGGCGGATACGAATAGTAAAGTTGAGTTCATGGGATCGGGAAGAGATATCGGATATGGAAGGAACGTCGCGTAAAAGATGGTCGAAGTCACTCAGCTGGGGCGAACGACGGTGACGCTACACGGGATTCGAAACAGGTGAACGGCGTGATGATGCGCTGATGTGGAACTGTCACGCATGGCTCCTGAGCCATCAACAAGCATCAATTTACAAATGAGGCTAAGCAATGAGTAGTTGGTTATGATAACCGGCATAACGAGCCCTTTGAATGGAAAAAATCTTGCGCCATTGCGGGACCGTCACGCACCGCTATCTGGGCATTGGACGGTCATTTCGTTCCAGGACGAAATCCCACGATCAGCAGGTGATCAGAGCAATACCAAAACCTCGCCATTTCCTTAAAAACCGAAAAGGTGCCAACAGCAGTCGACTGGTAATATCGAAACGGCCTGTCTAGCGACGGCTCTGTCGATTACAATGTTGATGGGCGGCTCCCTTGCTGCAAACTTGCGTCACACGATTCTTGAAGTTATCTTGCGATGCGTATCAAAAGCGATGACCTTCGACAAGTCCGTGCAATTAGACAGCGCAGAGCAACAAAAGAATCAGAAGAGCTGTGTCATCATACCACATAAGCATTGACTACCAGGCAAAGCATCCTGCGACGATAACGAACGGGTATGATACGTAAAGCGACAGACGACGACAGAATCCAGACCTGGCGAGAGGTGAATGACGGAACCAGAGCGGACAAGCGGTGGTATCAACGACAAGTTGTCACCCGTGTGCAGGCACTCACCATAAAGCCAATAGCAAACCACAGACCAACATGGAGAAACCGAAGTTGCAACTTGGCATTCATGCAGTATTTGATGCTCACTCGGCAATCCTCAATCCCAGCCCATCCCATGACCAATGTTCCATTAATACAAGCCGTCAAAAAAGCACCTCTCCCTTGCCATGTCGATTCTCTCAACTCGGCTCATGACTCCTCGTTCAGTCCATAGAGAAGCTCCATCCAGCTCAGCAGTCAAACCCTTTTCAAACCTCTCGATCAAAACACCAGAATCTCAAATAGCCCTGGCAGCCTCACCCCCCATCCCCTCCTCCTCAACCCTCTTCTTGCCCCTCCCCAACCCGCCCTCCCCAACCCCCATCCTGCGCGCCACATACCTCTGCGCCACCACGCCCACCGCCAAACTCAGCGTCTCCTCCATCCACTCCGCAACCCACTCGCGCGGATCCAGCCCGCCCGCGGCAATGATCTCCTGGATCGAGTCCGGCAGGCCCGATTGACTCTCGCCCGCGCTCGCGTCGAGCCACGAAGCCCACTTGGCCGGGAAGGGCTGCGAGAGCGTCGAGAACGACAGGCTGTGGATCGGGTCGTGCAGGTAAATCGCAAAGACGACGGACTCGGCCTTCTCGGGCGCGGGCTCCGCGACGCTGCCGTCGCCGCTCTGCTCCTTGCGCCCGTCGTCCGCGAACAGCCCCGCGTCGTCCTCGTAGCTGATCGCCTGGATGGCCAGGAAGATGTCCGAGCTGCGGACGGGGTTCGTCTCCGAGAGCGTCTGCGTCGCCTGCTTCGCGGCCTCCTCGACGCCGCCCTTCGCGTCGAAGAACTCCCTCGCGTACGCCTCGGCGCCCACGCGCGCGAGCCGCGAGCCCTCCTTGAGCCCGGGGACGGTGCCCAGCGAGCGCGTGACGCCGCCCTCGCGCCACCAGGGGCCATCGCTCCAGCCGCCGCCGGAGGAGCCGAGCACGCCGCCGCGGTAGCCCTGCGGGTCTTCGGAGGCGGAGGCGCGGCTGCGCTGCTCGGTGCCGCGCTGAATGACCATGAGGTCGCCGCCTTCGACCTGCGCCATGGTGCGCGAGAAGACTTGGTAGATGAGGGGGTCGAGCCCGGGGTAGTTGAGGATGTCGTGGGTGGTGTGGATCTGCAGGCGCTCGTGGGCGGAGATCGGGGGCGCGATGTGCTGGAGCAAGGTGGTGAAGGTGGGCAGGGCGCGTGAGCGGAGGTCGGTGCTGAGGTGTTGCAGGTTGGTCAGGTTCTTGCCGCCGATGGCGCGCACCTGGCCGGCCCAGCGCTGGGCTTCTTCGTTTCCGCTGATTTCCTTCGCGAGCGTTTCGGCCTGCTTGACGGCTGCTGTTGCGGCGCTGTACATGCTGCCCCACCAGCCGCCACCGGATGCTGGGGCGGGGGAGGTTTGTGCCTTGCTGGTGTCGGACTGTGCGGGCTTCTCTTCGCTCTTGTCGTCGGGGGTCACGCCCTGGTGGTAGCCGCGGGCGCTCTCGCCGCTCTTCCTCACGGGGGCTGCAGATGTGTTGCTTCGGATCTTATCCTCGCTACTGGTGCGGCCGCTCGGAGGACCGGAGGAAGCAGGCGTGTGTTCTGCGCGCTTGGGCGACTTGTTGTTTGCGCTGGTGGCTGAGCTGGACATGCGTGGGGTCGCGGGGCGCGATGTGGGCTGGGCCTTCGCGGCGAGCTGGGCCTGGGGGTCTCCGAATGGGTCGTCGTCATTGTTGGAAGGCTTGTTGCTGGAGTCTTTCGCGGGTTTTGGGGTGGTCTTGCTGGGTTTATTAGACTGCGAGCCAGCCTTCTCTTCAACGCCGAGCTGATCAAGGTCGGCCAGCAAGTCGTTGGCGTTGCGGGCCATTGTGAGGATGTGTTGTTGGTCGTAATCAGTAGTCGAGTGTTAATCGCTTCTGGTCGAAAAAGGATCTGGTCGAAAGTTTCGCGTAGAGGTGTGATGTGAGTGGAGAATCGAGTGAAGAGTCGTTGCTTAATCGAAGCGGTCGTTCAGCGAAGCTCCAAACAAGCCCCAACCGCTGCTTGCAGGTTGCAGGGTCCAAGCTGGGGTAAACCTCACAGCGCACGACCATCACGTGTCGTACGTCATCAGCAACAAATCGAACGCGCACACTCGCGGTACTAACGCCAGAAAAGGGGGGGCCACGATGAACATGATTCAATCACGATCAATCCACCACAGAGATTATCACATCAAAACGAAAAGGGAGACATTCAAAACTGATGAGTTTACAGCCAGCTACCCGAGCTCGCCAGTAGCAACAGTCGCGTCGCACACAAAACGGCGACCATTGACTACTAGTAGTAATCTAAAAAAGGAAAACGAGACAACGCCTCTCGCAACCCGCGTGGCGTCTGGCCTCAAAGAATCTCAAAGAACCCTCCATGATCGCAATAGTGATACTAGAAAAACAAAACGCCCAGAATGCTGATAATCGTTCCGCATAAAGACAGTTGAAAGCGTGCGAGCAGCTCCGACGCCGTTGGTCCTGCTTTTCGTTGATTACGGGACAGTAGCCAGAGCTGCCGACAGATGAGGACGCGATGCGAGAGACAACGCGTTCGCGTATGGAAATGCTGATTTGACGAGGCGAAACGAGATTATCGAAGCCCCACTGCGATGGGAGCGACAGGCTTACTGCACCATCTGCTCGCGCAGGTTGCTCGGGCCCTTCTTGCCGCGTCTGCCGAGGAGGGTGGCGTTATCGAGACTGAGCTCGAAAGCGCCCTTGTTGCGGACCTGCTTTCTCGCAGCCGCGGCGACCTCAGGGCTGTGCTGGCCGTAGCCCCTAGCTGCCGGCTGAGACTGCCTGGGGGCGTTGGCCTGTCGTGCCTGAGCCGCGGCGGACAAGGACGTGTTGCGCATCTGCTTCTCCACGCCGCCAACATCAGGTGCGCCGGCCTTGGGGAGTTTGGCAGGGGGATCCGAAGAGTTGGCGTTGTAAGGAGCGGAAACGCCCTCGTCCTGCTCGTCGTCGTACTCCTCGTCGAGGGGGTTGAGAGCGTTCATGGGGGCAGCACCGCGGTAGCCCTGAGTGAAGTTCTTGCGGCGCTTGCCCTCTTCCTCCTGCCTATGCACCGAGTAGCTGACGTCGAAAACCTCGCGAAGGTTAACGGCACCGGGGGAACGGAAGTCGTCGGGCTTGTTGCCATCGTTGAGGTGAGCGAAGTTCTGCTGAATGGGATCTTGACCAGAACCGGCAGACAGCGGGGCTTGACGAGTGGCAAGAGGAGTGGCGAGAGGAGGTGCGTCGGCAGCGGAGTATGTAGGCTCGTCGCTCTGGCGAATCCAGGGGTGATCCAAGAATTGCTGAATGTCGTAACGCTTTTCGGGGTCGACGGTAAGAAGATGCGAAACCAGGTCCTGAGCACTCTTGGAGATCTCATCCCACCAAGGCGAGAGGAAAGTGTACTGGCCACGAGCGACCTTCTCCGTCAGAACCTGAATGCTCTCATCGTAGAAAGGAGGGAAACCGCAAAGCAATGTGTAAAGGACACAGCCAAGAGCCCACATGTCGACAGACTTCGAGTAGCGTTCGTCCCTGACGATTTCGGGAGCAGTGTAGCCGACGGTACCGCAGGGGGTCATGGTCTGGTGATCCCAGATGACCTTGGAGAGACCGAAGTCTGCAATCTTTACCAAGCCGATACCACCAGAGCCCTTGCCCTTGACGAACTCGCCCTCGTCTTCCTTGTCCTCATCGCCAGGCTGTTTAGGCTTGGGGTTCTTGGAAGGAATGAAAGGAGTGGGGTAGAACAGCAGGTTTTCAGGCTTGATGTCACTGCACAAAGTTAGCATCATCATCACGCAAACATGCAAAATATCGAACCGACATACCGATGCACAACACCAGCCTCTTCGTGCAGGTACAGCAATGAGTCGGCGACCTGCTTAATGACGTGTCGTGAAAGGTCCTCGCTGAAGTAAGTCAGGCGAACAATCTGGTGGAAAAGTTCGCCACCGGGACAGAGCTCCAGGACGATATAGTAATATTGCTTGGACTCGGAAAATTCGATGAGCTGGACGATATTGGGGTGGTCGAGGTTGCGCATAATTTGGACTTCCTTGAGGATGTTCGCTCTCTGTTGGGTAGGTTACGTCAGCAGGAGTCCACTTGTGAGGCGAATCGACGTGGACTTGGTGCACCTGGCATGGCGGAACGCAGCAAGGGGGCAGAAAGTAGTAAACGAGCACCGGCGCACCTCTGTGGGTTTCATCACGTTCTTGGTTCCTGTCTGTTTGGTCGCCACTGGTTGGCATGTCTTCTTGAAGGTGGATTGCAGAACAGAACGACGAACGACGAAACGGCCTTGGAGCTGTTGCGGGGGAAAAAGAACGCGGTGCTCAGAGGGGTGTCCAACATACCTGTGTCGAGTTCATCTCGAACTTGCGGACGACCTTGATGGCGACCTCGCCGTGTTGGCCCTCGCTGTCCTTCGCGCGGTAGACGTTGCTGAAAGCGCCATCGCCCATCTTCTCAATGAGTGTGTACCGCTCCAGTCCAGGATAGCGGGGCAGCTTGCCCTTGCTCTCACGCTCTTCGGCAACAATACGCTCGAGCACCGAGTTATCCTGCTCCTTCTGCTGGCGCTCGCGTTTCTGCCTGTCGTCGACCGCATTGGCGGCGGCGTGGCCGGCCTTGGCGGCCTGATTCTTGTTATCTACCGGGGCGGCGGAGAAATCCTCTCGGTGCTGTGCCTGGCCCTGCAGGGGCTTGTGTGGCGCGACGTTGGGCTCGCTGGCGGCGGCGTGGAAGCCCTGGTTTCCGCCGCGATGTTGCTGCGCGTGGACATTGGAGACGTGTGTTGTGGCTTGGTCTTGGGGCGAGCGGGCTTCGCGGGCCTGCTTGCCGTGCCGTATGAAGTTCTTGAGGTTCTGGATCGTCGACATGGTCAGAATCGCCTTAACGGATGGCGGCACTAGAATGTGCGTGTACGGCCGAGGCGTGCGGCGGCGGGGTGGGGTGTGTCAGAGGGGTGAAGTGAGGTGTAAGATCGGGAAACAGGGAAAGAGATAAGGTGATGTTTCGGGGGATGCGAAAGGGACGAGGTGAGGTTGGGTGACAGGGCAAAGCAAAGCAGAGCAGTGCGAATGCGGGAAGATGAGCGGTTGGTCGGGGTGGTGAGGTGCGGAGGAGGTGCGGCCACCGATGACCAAGAGCGAAGGGGAGGTGGGAGGAAAAGTGAATCGACGCATAGCGACGTCATGCCTGGGGTGGGAGGGGAGCAGCGCAGAATTGGCGACGCAATCGCAGGCCAATTCCCCAGCCCACACCAGGCCACGGCCAGGCGTGCCAGGGACGCCGCCGCGACGATCTTGCGCCGCCAGGGGTGCGCCGTGCGCCGTAAGCAAAGTGTAGCGCCCGCCGTATATCATCATGCCATGTGCCGTTCCGGTGGCTGGCGGCGCCGCGATCTGGAGCGCGCATCGAGACTCACCTCTATCTTCCACATGGACACCATCCTGCTGCGCGGCGAGGCGTCTGCGAGGCTGCCGCTTTCGAGATGCCGTGGGGCGGATGACGGGCGATGAGGTAGTCGGCAAGACGCCTGGGTGCGTGCAGCGTTTGGATCTCGAGATCCTGCGTCACCGTGGTGCTCCTCCACACCACTTGCACGAAGCGATGATGCACAAAGCTGTCCGGCGGGGGCGATAGATTGACGATGATCCTACGAGTCGCGGCCGGGGGAATGCGGACCGGGGCTGTGCTGGGTGACGGTTGGCTCGCCTGTTAATCGGTTCGGTCCCGAGCGTACGAAGTGGGTAAGCTGTAGTGTAGGCGGTCGACGATGGGAGGGCTTGTGCAGGTCACGAGTGTTGTGCAGACGAGAAGACAGTGACAGGGCGGAGGCTATGAAGGAGGCGGCGGAGCACGGCGGCGTGGAGCGGCACTGACTGATATCACGAAAGCCATCGAGCATCCAAGCTCAGTCAGCTTCTGGCGGCGGAGGCGGCGGCACAGCGAGACGTTTTGGTGAGGCACGTACATCATGGCGCCATGCCCTCGCCATTCCGCGACCCGCCCACGTTGCCAGTAGCGCACGGGAGAGGCGACGAGAGCACTTCAACGACCATGGATCATACTACGAGCCGTCACGCTGGAGTGCAGCGGCGATTCCAGACGGCCACTTAGAAAAAGACTACCGCGTGTACTAGACGCCTGTCTGACTCAAAAAAGAAACGAAGTATATCCTAGCCCAGCAGAGGCGTCCAACGACAGACGCAGGGCTCCCGCGGCCCTCCGAACGTACAGCATGCATGCACGCTCTGGCGCGTCTGGCAGTAGCCGGCCATTTCACCAATGGCGGCGAAGGCCATGATTCCGCGGCCAGCAAATCCCAAGCACGACGAGGGCGTAGGATTAGCGCACGTCATCCCCTCCAGGGCACCGGGCAGGGTCTCTCAACGGCCAATCGACCATGTGCGCGCGCAGAGTGCAGACATATACCGGGGCCGCTCTAATATTGCAGCACCAAAACAGAGAACAGCCCAGCGAAACGAGCCCGGGCTTTCGGCACGTCAGCCCAAGACATCCCGTCCCTCCATTCCCCTGCGCCGCAGCACGCTCTCACCAAAAACTCAAAGGTGATTATCCTGCCGCAAAGTGACGTCCGCCGCCCGTCGGCGTGAAGGGAAAACCCTGACAGGAGCATGCGCGATGACCTCAGCGGGCAGTCCTTGGCCCGGCAAGCCATCTGATTCGGGTGGAGAGAGCCGAAGATGGGGACTATTATTGATTGGCGACTGACGACGCCGGTGATGGACGTGCGTTTTGTTGTGAGCAGCAACAGGGCCGACGACGAAACAACAAGTGGTCGTGAACAGGACAGTCGTTCTCGTCGACCAGGTGTGAACCTGATTGGCGGCTTGACGTACGTCATCAAGGGGCCGCGTGGATGGTGTTGATGGTAGCACGAACCGACTCGTGAAACATGGGATTGGATGGACCGGTGTGTGGCATGAAAATTGCACTGAAATGCTTCCTGTAGTTTGGCCATGAGGCATGAGAGAGGGTATCGAATGATCTTATCATTTTCCATATGGCACAGAAATCGAGTTCAGCAGCTGACCCACTGCAATCAATCCTACGACCGACTCCCAGCTCACGCACTTCGCGACAACCATTACACGTCCTCGAGAGATTCATCGACTGGCCTAAATAATCTTATATGCATGAAGTAATTAATAGTCTGATAAACACCCCAGAATCAAGTCGAAATCATCAGAAGAAGCTGTGCCCCCCAAGACCATCACGCGGCTCACGCGGTCTAGATTCTCTCTTTCACTATTAAGATATCAATTGATGAACTTGAAATGAAAACAACAGCTCCCAGCATCAAACAATGTCATCGACCTCCACATCACAACAGCCATGACTTTAAGAAGCCTGCGAAACGGTGAAGATGTTCACTCCCCTTCACTAATAACACTGACATCTACCCAACTCATCGAGTTGCCCGCCGTCTACAAAGCAGACAAGACAATCCAAAGCAAGAAAAAACCCCCTACCCACCGGCCCAGGAGCGCAAAACAACACCCAAACCCCGAAACTCGAAGCAAGAAAGTCCAGAAAAAAAAAATCTCTCGTATGAAACGGTAGGTATGTTTCCTCGACAAAAATATCTGCATATATGCAATCCTCATCCTCCCATAAATGAATCCCACAACCTCCCCTCCCGGACCGGATCCCAATCCCTCAAGATTTCCCAATGCCATGCGTTTAGTAGTAGTAGTCGAGGTATTTTACACAAGGAAACTTATCGCCCCGCACACTCATCCTCAGGTCTTGCAACTGTTCGAAAGCGCGACATCCAAGAATCGAAAGCGGAAGACACAAAAAGGACTCCCATGTACGCCTTTTTCTCGCCGGACGTATGCAACACAACGCAAAAAAGGAAGAAAGGAGATGTGTACAGCAAAAAGCAGAAAAAAACAAAAAAGAAAATCCGCGTCGAGGCTGTGGCGGCTCGGTTCTTGTGACCCACCCCCTCTTCCCCCTCTTGCTCTTCGCGGCAGCGAAACAGAAAAAATCAGCGCTAGATCAAACCTCCCCCACTGACCTCTTTCTTCACTCGCCCTTAATAGGATGATGCAGCACCGGCCTCAAACACATCCTGCCCGTGCCGCTCTCCTCCTCGCGCCTGCCACCCTCCCCGTTCTCCGCCTCGCCCAGCCACCTTCTCCACAGCGCGCCGCTGAAACCAGCATTGTAGTAGAAGCTGCTCCCCAGCATGTTATGCTCGCCCCAGCCGAACGTGCTCGCCTCTTTCGTCTCCGGGTAGTTGAAGACCTGGTCCATGTAGGGGAGGTCCCAGTCGCGGTCGAAGTAGACCGGGTGCGGGACGTAAGCGGCTTTGAGGCCGTGGTGTAGGGCCACGCTGGGCGGCCACATCTCCGGGAACATGCTGTGGCGCATGGCCCAGGTTTCCTCGTGCATGGTGTCGAGCAGGCGGCGGGAGAGGCGGGCGACAGTGATGATGGCGACGCGGCGGGGCGGGACGGGCAGCGTGTTGTCGTAGCCGGTGACGTCTTCGCGGAAGACCCAGTTTGTCTTGGAGGGGTCGAAGATGGGGTTGAAGGTGAGGATGTCGGCGTCTTCGCCGACGCCCCATTCGTAGTTGTCGCGGGAGTACGAGTGGGGCGGGGTGGTGCCTTCGGGGGCGGGGAGGAGGCCGTTGTTCGGGAAGGTGTTGACGGGGCCCCAGACGGGGTGTGGGCCTTGGGCGACGGGGTCGTTGAGCGGGATGTCGCGGGTCTTCATCTCTTCGCCGACGAACTTGGTGAAGTTCTCGTAGCTGCCGTGGATGCCGGGGATGTAGAAGCGCTCGGCACGCTCCCAGAGACCCTTGCGGGGCTGGGCCTTGCCCCATTCGCCGATGCGGTTGTTGAACTCGTAGTAGTGGCCGGTGTAGCGGAGGTCCATCTCCCAGTTCCAGACGAAGTCGTATTCTTTGAATTCCTGGCTGAACCACTGGATGGCGAAGTGGGCGGAGCGGTAGACGCCGTGGATGGAGGAGCCGGCCATGTTGATGAAGTTGTTGGGGAAGGGGTCCGGGTAGTACATCTCCATCTGCTTCTCGGACCAGAGGGTCGCGAGGCCCCAGAACTCTTCGGGGACGTTCTCCTCGATCACCTGGCGGTAGATGTCCTCGTCGGCCCAGATGGGGATGCTGTCGTCCTTGACGTGGACGAGGAAGTGCACGTCGTACTCGCCGCCGCTCTTGAGCGCGAGCTCGTTGATCTGGGCGCGCAGGGTCATGATGTGGTGGTCGGTGTACTTGAAGCCGGTCCAGGTTCTCAAGACGTAGGCGTGGCGCTTCACGCGCTCCTTGCCTTCGGGTTGCTCTTGGGCGAATCTGGCCTTGTTCTTCTCGTAGCATTTCTTCTGCGCCTTGCCCCAGTCGACCTTGCTGTAATCGGTGTGGCCGACCTTCTCGAAGATCTTGTGAGCACCAGTCTTCTCAGACTTCATGCCGAGGCCGTGATTGGTGCCCTTGGAGTCTCCGTAGCCGTAAGCGGCGAGACGGCCGAATCTGTCCCAGCAGACGTCCTCGCGCATGCCGAGAGCAGAGTAGGAGCCGTAGAAAGGCTCAGGGTAGACGGCAGGAACACCGGGGTAGGCGTACACGTCGGGGACGGGAATGGTGTCTTCGTCGTCCACGAAGCACTCGTGGACTTCGTGGTGCTTCTCCAGGTATTCGCTGGACTTGTAGTCGGGGTATGGGTCGTATTTGATCGGCTCCATGGGAGGCTGCTTGGGCAGGTCTCTGGGCTTCTCGTATTTGGGCGGTTCCGACGCATTGTATCTGTTCTCCTGCTGGACGTCCTTGTAGGGCACCAGGGTCCGGATGCCGTTGTAGTAGCCGTTCAATCGGGGAAAGACCTGCCAGTAAAAAGGAGGCGGCTGCTCTGCAGGCTCCTGGTTCTGGACTTCTTCCCGGACTTGTCTGTAGCCTCCGCCGGCCATCAAAGCAAGGCACACGAAGCCCGCTATGGCCAGCGCGAGCAGCTTTGTGAGCGACAGGCGGCCGAACCTGAGCTTGTCAGGGAGCCATCGCCGGCGATAGGACCCTGAGGGCGAGGCGCTCCGGCTCTCGCTGTTGGGTAGTGACTGGTAGGAGAAGTTTGTGTGGAGTAATCGCAGAGGATTGAAGTCGCGGAGGCGGAGCGAGTTCATTGTCCTTCGGGGAATGGGATGGCGGTCGAACTTCTCGTTCTCAACATCTGAGGACCGACTGCTATCAGTCGTCCAATCGGGAGTCTCAGCCAGGGTTGCGAGTGTCGAGAAAGTGTTTTGGAGAGGGTGTTTTGGCGGTGGAGGATGGCAGGCGACGCAAAGGAGTCGCAAGTGGTCTAGAAGGAGGCGGAGTGCGCTAGGATTGCGAGTGGTGGGCGGCGAGATTAGCGAGGGCGGTGGTTATAGCGCGGGCTTTGTCGACCGGCAGGATGGGCTGGCCGTGCAGCTGCAGAGGGTTGGTGGAGGGTAGGGAGAACAGAGGCGGTGATGCAGTGCAGAACTCGCGAGGACTAAGGAGGCAGAGAGGCAGAGGCAGAGGCAGAGGCAGAGGAGAGCATGGGCAGCGCAGGGTTCGGCGGGGAGAAAAGGTGGTGATTGCGGCGATGATTTGGCGATTGAGCGCGATCGCGCTGCGATTGGGCGGGCTTTGGGGGTTGAATGGAGGCAGGGCCGAGCGTCGTGGTGGGAGATTGACAGGACGCGCAATTGGGCCATCGCCGCCGTCCGCCGCCAGCGCTGCCAGGAGCCCCGAGCCCCAGAGCCCTGGAGCCCTGCCGCGACGACGACGACTGCACCCGCATTAGACTTTTGCCCGCAGGCCGAAGAAAAGTCGGGTGTCAGTAGCCGTACGGTACGTGTGCGTGGCTCTCGCCGTCATCACTGCCGGGGAACGTACGCCTCACGTATTTTTCGAGCCATTCCCGACGGCGCAGGCTGAGCTTCCGGCGGGTGCCCGTCAGCGCCAATCCTCGTCCATACCGCAAAGAGTCGAGGCTCTCCAGGCGCTGAGGCCACCGCGTGGGAGGCCGTGGGAGGCACTACTGAGGCACTACTCAGGCATCCACGACAGTCCGCGCAGTCCGTGGGTGGCGATCCCGTCGCGCGCGAGCCACGTCCAACGCGGCCTGTCGCACCATCGCCCGTTGCCGGCAGTGGGTTGTGAGACTGCTGACGAACGCTGCTCTGCCCTGTCAGTGCCTGTCGTCTACTTGATACCTGCCTCCCTCCTGTCTGTCCCACGCACTCGTTCGCTGCTGTCGTCTGGTGCTGGCCAGTGGCACGCTCATACTGCTTGTGCATGCAGTACGTCGAGTACCAGAGATGTCACCACCGCCCCGTTACACCCGTCCTTGCGCCATTCCCGTGACGTGCTCGTGCCACATGCGCCGCACCGCTGCTGTGTATCGCCCTCCCGCCAGCTAAGCATTTCTGCTCACCCCATCCCACTGTAAAAGCGTGGCCCTGACCACCTGCGTGCCCTGCCGCCACACGCGCGCGCGCAGCATCCACACCCGGCCATCTTTATCGTCTCAACTCCGACAGTAATAATAGCAAAATCGCTACCGCCGCATACAAATCTCAGCTGCATCCACCTCTCTCTCTCTCTCTCGCTTCGGCATCGCTACCACAGCACAGCACTAGCCTGCCCTCCCAAGACTCGTCTATGCCACCGTTGCGCGTCCCACGCTCGCTCTCCCCACTACCCACCTCCGATCTCCCCTGTTGACTTTCCTCCTTCAGCGCACGCCGTGACGACACGCTTTATGTCCGTCTAGGGGGTTTGCCGCGGTCCGCGAGCGAGCGTTGGATGCTAACTATGTAAGCCGAAACTGTAGATCTTTAGTGTAATTGTTACTGTTGCATCTCCTTCATCTGTTCTGCTGAAGTTCTTCGCCCTGCTTCGAGAAGCGTGGATGGCGCGATTGAGGAGCACAAAGACTGCGCGCGTTGGCTCTATGGTCACGTGCACCGCGTCCCTTGTGTGTGACTGTCAAGAATAAATCGAGCGATGCATTCTGGTCTAAAGTAATTCTACCAATACAAGTTGTGATGCTCACCGCTCACGAGCACAGCACACACCACCCACCGTTGGACATTTCTCAGACACGGCGTTCCAGCCTGCGCCAACGCCTGGACGAATCGTAATTTTGTCGCAGAAATGCTCCGATGCATCATGTAATCGGCATGATCGTCTTCACGATCTGCTGTGCTAAAGATGATGAGTATTTGGACTGGTGCCACTTTTCGCGCTCTGCGGCGAGACATCGCCAATGATGATCAGCCTTGATGTCGTTGTCTGGCCACCTAAGCAACTACAACAGCACGTTGATTCGCAAGATCCCTTTCAAGAGACCGGGTCGATGTGAGAGGAGACTTGGGAGTTGCTGACATAACTGCATTGGAGTACGTACAGTGACACCCGCTCGGCCGGGTCCTCCTTATGCCAGGCGATATTCAGCAGACGACTTCACACGAGCCTCCGCGCATGATGTCCCTCAAAATCACGTATTGCACTCTTTGGCAATCCACATGCTTCCTTCCTTTAATCCCATGATCCGAATCTCCTAGGTAGCTAACAAGGTCACTACCCACATTTATCTTATTACTGTATCCGGAGGAAAAGTAGGCGTCGCACGTGGCTCCCCAAACTCTAAAGCCCACATGTCACTCTTCCTGCTCGCTGGCTTCTGCGAAAGGTCATCACCAGCTGTGGTTTCTGGAGTAGAGAAAAGGTCACACGTGCTCAAGAGTCAGCATGATGAGAGGAGCTGGCGACTCCACAACGCTTGCGGCGTGTTAAATAGCCTGCCTACCTGCTGGGCGCAGTCGTCGCCTCTTGTCTTTCGCCACTCGTGTCTACATCCGTTCACCACACGAACTTCACGGCACCAAGAAAGACCAAACCAACCACCACGCCACCAAAGCACCAAGGCCCTCACCGAACGCAGCGAGGCCCGAGATCCATCTCAACCATCCACTCAAACCGCGCCAAACAGCCACAAACTACAAGCCCCCCCCCAAAAGCGCCAAAACGCCAACCCCCAAACCACAGAAAGCGAACATCCCGAACCCTCGAAGATGCCCACCCTCCGCCTCCGCCTCCGCCTCGCCCCTCCGCCCAACCCCTCAATCCCTCCTCCCACCGCCAGCACGCCGCCCCTCCCCTTTCGCATGACGCCGTTGCGATTCCTCCTGCAAAAAACAACATCCCTCGCAACCTTCCTCTCCGCCACAGCCTCCCGCCTGGCAGTCCTGCAATACATGCCCTACACTGCGCAGGAAGCTCGCGAGCTGCGGAAGATTGTGCGGCGGGAAGCGAGAGAGGCGCTTGCGGAGGTGGCGAGGGTCGTGGGGGAGTGTGGGGTTCTTTGCGAGGTTGTTACTAGACGGGAGATGGGGAGGGGGAGGAAGAGGAGAAAGGGTAGGAGTGATGGTGGCGTTCTTTTCGAGGCTGTTGACGGAGGGAGGAGGCGGAGGAGGAGGTGGAGGAGGGTTAAGGGAGGAGATTTTGGTGTTTGAGAGCTGGGAGAAGGGTGCGGATGGTCGTTGACTGATGAGCCTAGTCTGTCGAGCGGCGCGGGGGAGGGAGTGGCGAGGACTTCGGAGTCTGGATGACATTTACCTCAATGAGAAAATGTTCGTGGGCAGGTTATCGGTGGACGATGCTGTGAAATGCGATGCTGCCGGCAGGAATACTGTACACTTCGATAAGAACAATCTGCTCAATATCAATACCACCCTCCCTCACCCATACCTCTGCTGCGCCAACGCCCTCAACATCTCCATCGTCTTATCCTCCTTCCTCCTATGCTCCGCCAACCTCTCCTCCCTCTCCACCTCCCTCGCCCTCAACTGCTCCTCCTTCCTCACCTCCCGCTCATTCTTCGCCCTCTGCCTCTCGCCCACCTGCTTCTTATACTCCTCAACCCCATCCCCACCCCCCATGACATCCGCCTCCGGCACCTCCGCCGCCCCGCCCGCCTCCCTCCCCTCCGCAAACGCCCTATTCGCCGCCGCAGCATCCCGCTTCTTCTCCAGCTGCCTCTCCCGCGACCCCGGCTCCGCCCTCGGCACCAGCTCCTCCAACCGCTCTCTCTGCGCCCGTCGGTCAGCTTTCCGCTCAAATCGCACATCCGCCCTAGCCGCCGCCCGCTCCTCCCCAGCCGCCTCCTCCCTCTCTCGCAGATCCTGCCTCGTGGGCGCCGAAGGCCCCGTCCTCTGGCCAGCCGGCAGCGCGGGGCCGAAACCGTCCTCGTCGTCCTCGTCTTCGTCTTCCTCTGCAGGCGCAGCCTCTACCCTCCTCTCCGGCGCAGCCTCCCTCTCGACAGGCTCGAATTCCCGCGCGCGCTCGTCCGCGCGCTCTTTCGTCCCAGGCTCGTACCACCCCTCCGCCAGCTCGCCGCGGTTCCACTTGCCGACGAAGCTCTTCCAGCGGCCTTTGAGTTCTGTCTCGCTTAGCGTGTAGATGTCGAGGTTCTTTTGCAGCTCGAGGTAGGAGGCGAAGAGGGCGCGGTAGCGCGGGAGGTGGTGGCGGCGGAGGGGGGACTGGGAGAAGGGGAGGGCGGGTTGGTGGGTTTTGGAGGAGGAGGAGGTGTGGTGGTGGGAGTTGTGGTGTCGTCGTTCGCGGTCGCGCGGGGAGCGCGAGCGGTGCCGGGGTTTCACATCGTGGTCGCGGTGGCGGTCGCGGGGTGAGCGCGAGCGCGAGCGGCGCGTGGAGCGGGAGGTGTGGTGGTGGTGGTGGTGGTGGTGGTGGTGGTGGTGGTTGTTGTTGTGATGGTCGGACGGCATGGTTTGGGGTGGTGGTGCGAGAAGAGGCGCTTGGTGTGGGGCAGGCAAGTCGTGCGGCGGGAGGGTCGGTGCTGGCGTGGGATTGGTGGGTCGGTTGACTCGGGGGGGTGGGCGTGAGATTGCCTTTCTGCCAATATCTGCTTCTCCATAAACGACTCGCTTTGACGACTCACCTACCGATCCTCCCTGGGTGCAAATACATCTTTGGTTCCTTCTCCAGCTATTCTATGACTTTGAAACTCAATTTCTTACTGCTTTGTTGCTGTTCACTCTGTTGAGGCTGTCTGCTGCTCAATGGTCAAAACCCGGTGCTCCGTGATGGTTGTTTCCTGCTCTGCGGCTGCGGTAGCTGGCTCTGTGACTGCTGTTTCTTACTCTGCAGCTGTCGGCTTTGCGACTGCTGTGTCGTACTACTCGATTACCGCTGGTTCTGTGACTGCTGCTTCTTGCTCTGTGGCTGTTGATTTTGCGGCTTTTGCTTCTTCGCCGGTGGTAGTTGCTTTGTGCTCTGCGGCCGTGGGGTTTGCGGCCGTTGGGTTTGCGGCTGATGGTTTTGCGGCTGTTGGTTTTGCGGCTGTTGGTTTTGCGGCTGTTGGTTTTGCGGCTGTTGGTTTTGCGGCTGTTGCTTCTTGCTCTGTGGTGGTTGCTTTGTGCTCTGCGGCTGTTGACTCTGCGAGTGCCGCTGCACCTGCGAACTCTGCGACTGCTTCTTGCTCTTCGGCTGCTGGTTTCGCGGCTCCTGCGTTTTGCTCGACGATTGCTGGTTCAGCGGCTGCTGTATCTTGCTCTGTGGTTGCTGGCTCTGCAGCTGTAGACTACCTTGTGCATTGGGCTTGCTCGCTGATTGCTTGCCATCCTTCGGTTGCTTAGCTGACTGTGTTTCGCTAGTCTTTCTGACTGATCCGCCCGACACAATATTGGCATTGGCCGGCTTGGGAGTTGGAAAAGCTGTAAACCTCACAACGTTGGATCGCAAGCTCTCGGTGGCAGCCTTCACAGCTTTTCGAATCCATCTTGGAATTCTGAAGTCGAAAGATCCTGTTCCCGGAGATCTGAGCCCCTCTGGTATGTGATTCTCCGGCCAGGTCTGATATTCTAGCTGCTCCAGCGTTGTCAAAAGATGCACTGTATTGATTTGCACAGCACAGCAGCATCCCGATGTTCCTTTCAGTACAGGCTCCTCTATGGTGCGATATGTCGACTGGGGTCGAATGAATCCTGCCCAAGAAGGAGGTAACGTCAACACTCTGATGATACCACGCCCGCAGGCAAAACGTGCAAAGATTCCAGATGCACCTCTGACATACTTGCTCCATTGTTTTAGCTTTTTAACCCTCTTCAAACACCGTGGGTCCGTACGGTCCATCAAGTAGCCCATCGCCGAAGTAAATGTCAACATGCCATGATCATCTGCCCATTGCTGGACCCATTCTCTGGGAATGCCGGTCCAGAATAACAATCTGTCATAGCTTTGCGGTATCTCCTTGAACCGTTCAATGATTTGCTCAGCCTCTCCTCGAGTAAGATATTCCAGATCATCGTTGCTCACTGATAGATACCCGTCAGTCTGTTCGTCCAACGCCGCGGATTCTAGGTGGGTGGAGGTCTCCTTTGGGCCCTGACTGTAGCCCCGTGGATCACGAATCCAAGACCAAGGTACTAGCCAACTGATGAAGCGCATGAAAGAGAAGACTGGCAACAATCTTCGTCTGGTAGATGCCATGTCTCGCAGTACTCTTGTCTTGATCGAACGTTCGTTTTGCCCCATGAAAACAGTAAGCGGAGTTGCGGGACAGGAGATCATGCATTCACGGACGCAGACAGCTACGTGCTACACATTTAGTATAGCTCACCAGGTATTGGTAGGTTGGAGGTAAGAGGAGTGATCGGATCGATCGGTCAAACCGCCTTGCGAATGCAATTCGCGTCCCTCACACACCCAGGGTTGCATCAAACGTAAATTCTATCCATGTCATGAGCTCCAATAGACGATGTCCAACTATCAGAGCTACCAAAGGTACACAGCTGTATTGACTTTTCTCGCTTTAGCGAACAGCCACAGCGTGCATCTCGGCAATACTGGTGATGCTCTAGGGGTAGGGGCCAGGATGCTCGCGCAAACAACATTGGAGAGTTCAGCGCTTGCTCACATGCCGAGTCTACTGTCAGGCTGATTAATGGCAGAAGATATCCAAACTTACTAAGGTTCCATGAATTCACCTTTGCTGTCTGGCTTATGTCGAGCTTGTCTGCAAAATGTTCTGTTTAAATGGACTGGCGTAGGCACGACGGCATAGACCCTATCGCAGCTGACTTGATCGGCCTCAACGCTAGAACTACTATACAGTATTCATCAGTTCCGAGCCACGACTACTCCGCATGTTGCTACCCCGCATAGAGCTGTGTGTCAGCTCAGCTGCCTTGTGAATGTATTCCAAGGCTGAGCGGCCGCATAAGCAATGAGCTGTGCAAGCAAGGTGACCCAATCCACTCCTTTGCTTAGAATTACAATCCTAGATCACATCTGATTCGAGAGACCTTTTTGAGATCAGGCGTGTTCAGCGACCGGCGTATCGCCGAAACCCGGATCCAGTTAAGAAGTGTCGAAGCGCGCGAACATCGCGGGAGGAAGTAATTCAACAGAATTTCTGGTGGCTATGGAACAGGATTTCAGTGCGAGATGTGCAACAGAAGACACCGACAGATCATTTTTCGTTGTCGCCGATGTCAACTGTATGTGTGTATGAGTTGTCGATTGCATCATCCCTGACTTCAATGGTTTGTGAAGTGAGAGACGAAATGAGAGGACACCGGGCACCCCTCAGTTTCTGCCTCACCTCGGATGACCGTAAGATCTTCATTGGTACTCCAGATCAGATTCACGCTTGGTACTTTTCTTACGCTGCCATTGTACGGGCTGGTTGCCACGCTAGCGGCTGTTGGCAATTCTGTTGTACGGTCTGGTATGCAAGTTTATGTATGGTCGAATTCGACTTTACGTGGGGGTTTAGAGGCATCACACGCACTACCAAGCACATAAAAGTCGGATTCGTGACCCATGCAGAACTCCATTACGACACACTGCTAAGCCCAGAACTGTCAGCACCGGAGTGACCGACCATGGCTTGCTGTCATCAACCATCCCTTCAGACCAGCCTAACAGACCATAACATGCTCCGGTTTGGGGGTGCGGAGACTGATGCATAGATAAACGGTTGGCCTCATACTTTCATCACCGATCTGCCCTCCCAATGAGCTGTATAGGTAATTGCGAAAATAAACTACCCATCCAACGATGAGAGCTCTTTGACCATAAGTAGTGGGGTCTGCGACCAAACGTTAGTTTTGTAACTGTTGTGCACAATCATCTGCGTGTCTTCTACGAGCATATTTGAGCGGAATGCCGCCTGCCTGTGACGTACGAAGACAAGTGGCGGCTAGTCTGTACTCTTCCACGCCCACCTACAGATCCTCGTAGGCAGTCCGAGGGCCATGAGCTTTCATCAACCGAATGATGAGACTTTTTTTGGAGACAAACGTAACATACTGTTTACTAACTCCGAGAGCCATGTGCTACGGCAACGGACTACAAAGAAGTTCGCTCGTCACCCACCTCGTGGGTATCGCTTGTATAGAGTCCAAGTGTTTCGCGCTCGGAAATCGAGGTTGATCAAGCTCTGCCTGATTGTGTTCGCCAAAAGATTGACAGAAAGACCTTCGGTCGTGCTTTCGGGACACGCAAGTAATGAAATATCGGATGCCTTTACTTGCCGCTGCAGACATCCGTTAGCGTTGCAACGAGCCTGTCTAATAGTCTGGCAGAGGGCTTGCAGTCATTGATCACCAAATCACATGGTATTCTGTGTGTCATCGGCAGCTGTCCCGCCTTGATCAGGAACTGGTACACAACTTTATTTCGTGCAATATGAAGCCTGACGTCTCTGTTTGGCCAATGGAAATCTATCGCGAGGCATCAAGTGTAGGAGGTAGCATGATACCGCTGACGGTTTGATTACGAGTTGGAGAAAAGAAAGTGTGACGGCGTTTTCGAGCCTTTGTTTTCATTTACAATCAAGGCTCAGGGACTGTCGGCTCTGCGGACGAAATTCTTCTCATCAAGACAGTGAAGAAGATAACAGGCTGTTTCGTAAGGCATGTTCGGACAGGGAAAGAGGAGATCGTCAGAGCTTCCAGATGTTCGTTCTCAAGACGGACTCAGAGACACCAAATCTACCAGCTTTGCCAGAGCCAAGTCTATCCCTAGAGGCTTGACGGAGAATGCTGGCTTCGACTCAGCTCAATTAGAGAAAGCGTATTTCATGCTTGTTCCGAACTCGCGACGGCTCGTCTCTCCCAACCAAAATGCGCGTTCAGAGTGCGGAAGGAGAAGGTAGCACCTCATTTTGAATTTTCAAATCGGAGCTGCAGAAGCTTTGATGCGCATGTGAAAGTCTGATGACGTTGTTTTTCCCAGGCTGCAAGTTGCGAGGAGAAGGCAGCACTTATGTTGAGGTTCGCAAAGCGGAGAGATGGGAGATTATATGCTCTTTTCCGAGCCCACCAAAACTGTCTCTCCCAGTGGCAATTCATGCTTGCACACATGTAGGAGAGTACAGCACCGGATTCTTAGATTTTGAGATGGAGGAAGAAGGGAGAGTTTGATGTTGAAATAGTACATGAGAAAGCAGATCAAGCCTCTAAAACCCCCCAGAATCACAATCATTTCCCGAATGCCGCCCGTCAATCTACTCCAGGAAGTGGAATTCCATCAAACGCTTGACCGCCTTCCCTGATAAATTTTTGTTCCTCTCTGTAGATGCTCATCATCGTTGGGTCTTGATTAAAAGTATCCTGGTCAACGATCTTCTTCTCCAGAGCCGTTTTCATGAACATGTAATGCCGCATTGCAGCATCGTTGAGACTAACGTCAACAGATTGTCTGAGAGTCCAGATGAAGCTAGGCGTGTCTCCGTTGTCGCCTTCGCCAATGAACATCCTAACTTCTGATAAGACCTTCCTGCCAAATTGTGTCTTTCGATCAACCAGCAGCCGCATCAACCAGTCGAACTCTGGTAGGGCAAGAATCGCACTGTGTTGATAGTCCCCAATTCGAAAGACGGCACCTTGGGGCCCAGCGAGAATAGTGTTCTGGTTTTTTCCACACGCACTTTCGAGCAGCGCTTTGATAACCCCAAGAGAATCTTCACTGAGTTGGACCGATTGGAACACAATATAGTGCAGCGGAGCAACTTCAGAGAAAGGCTGGCGTAGTTCGGAACCTTGGGGGTACTTTTCCAAGCGCAAACGCTCCCAGTCGTAAGCAATGAGCACTGCTTCATCCCACGCGGGGGGAAGCCAATCATCGATCCTTCCCGCATAGCTATGTTGGGCCATGAAGCCTTTTATCTGTGGCATTCCATTGGCAATATGATTCATGCTTTGTCTTTCACAAACAATAATTATTCCGTTGTCGTGGTCGTATGCCAAAAGATGATTGGCATATGTGGGCGGCTGGAAAGGAAATGTCAGCATAATGTCGCCGGAACACAGGGGCTCTGGCCTTTGAATTCTCAAATCAACTTACGAACTGCTGTGGACTGACCCGAAGGGTCCATTGGTGCTGTTGCTGCCACAAAATCTTTGGGGAAGCAAGCGAAGACTGAACATGGATCTGCTGGTTTGTATTCGGTAGGCGTAGCCTTGAGAGCGCAGCTTGGACTGGTCTCAAACTAACGCCAGGCGGTTGCGACTGAACCCAAAGTACTTGTCGCCACTTGTATGATTTGTGAGGGTTGTTGCGCATTAACTCAACAGTGTGGTACCACATCAAGTTATCTTTTTGCCAACCACCAGGAGGGGCATTTCTCCTTTTGAGATCCGTCATTGCTTGATTCGCTGCCTGGATGTCTGCATACATCAGTGGGATATACGTCTTCCAGGTCAGGAAGACAAGCTGAACCCAGGATGCGGGAGGGCTGGCAGGTACATTCTGGCCGATGGCGACCGCTTGCGGTGGAGCTCCTACTACGGTGGGAGGGATTATCTGGGCTTGGGGCGGTGGATGTGCAGGCATTGGTTGAGCCCCGGGAGGCGCTCCCGATGCCATATGGGGGACTCCCCGCCCTTGAGGTGGTGGATATGCGGGCATGGGCTGGGTTCCAGGAGGCGCTCCCGATGCCATATGAGGAACTCCCCGGCCTTGGGGCGGTGGATACGCAGGCATTGGCTGAGCTCCAGTAGGCGCCCCTTGATTCATGGGATCCGCGTGACACCAGGAATGGTAGCCTACCATGAAAGGCTGTGGATTATAAACAAGAGGCCTCGCAGAAGCAGCAATCGATTGAAAGTTGGGAGCCACTGCCTGAAGCCTTGGATCATTGTAACCGTAGGGAGGTATTTGGTGTCCAGTGAGACCCAGTTCAGATGGCAAACGAGGACCCGTGTAACCGTCATCAAAAGAGGGACCTGGGTCTCCGGAAAAGGAATAATCTGGGATCTGCTGGGGATTCTCCATCGAGCGATAGGAGCCTTGTTGGTGACCCGCGGGAATCGAACCAGGAGGGGCCCGCTGCTGCCCATAAGGTACTCCAAGGGCCGACGGAGGGCCCCCCTGGAAAGGTCCGAAGGGGTTGACCCAGCCAGGCTGTCCTGAGGGGTTCGGAGCACTAGAAGAGGGCGCATTGCCCTGTCCTGGAGGAGTCGCTTGAGGAGCGTCGGGCATTTCCACGTCTGATGAGCTTTTGGTGTCTTTGCCCTGCCCTGCTGGAGTCGCTGGCGGAGCATCAGGCATTTTCTCATCTTGAGAGCTTTCGGAGTCTTCTTCTGAATCAGTACCATCGCGGGCAATGAGCGCTCGCTTCGCTATGCCAGTAAGACTCAATCTGTCGCTATGAGCCTCGAAGAAATCCAGTCTGGCAGTTTCGTTGATCTCAGTGCTGCGCACCGAAATCTTCGTAGAGACGCCATGATTGCCACTGGACAAGAGAAGGTGTGATAGGGAAGCAAGTAAGCACACGAGTCCCACTATGAGAGTAATATTCACGAGAATCATGGCAAACCTTTGGCCGGCCATTGTTTGTGTCGGCATGATGCCTTGTTCGAGTCCTGATAGAAGCCTGAATATGATAGATTGAACAATTATGTGTGAGGGGTATGCTGGTTGAATGTGCTGCTGGGATGTGGTGAGTGTGGGATAGGTAGTGGCGAGAAAAAGGTCAGAGTGAAAGCTGATACAGGCTGCGAATTTATGTCAAACGGAGACAGTCGATCGAGAGCCAGAGGAAGTTTGCATAAGGGGAAAAGGCGCACCTAGAAGCCTGCGGTCTTGTCGAGATCGTCCAAGCATAGTCCCAGAAGACTGGAGGCCTGAACACCATGGACATGGTAAGGTAGAGAATTCCGACGTCGAAGCACAAAAGGACTATCAGCTTCGACACAAGCCTTGGAGACGCATGAAGACCTTGACATTCCCAGCGAATTTCTTTGAATAGAGAGACCGATTTCTTCAATACCTGTACACTAGATCATCACTGTTCTGTACAGTCAACTATTTTACAAAAGATCTATGCTTACATGCGCCTCGCCATGCGTGAAGTGAGATGTATAGACACATCGTTCTGCAGCAGCCACTGCTACAAGCCATCGTCAGCCGTTTCGCTTTTCAAATTGCCCTCCGATATTGCGTTCATCGGCCGGTAAGCCAGCTGGTCCAGCTCTTCCCACTGCTCGTGGCTGCTTGGACCGCTGATTCTGCTTGTCGGTCCAGAGGTCCACCTAGAGGCTTGATCATTTCCTCAATGTGTTCACCCTGCCTCCTGTTCGATTCAATTTTCTGCTCCACGGACTTCAGCACACCAGGATCCTCATTTTGGCCCAAGAGTTGCTCCTTCACAGGCTGCACTGCTTCTCCTGCCTTCGCCGCCGCCGCACCAAGCTTGCCGCCCTTCTGCTCTTCCTTCTCCAGCCCACCAAACAGATAACTTCCAGCACGCTTGAACATGCCAGGCTGGTTCTTCTTCTCTGCTTCCGCCTCCTCCCTCACGCGCTCCCTATTGATCAAAAGCATCTGGTCCTCAGTGACAGTGCCAACGCTCTGTGCCCTCCTCGCTTCCAGCAGCTCGGCCGCACTCTGCGCCCGCTTCTCGGCCAACCACTCATTCCTTCTTCTTCGGTTGTGCATCAACATGTCTGTGATACCCGCCGTCGCCACGACACCTGCCACGATCGTCAACCCGATCAGGCCGAAGGCCGTCGCCTTGTGAGCGCGGTCAGCCCATACTCTGCCGACTCGTACGACAGTATCGAAACCAGTTTCTTTCCCACGCTTTGAGTTGGCCGCCGCCGCGCGCAGACGGGCGATCTTTTGCTGTGCGGTTTCGTTCGGAGGTGCCTCGCCGAAGTTGATTCTCGAGCCGGCGGAATTTACTGAGGGCGCTGCGTTTGGAGGGCCGTTGGAGGTGAAGCGCGTTGCATCTGATGGTGAGCGCGGCATGATGATTATTTCGGATGTCGCTCCCTGGGATATGTATAGGTCAGGATGCCGGTGTTGCTGGTCATGGATTCTCACGGCCTCCAATGGCACGCCCTGGCTGTCTCTGTCCCTCCTAAAGTTTCGCCGATGATGCTTCCTGCCTCTGGCCGGCCTTGGCATTTTGGACCCCCGAGATGCGCTTCACAACATCGGCGAACGCCTAGGAGTGGCAGCAATCACTTTGCGGAACGGACTACCTCCCGGCACCTGCACTCAAGGATTGCAAGATTTCAACGCGATATATTTTCTGATTGACCAAAATAATCAACATTGCAAGATTTCATTGCATCTTCGAGTTGTCATGGCACAACAACCTGATCTGCAGTCGATCCTGGCCACCCTTGCTCAATACTCGCAGAATGCATCTATTCAGGCACCGCCACCAGCTCCAAATGAGCAAGGAAACGCGCTGGACAGTGCAGCTTCTGTTGCAGTGCAGAACAACACAGTTGCTGCAACTCGGAATTCTAATGCCGACGCCATTCCAACCGATCCTCGTTTGAGAGGCCGAACCCAGAGTCGATCTGTCACTCCTTCTCACGCACAGGCTCTTCCACAACCACAGGCGCCTTCGATCATCGACCCTGCCACCATCACGGTCTGGCAAGACGGGTTGAGGTGCGTGACTAAGATCGCTGCCCAGAACAAAATGTTCGAGGCCAGTATCCGTAGAGTAAGCTGCTTGAAATGGTTCTCTCTGTATTGTACGTGGGCCAATTGACCTTTCTTTCCTACGTAGATGATCAAAGACCAGCGTGCGCACGAAATGCGCTGGTACCAGGAGCGCCAGGCGCTTAAGCACGCTCAGGTCAGCCGGGCATACTCAGCAGCCAAAGCGTCGTCGATCCTGCGATCACTCAACCAGGGCGCCACTGGCTCTGCTGTCGAGCCGCAGTCGGAGGAGGACAAGCAGGCTGAATTGGCGCGTTTCGACCGCAAGGTCTATGCCGCTCTGCAGGACATGGACGCGGCGATGACGGCGGAGCTTAAAGGCCTCGGCGTGCCTTTCTTTGGCACAAATTCCGAGTTGATCGTTGGGGAAGATCAGAAAGCTACGAACGCGGTACCGTCTGCATCTTATCCGAAGTGGAGCGGGCTGCTGACCGAAACTGAGATGCTGGAGCTCAAGCGTAAGATGGTCGGCCATTTAGAAGCTCTTTATCGAGATTGAGTCGGATCCATTGTGACTGTGCCTGGGGCTCCAGATGTGTTAAGCGGTCGTCTCTCCGTGATGAGGCTTTTGACCAGAGAATGGCCCGGACAGTAGCTTCCATAGGGAATGACAACAAAGAGCGAGTAACGCCATATTGATCAAAGATTTGCCATATTGCACCTCTACCCACTCCCAAGACTAGCATACCCCCTCCCCTCCCTCCACCTGTCATAAGCCGGCTTGACGCCCGACCAGACCAACAAGCTCACCGTCGCGCCAATGAACAAGAACACCACCGCCTGATCCTTCGTGCTATCCCTCTGAAAACACGTTGTGAACACGTCCTCCTCCTTGGCAGTGGAGCAAATGGGCAGATTGTACGACAGGCAGAACTGCTTGGTGCAGTCTGAGCACGTGCGGTGCGCCGGCTTCTTCTTCTTGTCCTCGGAATCGGCGCGGGAGAAGAACGAGGGAGGCTTCGCGGGTGTTTTGGGACGGTCGGAGGATGTGCTGGAGAGGGGTATTATGGTGCTGTTCGAGAAGCAGGTGCATTTGCAGAAGGATGTTGGTGCTGAGGCATTGGCGTTAGTGAGGTGTACGAGTGGATGAGCCGGAAGGTGGACCTACAGGCTGCGAGAGAGAGGGATAGGAAGGCAAAGAACAAGAGGGTATGGCGCCAATTGAGTCTAGCCATGACGACTGGTGCTATCGCGATTGCGACAGTATGAATCTAGTCTGGTCTACAAATCACGTCCGTCGGTTGTCACATGCGCAAGCTCGAGGACTCGCACGGACAAGGTCCCTGCCCTGGCTTCCGCTGCTGAGCTTCTGTGGGGTTCAGCCTCGATTGACCCAGAATTTGCTGACTTTTGAATCAATTTGCTGCCGATCGACATCGAAATAATTCCACCAGACCCTTTGCGACTTACTACAATGTCGCAATAGTGGGTTCTGGTCGTCGCCTTGGGGAACAGAAAATGCCACCAGCTCCCCAGCCTGCCGCTACCGCTTCTGATCGCGTGCGCCTCCACATCACGCCTTTCAATCCGGACCTGTACGAGCGCGTCGTCTCGGCGTCAGCCAAAGCCGCTGCGACTGGAGTGTCTTTCCACGCCGTCCAGACTCAGCCGGAGCGCGGGTTTGGATACGTTGAGTTGCCGAAAGCGGAAGCCGAGAAGCTCAAAAAGAAAATGCACGGGACGACTCTGAAGGGATCGAAAGTGCGGGTGGAGGAGGCTAGGCCCGAGAAGAAGCGCAAGGCTGAGAGGGACGAGACTGAGGAAGAGAGGAAGGAAAGGAAGAGGGCGAAGAAAGCGAAGAAGGCTAAGCGGGAGGAAGGCGTAATTCCTGGGCATGAACTTGAAGAGGGCAGACACGTGAAGCGCGGATGGAGCGAAGGCAAGGACAAGAAGTCCAAGGAAGGGAAGAAGATGCGATTCAAGACTATGGTCCCGCCCAACGCGATGCCTTTGGAAGATGAAAAGAAGAAGAGCAAGTCGAAGGACAAGAAAGCGAAGAAAGACTCTTCCAAGGACAGTGAGAAGAAAAGCCACAAAACGCCCAAGGTAGTGGAGGAGTTTACCAAGAAGAAGCCGTACATCATCACCGCTGAGACCGATTCAAAGGGCGCATTGGAGTACGTGGAAGGCAAGGGCTGGTGTAATGAGGACGGAGAGGTTATTGAAGCCGAACCACTTTCTGTGAGGAGACAGAGAGCGAAAGATGAGGCAATCCGTGTCGCGGAGGAGGCAAGACGGGCTCAAGAGGAGATCCGCCAAGCCCAGGAATCAATGGAGATGGACGTTCCGGAAGATGCAGACAGCGTAGCCGATGTCTCATCAGACGACGAAGATCCTCCTTCAGACGATGCTGGCGAAAGCGCTTCCTCGGCATCTGACGATGAAGACAGTGACGAAGAAGAGCAACCAAACAAGCAGCAATCGACCACGACAGCAGCTGGTGCGGCCCCCTCCGAAGATGAAGTGACGAAAGAGAAACTTGCAACTCCTGTCCCTGAATCTGAAAGAGAAGTCCACCCGCTTGAGGCTCTCTACAAGCGCGCTCCTACAGCCGAGGCTGGTGGTGCAAAGCATAATCTTCCGCCCATCAACACCTCCTTCAGCTTCTTCAACCCGGACGATATCGAAGAGGACGAAGAAGAAATAGCCTCTGTGCCTGCTCACCCGCCTCAGACTCCCCATACCAAGCAGGACTTGGAGTGGCGTGCTCTCCGCTCTGCAGCTCCCACGCCAGACACAGCGGGACTAGGAAAGAGGTTTCGATTCGCCATGGACGACGAAGATCACGAGCAGAGTGATATAGACGAGGACGAAGAAATGCGGGATGCTGCACCAACCAACGCTGGTGCTAATACCACTACTGCAGATGGGGAGCACAAAGACGAGAGCGACTTCAGAAAGTGGTTCTATGAGCACAGAGGCGAAAACAATCGCGCGTGGAAGAAGAAGAGAAAGGAGGCCAAGAAGCAGCAGCGACAGAGAGAGAACAGGAGACTGACCCGTAGGGTGGTTTAGTGTACGAGGCTGACGGATTAGTGGTAATACGGCAATGGACGAAAGATTTCACAAGATCAACATGCTCTATTTCATTGAGGCAGAGCGTGAGTTGGATCAGAACGATAATACTAACAATACGTGCCCCAATTCCCGAAGCCAGCCCTTACAATTCTTTGAGACGAGCCCATCACGCGAGAACTGCCTCCAAGACCGCTTGCGCAACTTCTCCCTCCGCCTCTTTTCCCTCCTTTAAATCCTCACGCAGCAGAACCACCGCCAAGAGCAACTCGCCCACCTGCTCCAATCTTAATCTCTGGTCCAGAAAGATCACCTCGTCGCCCTGGACCGTCAAGATCTCTCTCCCACCACGCTTCGCATCCACAAGCCGGAGCTCGCTCTTCCGTGGATTCTTGAAATACCACTTGACGGCCCCATTCGTCCATGTCGGTTGGTAGGCCCAGCGCTCGCTGAAGGAGGCGTCGTCGTGTTTGAGCTTCGACGAGAGACCGTTGACGGTGATCACGTTGCTTGATAGCGTGTGTCTGCGGGCTTGGGCGATCGTGGAGCCGGTCCAGGCGTGCACTAGGCTGAGCTGTGACGAGGAGCCGGTGAAGCTTGATGTGCTGTTGTTGGAGATTGTGTAGATGATTTGGCCGGTGGTGAGGTTGCAGATCGTATTGCCGGAAATCTTCATGGCTGGAGGCGCCTGTGTGGTTGCTGGTGGAGCGTGAGGAGGTGCTGGTGATCGCACTGTAAGACAATGTGGCATTTCTGGGCTCGCGTAGGGGTTAAGGAGGTTTGGGTAGGCGGGAGGTGGGCATGGAGGTAGGTGATATTGTGTTTGCGGATGGAGAAAGCCTAGATCTTGACTTCCTGAAAAACTGCCCGGTGGTGGATGCGGACGATATGCACTCATTGTCTGATAAGACATGTTCGTTGGTGCCGGTCCGCTATTCTTGCTGTACGAATATGCCATTTTGATATTGCAACCGAATGAGGTAATGCTTTTTCGAACGCTGGCGAAATGGCATTTCTTAAAGCCTTTTATGGTCGCGTAGGTACGGCACTGTTGTCAGCATCGCCGCATTGCAACTCCTACTCTTTTTGGACATTTGCGCCGCTGAACGATGATCGCAGATTGGTATTGCAGTTTCATTGGTCAGTGCCTGCGAAGGATCAAATGCAGCTGCTGCGGCTGAGCAAGCTTACCAGATGAAGACACAAACTCGGATCAGAGAGAAATCTCACTGAAGGGCGTCTCAGAGACCAGTTGAAGTACCAGTTTTCAATGCTTGCCATCCTTCTGGTTTCCATTGACTTCAAGCGGCGATGCCCTTTGTCCTGAACGTAGGAGTATTCGCGCGTGGATGCGCGGTCAGTCCATGGACCTTTCCTTCGAAATACGGCCTACAACCAGCAAGCCTCGAGGTGTTGACGTCAATCCAGACGAGCAAACGTACAATGTACGGGTCGGGGCTACCGATGGCGACTAGTCCGCCTCGAAGGTTGACCATCTGTACCAAGCCCTGCATGTGGACGTGGTAGCAAGCTCCGGAACCATGCTTGATCTCATAAGCAGCACACAGGGCGACTGCTATAAGCATCTGGTCAGATATCCCGCGGACTGGATCGCCGAGTGCTTCGGAGATGCTGCGCATCAGGAATTGTTCGATGTGGAGCACGCCGGCAAAGGTTTGTCCTTCAATGCACCTGGCTGTGACATCAAGTTGATTGCGCACGCCTAGTAGAACAGCCGTGGATAGGAGGATTGGGTCGGTGAATACGAAGGAGCAGAACCTGCCCCAGGACGATGCGTCACCCTTGATAGCGTATTGTTGAGAGAAGTCGACGGCTTGCATCTCGCATATGCTCCGGTACAGACTCATGACGCTGGACAGTTCAAGTCGCATGTCATGAAGGCTGAGGCCAACGATGTTCGCCGAGTCTTGAAGAGCGATCGTTTTGAATGCCATTGCTCCTTGCGAGAAAGACTTGGTCAAGCCGCTGCTGGCGATTCGGCATGCATCCGGAGAAAAGAATGTTGCTTCTGCTTTGGTCTCGTCGGTGTCGGGGTTGATATACTCGTCTTCGGTTGCTTGATCGGCATAGCTGTTGTAATACGCAGGAGATCGAGCTGGGATTGTTGTTCTACCCCGTGGATGTGGCGTCCGGGGCACTGTCGATCGATATGATCGCTCGACTACACTGTCTATGCGTCTTGGGGCATCCGGAATGAGTGATTGCGCTGTACTTCGCAGCCTTGCCCGTGACTGACTGTGCCGCCACCTAGTTGCTTGAGACCGCACTTGTCTCCGAACCTCGCCATTTGGGGTGTCGCCAAGGCTTGAATAGTTGACGAATTGAAAAGATTTGTCCTTTCCTTTCGGTTCGACCATCTCTTTGTATGAAGTACTGCGCAGTGATGCGATGGAGATTGAATGTCCAAAAAGAGGCTCCGAGTTGAAGCTCCTACGTTCATCGATCGTTCAATTGTTCAGATCATCGAGGAGTTAGCCGCTTAGTCTAAGCTTGGAATCCATCCTGTGACTGGACAGGTAGGCGTTTCGATCGGCATTCTCGACTGCTTTGAGCCATCTCTGGTGTCACATGTGCACCACGGCACACTATTCGCGACATTTCTACGCCGTGGCGATTGCCCCTGATGTTGGCTGCTATTAGCTGCGTATGATGTCATCTCAATGGCTGTTCAATAACGGTCGAGTGAGCTTGTGGATAGCAAGGATTTGTAATTACGCTAGTACAGGTAGTAGAACTCATGGTTCGAAGCTGTGAATCTGAGGCTTGGTCCTCCCAACATTTGTTGCGTTGAATTTTGGCATGTTGACGGTTGTATTTCGAGGCCAGATCCTCCCTTAGCTTTCCAGACGCTGTGCTTTCCGCCACGAAGTCACTGCAGGAAGACACTACTTGACCCTAGAATGACGAATGATGATTACTTGAGACCCATGTGAAGCAAATGGCATTTACACAAATCGATTGAGTTCTGCGGTGCGAGAATGCGAAATCGTTAACACGTAAGACTTTGATATAACAATACAATTCCCGGCCGTCAAATTTTGCTGCAAGCCAATGCCCAGCTCAACATCCACCACCTCCTCCTCCTCCGCCACCGTCGCCTCCCCCTCCACCTCCACTGCATCCGCCCCCATCGCCTCCAAACCCAAACCCTCCGCCACCAACGTACGCACCATGATGATGACCTCCAGAGGAACCGGATGAGGAATAAGCAGTTCCTCCTCCGTCCACCAGGAAGCCAGAAACGTCAGCAACCTCGCCCGACTTGGTGCGCCTCCTAGCATACTCCGCCAACGCGACGGCAGTCATGACGATTTCGTCCAGCGTCTCTTCACTCAGCCCCACTGATTCGAAAGTAAGCGTGTCTCGCTTCATGCGAGCGATGATGTTTCCGTTCTTCTTCGCGTCCGTAAGAACGAGATGGCGCTTGTAGACTTTGTCTCGCTGCCAGTACCATGGCTGGGGTGCTTTGGTCGTCAGAGGTTTGAAAGTCCATCGCCTGTGCATTATGCCGGAGCTGGAGAGGATGGTCTGTTGGCCGTTGATAGTCAACTCGATGTCGGAGGTGGTCATATTGTGGAAGCGGATGGTGCCGACGCGGGCGACGGTCGAACATTTGGTGATCGTCAGGAGGGGCTTGCTGGAGAGGAAGGACGGCATGTGGACTGCATCCCTGGAAATGGCGAGGATGGGAGTGTTTGTCTTAGGATCCAGGACATCGTGCTTCCCAAGCCGAAGCGGTTGGACAGGCATGGGGCCTTGGAACGCGTACGCCTGCGTTGGTGAAAGCTTCTCAGGATGCGAATGTGGTGGGAGAGGATCTGGTTGGATTGGGAGTGGTGTCGGTGTGCTGTTGTATTGTGAAAGATTGGATGGCTGGTTGTGCGAGGCCATGGGCGATATATATGAGCTCGCATCGTAGTAAGGCGGAGGCCATGACTGCTGCTGCATAGGTGCCTGGTTCAAACAATGTCCTGCCTGAAAGTGTTGAAAGGGCTGCACGTGGACAGTCCCCCCGGAGTAGTGTGCCATGGTGATTGTTTCGATTAGCCAGTAGGGAAAGGCGTCAGGGCCAGATACGAGCTCGAGAAGTGCAGTGCCTCAGCAAGGCGCAGGAGAAGGAACGGTCACAGTGTATTTCTTTGTACTCAAGAAGGAAGAAGTGGGGTGGTGAGGAGCGCGTCCTGACGAGATTGGATTGATTGCAAGTTGTGTTTGAGGCACAAGATAACAGTTCCCCAGAGCGACCTGGCTGGTATTTGAGGTGCACTTGAGAGCAGCCTACCTTTGACTAGACTGGACATGGTGCACTCAGCCTGACGCTGAGCCGAATCCTACATCGTCACCGATCAGCATCAATCGCAGAAACGGCTGTGTTTGTGTGACCGCAATAGAACACTGCCACACAGTGCGAGGGGCTCTCGTGACAACGAGATGGTGCGGCTGGTAGAACGGCATCGCGCCGCTGAAAGGGAGCCGTGTTCTTGCATTGGCTAGATCACGCGACAACCCTCTATGGACGGGGCTAATGCTGGGGAGCGAAAGGTGTCGATGCAAGAAGGCAGTGCTGAGGCTGAAGCCCGAAGGATTCAACCTGGCGGCACAAGCCACCGCTTTCGGAGCTGTGCTGCCAGGCGGCCCACTGATCGTCTCGTGGAAGATCGCTTGATGAGTCTGGAGATGTTCTGGCGAGCATCATGGTTCTTGGGTTGGCAATCTGGTGTCTGTATCAACACGTGCAAGGCTCAGGAAAGGTGCAGACTTCAAAGACCAGCATATAGTGCACCTTACAGACAGCAGTCTCTCTTGTTGGCAGCCACATGACACACCATCAGGCTGGCCTTAGGAGATGGTCCTAAAGCCGCGCCCGTTGTGCCACTCTCCTGTCTGTGACAGAACAGCCGGCAACACACTAGACCAAGCTTCACCGTGAGATATACCATCCATCACCGACCGGAACTCCCAGACCAAACCATGTCCGCCCTCCTCACAGCCCTCGGCCTCCAAAGCCCCTCTCCGAACACCGCCCCACCGCCATCCTACGCAGCGACAGCCATAATCTTCCAATTCCTCTTCGCCCACGCCGCGATCTCCACGCGCCCCCTCAAAAACTACTACCGCATCGACCACAACGTCAGCCCGCGCCAGGACCTGGCCAAATACGGCCCTGCGGCCGTCGCGGCCGGCAAGCTCACGCAGAAGCAGCTGAACCGCCTGCACCGCATCGAGGGCGCGCACGCCAACAGCATCGAGCACCTCCCGTTCTTCGTGGGCGCGTTGATCTGGGCGCATGTGGCGGGGCTGGAGACGACGGAGATTAATCGCAGCGCGTTGGCGTACGTGCTGGTAAGAGTCGCGTATGCTGCGGCGTACGTTTTTATTGAGAAGGCAGAATTAAGTCTTGCGAGGGGCGTGCTGTGGTGGACGAGCAATTTCATTTGTTGCAGGTTGTTTTGGTTGGGAGGGAATGCGATTAATGGTCGGTCATGATATTGCTTGCATGATGCCAGAAAGACTTGGAAAGGTCGCAGTAAGGCAGTCTATTAATGGACCACGGTCTGCTCACTGTGCTGTGCTGCTGTTGTACAATTGTCTGTGACTACTACTACACTACACCCTCGCCGCTCTAAGCCAACCGACCATACCAGCAGCATACCCGCTGAGCTTCACGACTCTCTCCTTCTCTCTCCTCAGACCCTCTTGCCACTCGCCGACAGCGGCTCTTAGGCTCTCGTCATTCGCTACTAAGTCGCCGTGGCAGCGGAGGAAGACCGCCATCCACGCCTGTCCGAGCTCGAAGTCGCGCCTCTGCTCCATCAACCAAACAAGTGCCTGCACGAAGAGTGAGAGCTCATTGCCAGAAACACTCAACGATCGGATCTCGATGTCTGCAGCAGCAGGGTTGAGCGTCTTGAGATGCGCAACGAACGCGCCGTAATCAGCCGTAGGACTCATGTCCGCTGCCTGCAGTAGCGACGTGAATTGGCTGCGAGTACCTGCGCGCGCATTTTTAAGCACACGGCTGCGCTCCTGCTCGATCTGGGCCAGATTAGCTTCCTCCGAGGCTTTCTGAGCAGAGGTCGTGATGCCCTTCTGCTGATCTTGCAAAGAAGGCAGGAAAAATGGCGCCTTCTCGGGCTTCTTGGGAGCCTCAGTGGGCTTGTTGCGTTGGCGAATGAGATCGAGGTGGAGCAGGTTTTGCCAGCGCGAGCGCGGTACGAGTGACAGGGAGAGGAGATCGGAAGAGAGTGCATCGAGAGTAGCTTCATCCGAAAGAGCGTCGACGATGTCTTCGTCTTCAGACTCCTCAGCGTTGTCGGCAGCGATGAGATTCTGACCACCCTCTCCACTGGCAGTAGGCGCTTGGGCGCCACTTGCGAGGATGGCGGTGAGGTCTGTGGCTCCAATGTGGCGGGTAGGGACGTGTGTGAATAGCGTCTTGTTGGTCCAGATGTCAACACCAACGCTGTCGGAGGTAGAAGTAGCGAGATATTCGCCGGTAGGCGAGAATGCCAGGCTGGTGCATGGCGCTGTGAGCTTGAAAGCGTCGACAAGATGGCCTGTGGGAAGGTCCCAGAGCAAGACCAGCTCACCCATGGCAGCTGCAATCCAGTTGCCATCGCTAGAGAAGACGTAGTCTGAAACAGTTCGGCCAGAAAGCTCAGGAATCACCGGTCGCGAGGGCCAGAGTTCACGAATGAGCTTGTGTGTTGCGATGTCCACCACACGGACACATCCGTCAGTGCAAGCCAGGGCGATCAAATCGGTTCCTCTGTGGTAGCGCATCGAGCCGATGCGACATGACAATGACCAGTCGATCTGGTGCACCAAAAGACCACTGCTGAAATCCCAGAACTTCACCTTCCCGTCAGAACCAGCAGAGACAACCGTCTTATTGAGGTTGTCAACGGCCAAACCAACAACAGCAGTGGCATGCCTGCCTTGTCCTCGGAAGAACTTTTTCTTGCCATCACCCTCTTCCAAAAGACCTTGCTTCTCCATATCTGTTTGAAGCTGCTTCGCTTGGTTTGGGGTAAGCCGAGCAGGGAAGCGTTGTCGATGCTGACCTGACTGCAGGTTGTACATGTCTACGCTGCCAGTCTCGCTACCTACGACAGCAAATGTGCCACAGGGAGACATGGCAACAGCACTGACGTTGCCGCCATCGCCAGAGTCAAACGCCCATCTGCCTGCTCGCTTCCGCCCCCAGAACCAGGTGCGAGCCTTCTTGTCGTTCTCGTGAGCAGTGACAACGCTCTCCCAACCAGTCATCGCGCTCACTTCCGCATCGACCTTCTTTCCCTTGGCGCCCTGCCAGATCGGGTGCTTTCCAGGAATGGCACCGATACCGCCGTCTCTGTTCAGGCTACAAGCCATGGCCGTAATTGGAGGGCATTTGAGGTCTTCCAGACTGTCCCTGTTTCCAGTCGCAAGCAGACCTTGCTTCTTCGCTTTGCTTTGAATCGCACCCTGACTAAGCTCCGTGCTTTGTCCATCGCGACGTAGAGACCATCCCCACAAGCTGCGGTCCTTGCTACCAGACATGAGCCACTTGTTGGTATCGTCCGAACCGTCAGAGGCTGAAGGCAAGAAATCGAGTTTCGTGATAGGCGCGCCGTGGCCTTGACGTTGGTGCAAAATGCGCGGGATAGGGCTGAAAGGCACTGCGTCGAAGACCCACGTCTTGAGACTGTTGTCCATTCCACTGGTCACAATCACCGCCTGTCCAGCCAGGAATTCGACCTTGCTGACGCCGCCTCCGTAGTTCGGGCTTGGGTTCGCGTGCGCTGCGCGTAGAGTACCAGCTTTCCTGCCACCATTGTTCAAGTCCCAGAGAGTGATGTCGCCAGACTGTGTGGATGCTGTAGCCATAACGCCTGACTTCCTGCCGTCGTCGCCAGCTCCCATGCCGTCAGTGCGGAAAGAGATCGATGTGACCGCCAATCCAGAAGAAGCGTTCAGAGCGATGACAGTCTGGTCGGCTTTGACGTCGTGAATGAGGACAGGGCCTTGCTCATAAGCAATAGCGACCAAACCAAGCGCAGGCGTCGGCTCGAGAGCAGTGACGGCACCGTATGTAGCTGACGGCGGCATGATCGTGTACACCATCTTCGCGGACGAAACGTTCCAAATTTCAACACTGCCATCTTGACGACCTACCACGACTTTGTTGAGGAACGTGGGCAGACTGGCGATGCAGCCAGTGAAGCTCTCGGGAGAGATTCCTCGTAGTACCGTGTAAAGTTCGTAAGTCGAGGCTTTCCAGACCAAAAGACGCTTATCGCATACGCCAACAATCCAAGATCCAAAGACGTAGAAAGACTTGACGTTCTCGGTCAATCCCTTAGGCAATTCCAGTTCCGCCTCTTTCTTGCCTCTCTTGAACGTCCACACGCCCCTCGCCGCCTTCTTTCCCTCGCCTCCCCATGCTGCGAAAACTTTGTCCTTCCAGGCTGTGCTTGCGGTGATCACTTCGGGAGTTTGAGGCCGAGTAATGAAGACAAGGTTGAGGCCTCGGCGCAAGTCGTACGTCTGAAGGCTGCGGCCAACAGAGGTCGTAATTTGGAAGGTCGTCTTGCCGAGAGGAACGCTGGTGAACGGGACGCTGGTGGGCGACACCAAACCTACAGTTCGGTAGGGCGCGAAGATTCTCGATGCGCCAGGCGTACGCTGCGGGCGGCCGACAACGCCATTGCTGAGCTTCTGGCGCTTGACAACTCGGCCCTCGTTCTCCATCATTGCGACTCACGGGCGACAAGCGAATGCCCTGTTATCGAAACCCAGATCATAAATCCAAATTCTTTGAGGGTTCGGGAAATTTTGCCTCGAAGCGAGCTTGTGGATGCCTGAGGCCACCATGCCGCTTCACGCCGCCTGACGTACCTGCTTTAGAGTTGTGTGTCGCTGCCCTCTTATCAATCTTCGCAAGCATTTTTGATAGTTACAAAGGTCATCGAAAGGAGTTTGGTTTCGCCAAATGCATTGATAAAGCCGGCAGCAATTAGATTTGCATGGCTCAATGTTTGTTTCGCAAGAAGCTTATCCTTTGCAGTTGTCCCAACTGAATGCACTACTATATCAGTGCATTGATGAATTCTAGTCTCAAGCCAGCAACCCTCTCTTCTGCACCTTTCACTCTTCGCAGACCCCATTATGGCGTCCACGCCTGGCAATGGGGCGGACGGTATTGCGGGTGATGGAAATACTCGTCTGAACACAGTCTCAAGCCCTCGCTCCACATCGTCGTCACAGTCTGTGCCCGCCGCGGACACTACGGGCGGGCAGACCGACCCGACGAGTCTAGCCATGCCGCCACCACCAAATCCAAATCAGGAATCTGCCTTCAACCAACCCTCACCTCCCAGAGGCAGAAGAAGTGAAGGCTGGTCATCCATCGGCAACATGTCCGATGATAAGCAGATGACTGCGGATCCCGGCGTGGGCGACGACCCGTCGCTCAGCGAGAGCACGCCAACCATCTCTGGCTCTCAGAAGGAAAATGTGCCAGCCCCAGCAAGTCTCCCAGATGCTGCGGTTTCTGGTCATATGCGACCTCCGGAGCCGGACCTCGACTCTAATCGCATGAGCTTTTCGTCGCTCTACAATTACGGAACTGGCTTGTACACAGCCGCAAAACAGGCTTACGGCAGCGCCCCAGGCTCGATTGCTGGCAACTCCGACGTTGATCCTGCCCCGGCATCTGTTCACAATGTCTCTGGCACATCAAGCCAGAGCGGTACTCTGTCACCTTCGCTCAATGGCTCGCTTCGAGAGCCATCTCTCACGGCTCAGCCAGCTCATGTGCCTTCTACTTCCCCTTCATCACCAGGCGCAAATGCCACCAGATCAGGTCGTACAGTCCGCGGCCGCGCTCTGCCAGGCTCCGGACGCATGGGAAATAGTGTTCCAGGCTCAGCATCGCCATCTCAGGATCGCTCCACCATTTCCGAATCCCCCAACTTCATCGGCACGATCGGCATTTGCGCCCTTGATTCCAAAGCTCGTTCAAAACCTTCGCGTAATATTTTGAATCGACTTGTCGGTAAAGATGGCGACTTCAAAGTCATCATCTTCGGCGACAAAGTCATCTTGGACGAGAATGTGGAAAATTGGCCAGTGTGCGATTTCCTTATCAGCTTCTTCAGCGACGGCTTCCCCCTGGAGAAAGCAATTGCGTATGTCAAGCTAAGGCACCCCTTCTGCGTCAACGATCTGCCAATGCAGACTGTTCTTTGGGACCGCCGTATGTGTCTTAGGATCCTTGATAAGTTGGAGGTTCCGTCCCCGAAACGTTTGGCAGTCAACCGCGACGGCGGGCCCGTCCTGCTGAGCACGGACATTGCTAAGAGGGTCGAGTCGCTCACAGGGCTGAAGCTCGATGGCTCCGATGATGGAAGAGGCGGAGGCGAGGAGGCTCCGACCGATGTCCACATGGAAGACGACGACGATACCCTGGTTGTCGACGGGCAGCGCCTGAGCAAGCCCTTTGTGGAGAAGCCTGTTAGTGGTGAAGATCACAACATCAACATCTACTACCCGAAGTCGCAGGGTGGCGGAGGACGAAGACTTTTCAGGAAGATCAACAACAAGAGCTCCGAGAAAGACGAAAGCCTCACAATTCCCCGCGCTATCCTGGAGCCAAGCGTTTCTTACATCTACGAGCAATTCTTGAAGGTAGAGAATGCCGAAGATGTGAAAGCGTACACTGTTGGCACCGAATACTGCCACGCCGAAACGAGGAAGTCGCCTGTCGTCGACGGTGTTGTCAAGCGTAACCCGAATGGCAAAGAAATCCGTTACGTGACGCCACTTTCTGAAAATGAACAGGACATGGCCGCGAAAATTGCGAAAGGCTTTGGCCAAGCAGTTTGCGGCTTCGATCTTCTTCGCGTGGAGAAGGAGAGCTTTGTGATTGACGTCAACGGTTGGAGCTTTGTCAAGGACAACAACGAGTACTACGACAGGAGTGCTCAGATCCTCAGAGCCATGTTTATCGCCGCGAAGCAGCGCAAGGAAGGACGCAGCACCACGCCTAGTGATTACGAAGGCGACGATGCTGTCATGTCACTCCCACCCGACGGACTCGGAATCAAGAGACAGTCGACAAACCCGCGCGAGAAAGAGCAGGGACACCGCAGCACTTTTAAGGACGTGTTCAGGAGCCGCAGCATTTCCGCGCTTCGTGATAGTGTCTCACAAGCTGCCAGCCGGCACGGAAACGCAGCCGGTCAACGCAGCCCCAGCGGAGCTACCAGTCCACTCACCTCGCCACCAAGTTTCGAACGTGGTGGAATTCCGATGAGACGTCCGCCTATTCCACAATCGAAGGATGACGTTCTGCCTCCTCCTGCCGTGCCGAAGGACATTGAGAATATCCGTGCAGAAGCTAGCCAGCAATCCGCCAGTGCCGAGGAGCTTGGTCAGCAAGAGCAGGAGCCACAAAAAGCCGTCCCTGCGCCAGCTTCCAAGAGTCAGTGGAAGCTCAAGGGCATGGTCGCGGTCATTCGACACGCGGACAGGACGCCGAAGCAGAAGTTTAAGTTCACCTTCCACACCAAGCCTTTCGTCGATTTGCTTAAGGGGCATCAAGAGGAGGTTTTGCTGGTCGGCGAGGCGGCTCTGCATAGTGTGCAGCATGCCGTTCAGCTGGCGATGAATGAGGGCGAGGAGGACATGACGAAGCTTCGCACTCTGAGCAATGCTCTGGAGAAGAAGGGCCACCTTGCTGGCACGAAAGTCCAGATCAAGCCCATGTTCAAGAAGCCCAAGCAAATCAAGGCTGAGGCTGAAGCTGCGCTGGCATCTGAAGCGGAGGCTTCCTCAAAGGAGGGGAAGAAGGACAAGAAGGAAAAGAAGGAGAAGAAACTCAAGGAAGCTGCTGAAGATGAGAAGTCGAAGCGAAGCGATTCCATCTCTGAGGTCACCATGTCTCGCGCTACCGCTGCTGAGGAGAGCCTCGTGCTCGACAAGTTGCAGCTAGTCATGAAGTGGGGCGGTGAGCCGACGCATTCGGCTAGGTACCAGGCAACCGATCTGGGTGAGAACATGCGTAATGATCTGTTGTTGATGAACCGCGATGTTCTCAATGATGTTTCGATTTTCACCTCTTCTGAGCGCCGTGTCACGACCTCGGCTCAGATCTTTGCAAGCGCTTTCTTGGATCAGAAGCCCATCGCCGAGGATCAGATTCGTGTGAGGAAGGATCTACTTGATGACAGCAACGCCGCCAAGGACGAAATGGACAAGGTCAAGAAGAAGCTCAAGGGTCTGCTGCGTAAGGGACACCAGGCGCCTGAACAGTTTGCATGGCCAAGAGATGGCACTCCTGAACCCTTCCTTGTTGTTCGCAACGTGGTCGAGCTCATGAAGTTCCACCGTCGTGTCATGCACACAAACCTCGCCAAGCTGCTTCCTCCCGATGCTTCGAAGTCGCAGGACAAGATCAACAACCCGCAAGCGATGGACAGTAGCAATGAGTCGCTCAGCAGCGTTACCACCCCACAAGTGGCGCAAGCATCAGCCGTACAGGCTAGGTGGTGCACCGGCGAGGATGCCGAGCTCTTCAAAGAGCGCTGGGAGAAGCTCTTCAACGAGTTCATGGATGCCGAACGTGTTGATCCTAGCAAGATCAGCGAGCTCTACGACACCATGAAATTCGACGCGTTGCACAATAGGCAGTTCCTCGAATGGGTCTTTACTCCTTCCAAAGCCATGATCGCCGAGCTTGAGGGCGAATCCAAGAGGAACAGCACTCTGCATCGCACCGAGAGTCAAGAGGCCCGCGCTGAGTTCCAGCAAACCCACGAGGGTGTCCAGCCTTCCAGCGACAAGAACACGCCTGCGGCAAGCTCTGGCTCTTCGCCGCCTCAAGGTAGTAAGGATAAGATCCCTACTTTGGCTGAGCGAGTTGGTCTCCGTAGGAAGTCTTACGACCTCACTTCTGTCACGCGCGATGTTGTCGCGTCGCCGGCTCTGCAGAACAACCCTGCGCAGTCGTACTTCAATCTCTTCACGGGCTGGGATGAGGCGCACCATCCGGAGAGCAAGGTTAAGCACGACGTGAGGCTTGAGAAGTTGAACGAGCTCTACAGCTCCAGCAAGATCCTCTTCGATTTCATCGGCCCGCAAGAGTATGGTATCACGGACTCCGAGAAGCTGGAGATTGGTCTCTTGACGAGCTTGCCGTTGCTGAAGGAGATCGTTAAGGATATTGAAGAAGGTAAGCTGCGACTCAAAACCCAATCCATAATCGATCGTTTCATAGACTAACAAAATCCCGCTTCTAGTCCAAGCTTCCGACGACGCGAAGTCCTTCATCTACTTCACAAAAGAGTCGCACATCTACACTCTCTTGAACTGCATCCTCGAGGGTGGCGTACAGACCAAGATTGCGCGCAACGCCATTCCGGAGCTCGACTACCTTTCGCAGATCTGCTTCGAGCTGTACGAGTCCGAGAACGCGGCCGCCGACATCGACCCAGAGAACCCGGAGACGAACTACAACTACTCCATCCGCATCACCCTTTCGCCCGGCTGCCACACTTTCGACCCGCTCGATGTCCAGCTGGATAGCAAACACTGCATTGGATGCGCGCCGAGGCGCTCGCTGACTAGCCATGGGCAGTGGAAGGAGGTTCTGGAGACGCTGCGCGCGAAGTTCCACACTGTCAAGTTGCCGAAGAGCTTCTTGGCGGTCAACTTGAGTGAGAAGGTCCCGCAGGAGTTCATCAATGAGTCTGGGAATATTAGTCTGGCGGAGGCGAAGCAGAGTATTGAGGCTAGTCCGATTGCTCCGGCGCATTGATACTGATGAATTGGCACTATGATACGATGGACGAGGCCGGGGAGTCCGGGTTTTGGTTCAGGGCTTTTCGTTGGAAACTGTACAGTGGGACTATCGTTGGAGTTGTCGGCTAACGCTCACGCGAACAATTGCTGTATTGTATCTGAATAAAAATCATCCGTTGATCGACCCTTCTCCTTGTGACACCATCGCCTCCGTCACGCTGATGATAGCCGTGTTGCTCGCAAAGCGGGGTTGATCATATAACCGCTGTACACAATTGAAGCGAACCATGCAACCGAACGACACCTCACACTTGTTAATCGTCACTGCGAATCGTTTCGATGATAACTCAACTCATCTCCGCATCGGTCTCACGATCAATTGAAGTCTCTAGTAAGCCAGTATGCTGCTCCCAAGAATGCTCAGACGACGTGCTCGGGCTGGTTTCACAAGAACCGCCCCTCGCTATGAACTGAATACCCAACCACAATCGTTATACAGGAGATCATTCTCCTCAACAGTATCTGTCAAGGGCTGCACCGCGGACACGAAAATCACAGACCGCCTAAGCATGGCAGGCAAAACAGTCCTAGTCACCGGCGGTGGACGAGGCATCGGATTCGCCATCTGCAAAGCCATCGCCCAGCTCGGCGGCAACGTCGCAGTCCTAGACGCCCTGCCTGAACCAGTACCAGAGTTTGAAACCCTCAAAACCGATTACGGCACTCAAGCCTTCTACGAACGAGTCGACGTAACCGACGAATCCTCCCTCCAAACTGGCTTCAACAATATCATCAAGGAGTCAAGCTCTATCCAAGGTTGCGTTACGGCCGCGGGAATCGCGCTCGACAAGCCTTTTTTCGACCACACCTGGGCCGAGTGCCAGCGCGTGCTGGCCGTCAATGTTCTGGGCACTTTCTGGGCCGCCAAACTCGCCGCGGAGCACATGACTGCCCAGAAGCAGGGCGGCAGCATCGTCCTAATCGCCTCCGTCGCAGCCCAGGGCATCAAGCTGCCTATGCAGAACCTCTCCATCTACAACATGTCCAAAGCGGCCGTCAAAGGCCTCGTGGGTCCACTGGCGGCGGAGCTGGGAGAGGTTGGGGTGCGGGTGAACAGTATTTCGCCGGGTGTGATTGATTCGCCCATGACGCAGGGCTTAGGAGTTCAGTATCCGAAGCTGGTCGATATGTTTCACCATGCGCCGCCGCTGAGGCGGATTGGGCGGCCGGAGGATTTGACGCCGCTTGTGGCGTATTTGCTTAGTGATGCGAGTGCGTTTACGACGGGGGCAGATTTTCCGGTTACGGGGGGCTTGCATGCTGGGTTGAGCCCGGCGTGGGTGGAGAGGTCGTAAAGAGATGATTGAACGAGGGCGATTGGTTGTGCAAGGTAATCTATCGCAGCTGTTTTCGCTGTTGGGTGGGTTCATGTCTGCACGATGGCTCGTCGTCATAGATAAAACCCATAGGGTCAGTCACTGCCATCTCCGAGGAGGTGAGCGCCTGCGTCGAGAAGCATTGAGACGGAGCAAAACGCAATCAGATGTCAATTGACAAGGTCCACAGAGATCTTCAGAGAAGTCAAGGCGGCAATGGCACCAGAGTTGATAGCTCACAAGATCTGCAGTTGGATCGGTTGCCGAGAAAGTATTATGTGGTTGAGGCGATTGTCGGCATAGTACCGAGAAGTTGAGATTCCCATGTTTGCTCACTTGCAGGCATGCCCATCGAAATCTGACGTCGCCAGCGATCGCCCACCCCGCTTGCATCATCGCTGTGGAGAAGGAGACCTGTGATGCTGCGATTATTCGGGCTAAAAAACAATGCGAAGAAGCGTCCTGTGATATCTTGACTTCCGTCAGTATTGATAACTTCACTCGACTTACAGTTGATTGATTGTATTTGCGTTCAAAGCTTCTTGGACTCTCCCACCATTGTCCATAGCACAACACAACCACAATGTCTTCAAACCTCATGAGCACAGAAAAGGGCGGCGAGCAGACCCAGTCAGTCAATTAGGACGAAGCCTTCCTTTGAGGCACATGCTAACAGCTTTCTTCAAGATACGAAAGCACATACACCGACACGGTCCCGCACAAGAAGTCCGGCGGCCAGATGGGCCAGCCCCAAACTGCAGTTGACGTCCAGCCCGAAGCCGCAGCACAAGAGAAGGCCGAGAGGGGCGAGAAGACGGCTGAGAACATCCGATACGGTCAGGGGATTTCAGAGGCAGGTGCCGGCGGGTATACTTCGACCAGTTCGGGCACTGGAGCGCAGGAGGGCTTCGGACGACAGCAGGACCAGGTGGGCGATACGGCGGACGCTGTGCAGAGTAGGAGGGCGGAGGGATATGGCGGAGAGAAGGACATGAATAGGGAGATTGGCGCTTAAAGATTGTAATTCAATATATGAGGATGAACGTAAAATGTCGGTCCAGATGGCCCTGATTGGATTGCGCCTTATCGCTTAGGGCTGTGAATTAAAGGTTGCCTAGCTGCCTCACTGCCCCCAATGAATCCCAGAGGTGCTCTGGATGGTGGGTGAACATTGTGCGATGGTCCCGACGGGTACTCACAGAGATATAGTATGATCATCAAGTCGTTTGCACCCTCTGAACTGCGCTCTCAATCTCTTGGCAGGTAAGCCTGCGCATTGAAGTACAGCCACAGCTGCAAGCATTCCCACGACTCACCGAGACTCCAAGGCGATGAGAGCCCAGTCAGTCTTGCTCTAATGCAAGGCAATTTGGTGTTACAGGACCCCAGGCGAGCTCCGACGGGCGAAGTTGCGGCCCCCTCAGCCGCAGCAAGCCACAGCATGCATACTCCGCCCTCACCTACGCGCTGTGCAAGAGGGCGGTGCTGGCTGAACGGGGGGCGGAGTACGTTGTTGCACTTGTCTCGCAGCACAATCGCCACACGAAAAGAGATATTTCATGGCTCAGCTTTCCCTTCGCGCCAGCCTCTGTAGTCGATAGCGCCATTTCGCCAGGCAGAAGGGCACTCCGCCCGCTTCCTTCACCGGTTGGTTATGCAGCTGAGGTGTTTTACACCGGCGGAGGCACGTACAATGAGCAGTGGGCGGTACATAGCACAGCCCTTGGGGGTCGTTCGCCCGGTCGCCCACCGCATCATCGAGCATTGAAGCCCGTATAATCTTCTGAATGCTGCGGTCGACCAACGTTCACACGCACCGTGACACTGCCCGGTATCCGCCGCCGAGTCAAGTCGTGTATGTTTAGTAACTTGGGACCCGTTCTCTCCCCCCAATGTCGTCTGGCGCTCTTTGTTTTACCTGAAGCCGTTGGAACTCAATCCTTTCGCCCTACTGCGATCCCCCACATCGTCCACGTCGTCCTCGTCATCATCGTCGTCGTCGTCGCCGCCCACGCCGAGGTCACCGTTGTATCTGACAGTTGATCGTTGAACTCTCCGTTCCGAAAGCGAGCAGACTTGCACGTCCTGGTTGACCAAGTGATAACACCATCGGCTTTGGCTTTTGCCGAGACCTGAACAAGAGGTGTGCCTGAGCCATCAGTCCAAAGCTTAGTCACAAGCAGAAGCTTGCGAACAGTCAGAGCTTTGAGTGAGAAGGAGTGAGGATAGGCACGCTAGAAGTGAGGGTGTTGGGGCTTGTAGCGAATTGAGGAGTGAAAGGTATACCGCACTTATTCCAGCAACATCAATCGCGACAAGACCCAGGACTGATCATCGCATAGGTCATTGCTGAACCAATCGATTGCTTTGTCAGTACTGGTATCGACAACACCGCGTCAAGACGGCCATTGACTGCAAAAACGACCTCATTCTCACCCTCAGCACCGCGTTTGCTTTCATCCGTCAGTACGTCAGACCGGTGAAGCAGCGTGCATTCATTGTCCTCTCGAGCGACCTCAACGCGCTTCAACCGCTTTTCACGCCTGCTCTGGTGAACAGTAACGCGTTTGCACTGCTCCCAAGCTTGGGCCGGGTGTCCTTTCGACGGTCACAAAGAACACAAAGGTCACCGCTCTCCGTTGGATGTTCAACAACCGCACACGACTGACTTTCGCGGTAAGTGTCTGATATTGACGAAAGGAGGATGGAAGAACATCAATCGCTAACTCATATCTCGCAGCAGCCTCGGCAGCCCCGGCCTCCCACGATGACGCGCAGCCGCGCCCCCTCCGCGCTCGCGGCCGCTGCGCCACACCTTCTTGCCACAGCGGTGGCTGGAGCTGACCAAACTCCTTGGCTGCCTCAGGAGCCGAATTTTCCGCTGGGCCCGGGCGCGGCCGCAGGTTACAACGCATACCAACCACAGGCAGCAGGTCGCCACTGGCACAATCCGAGTCACACCACGCGTCTGCCCGACCAATATTCGCAGCCGCAGTTCGCGCACGCCGGCGACAGCCTTGCGGTTCAGACTCATACTTTGCCACGCGCGACCCGTCAGCTGACCCCGACCATCACCTTCTCCGCCGACCCATATACTCCGGATTCGCAGGTGCAGCCTCAGGACTCTCATTGCAACTCTGCGACATCCATCTACGCGCCGTGGAGGAACAACTTCGGCGGCCTGGACGGCGTCTTTGAAGGCAGCAACTACGCGCTCCCCGTTACGCGCCGCCCTGTGCAAACTCCGCACGGTCGCAACATGGCCGACGTGATTCCCCCTCAAATGGCGACCGGCACCAACGGCCTGGCGTCGCCCACTAGCGACCATCAGCCAGCCATGAGCAGGCAGATCACGCCCTCCCACATACCTATGGGCGACACTTCTGTGCGCAAGCGCTCATTTTCCGAGATGTCCCAAGGCCCCCAGCAAATGCAAATGCCCGCCGGCGATCACCAGAGCCCGCACGAGTCGCCGTATGGCAACTCTCCCGGCAATGTCGATGATTCGCAAGGGCACAAGGTGCAGCGCATGATCAAGCGCGGCGAACCGCCTCAGGCTCACGATGGCAAATACTATTGCGACTTCGCACAGGAGTGTACCGGCTTGTATTTTGACCGCAAGTGCGAATGGAGGTATGTCGCATTCTTTGCCACATGACTTATTTCTCGGCCTTGATTGCTAACTTCTTCTGTAGCAAACACATGGACAAGCATGATCGGCCCTACAGGTGCCAGCAGCCGCAGTGCGCGAAACTCCAGGGTTTTACCTACTCCGGTGGCTTGCTTCGCCACGAGCGCGAAGTTCACAACAAGCACGGGGGCCCGAAGGACGCGCTCAGATGCAACGTTGCACACTGCAAGCGCTTCAACGGCAAAGGCTTTACGCGCAAAGAAAACCTCAATGAGCATCTTCGCCGCGTCCACGGCATCACCTCCGATGCCCCCTCGAATCCCACGAATCCCTCGAATCTTCGTCAAATTGCTGCCGATGCGGCCCCCGGCGCCGACATGATCGAGACCCCGGCTTCCCGCTTTTCAGAGACTGGCGAAATTGACGAACTTAACACTTCAACTCCCTACCCTGATCTCAACAAGCGCAGACGCCTTGACAACGGCGCAAGTCCGCGCAGCAGCGATGATCTCGAGCAGGAGCTGCAGCGCCTGAAGGCCGACAACCTTGAGAAAGACGAGCGGATCCGCAGGATGGAAGCTAACGACTCCGCTCGAGAGGCGCGAATGAAGTCCCTGGAAGATACGCTGTCGCAGCTCACGTCCCAGGGCCTCCAGAGAGTACCCGACCAAGCGCCCATGACGGGCCACATGGGCACCAACATGAACATGGGCAACATCGATCACACAATGGACAGCAACATCGACCAGAGCCTGGGCAACACCATGGGCGGCGCAATCGGCAGCTACCCGGAATTCAACGGGACCGTGGTGGAGAAGAATGACTGAGAGACCAAGTCCTCGCTCATGAATATGGCACAAATGGCGCAATGGCACGGCGATTAGAGCGGCTCACGATTACATGGGCGTATCGGTTCTGGATCACGGAGAGCCTGACGGCTATCTCTTCAACAGGATTCGCGACGAGATAGCGCGGGCGCGGCCGGCGTTGGGAGCCCTTTTTTCCTTACTCTTTGGCTCGCTTGAATACCCGAATGCATTTCCTTTTTGCGCCGTGGCAGGGGTCGGGTGCGCCGGTCGTCGCGAGATTGCTCTTCGCTGCTTCGCCGCTCTGCCAGGCCTCGCGGCCATGGCTCGGCGCCAGGAGCATGGCCGGTGGTCTCCTTCCAATTTCCTGCTTTTTGATTGAACTTTCGCTGCTCGAAATACCCCCAGCTCGCTCCAGGTTCGATACGAGGGGGCGGTGGGAGAATGCTTGTCTGGCTGACATCCGCCTTGCCATTAGCTATGAATCGTCAAGAAATCGATGCGCTTTGCTCCCTAAATTTTGGTCCTGTACTGATGAAGTGAGGTCTTTCCATGCCTGTTCTGGCGAATTAGTTGCACCTGAGGCATTCAGGTTTCCACACGACCAGGGCTTGAACTTTGTCCCGTCCGTGAAGCACCGTGCTTTCAGCCGCAACAGCGCCATGGCGAATGCTCCGCCTGCTCTGCCGGTCATCAATACTTGAGCAATGTCGCCAATTTAATGTCCAGCGCATCTTCTAGGTGGTGTGAGCCGCCTGCGCCCTCGTAGGTTCCGCCTCCGCGCCCCACAATGATCAGTGCCCATACAAGGCTCGCGGAGGCGCTACGCCAGACCGTAGCCCGGCCTCCTGCAGGAGCTGAAAATCAGCCACTTCACCAGATGCAGGATAGAGCTGTGCAGGCCACGCACGGCCGCCCGTCTTAGGACAAGGCATACTTCTAAGCTGATGTCGCCCGCCATGCGTGAGTCTCATCTCGTTATTCCGTCCCAAGCAGGACGCTAACAAGCATGTCGCTCTTCTGCGAGAACGGCCGCAACCTCGGCGAGTATCCGAACGGCGTCTTCGGAGAGCCGCGAGATGAGAAGACGACGCCTTTGATCCGCTGCTTGCAGTGGGGCGAGAAGGTGCCGGATGGCGAGAAGGATGTCTTGTTTCAGTGTGCGAAGGAACTCATCGACTCCGCCGTCCCTCGCCGCTTGAGAGTCGCCTTCCTGCCCAACTGCTGCATGTCGAGCAGTCCTGCGGACGTCAAGGAGCACAAAGAGCTGATCAGGCACTACTCGATCCCGTCCGAGGTTCTGGCCGAGCGCATGCGCAGCGTCAATCACGCTTTTGGGTCTTCGACGACGGCCAGCGGCGACGCGGAGATCGCGTGGTGCCACTTTCTCTGCAGGCGGATTGATGTTAGAGAGAACAAATTGCAGAACTTCGGCTACCTTCGCAATGATCAGGGGGGGCAGAATCAGGGCAAGGGCGCCCTGAGTTTGTGGATCATGTGCGATTTCTTCCTGCATGCTGCGAAGGACGGGACGGTTACGCTGCTTTGCTTTGGTGCGCCGGAGAGGATTGTGAAGAGGTTTGATGAGGCGCGGGTGAAGGACTCTTGGCTGGATGCGATCAAGGAGCCGTATCTGCTGTTCGGTATCGTCTTTGATGAGCTGCATGGCCTTTTTGATGGTTTGAGTGGGAACCTGGCTAGAGCCCTGCGCAGAGTCGAGGAGTCGGCTATCAACCAAGCAGGCGCGCCGCAGCTCAGTTTCAAAGACCTGCACGAGGTCCAAAAGTACGAGCGCCCATTTGATCCCTCTTGATCACTTTCCGCTGACAGATCTCAACCAGAAACTGCATCTTCATGATCGAAACCGCCGAAGCACTCATGTCCACCCTGGACGCCATCCTCGAAAGCCTCCGCGAAACCAACCCACCTCCCACCTCCCGCGCCACCACCCTCCGCGCTATCGCCTACCGCAAACGCACCTTCAAATCTACCCTTCTCAAAGTCTACGCGCTCGAGAAGCGCGCCCTCAGCAGCATCCAGGTCTATCAGGCGCTCGTGACGCAGGCCGACTCGCACGCGATGAAGTTCATCGCCGTGCTGACGCTCGTCTTCCTGCCCGTCACGGGCGTGAGCACGGTGTTCAGCAGTCCGTTTTTCGACGTGGATTTTGAGCTGGAGTCGACGCCGTTGAGGGTTGCGAGGTGTTTCTGGAAGTTCTGGGCGGTGGTCGCGCCGCTGACGTTGGGGTTGGGGTTGCTTTGTGTTTTTTGGTTTAGGTTCCCGAATTTCTTTGCGAGTGTTAGGCAGGGTTGGAGGGAGGTCAAGAGATGGGAGGGGTTGAAGGGGAGGAGGAAGAAGGGAAAGGGTGCGATTTGCTGATAGATATGATGACGCGGGCGTAAAACAGATTGGACAAGGTCTGCTAGGTCTCTAACTCGGATGATCTGCTCACTAAGATTTGCATATAACTCTTGCAATCTCATGTCTATATGTCAGTCGGATGACATCCCGACGAACGAACTCAGACATCCACGGACTCTGTAATTGGAACCCTGAAATGCTAGTCGACGGCAGCACCACCATGCACCTCCGCATGCCTATGGTGCTCCAGATGCCTCCTCACCTTCCGCCCAGCAGACACGCCATACACAGCATTCTCACACTGCCCACCGCCCTCACACTTTCTGTACATGCTCAGCGCGCCCGCCGCTCCACAAATCTCCCGCTCATCGCCCGAGCACGGCTCTCCACAAGCACCCAGCACACCCTCTTTCGGCGCCCGCTGTGCATCGCTATACTCGTCACCACAATAGCACTCTCTCGCGTACTCCAACCCCGCGAGCGCATGGCCTTTAGACTCGCAGAAGTCGACGCACGTCTTGACCGTCATGCTATCGGACGACGTGGAGGGCCCCGTCAGCGTGCGATCGAAGTAGTCGTCTGCGGCGCAGCCGGCGTAGGCCCAGTTGGAGGACGTCAGGTCGGTGAAGTAAGTTGCTTGCTTGCCAATGGTGGCATTGGCGGCGCAGGTGGTGGGTGGTCGGGCGTAGTCTGGGCCGTTCGTCGGCGTGTTACAGCCTGGGAGGGCGGAGAGGGTGCCGGTTGTGGCTTCGTTGATGGAGGGTGGGATGCGGCAGGCTTGTTGCTCGTCGGTGGTGAAGAGGTCGTCGGCGAAGACAGGGCAGTCTTCGAGGCGGCCGCTGTTGCTGAGGCACTCGTCGGTCGCTCGCTGCAGCGTGTCGATGTCCCAGCCGTTGATGAAGTCGCCGTGGAAGCCGTAGCCGGTTCCGTCGCCCTGTGCGAAGACGAATGGGTGGCCGGACCCGTGCCAGCGGTCTTTAAAGCCGTCGATCGAGTAGATTACCTCGTAGAAGATGGAGATCAGGTGTTTCGGGTGCGAGGTGGGACATGCGCCGTTATCGTACTGGCCGATTGGATATGCCATGTGCGACCTGTGATCCTGAGAGTCAAGGTTCTCACCATCCCAGCAGGAAGGGAAATAAATTTGCGCACGGAGTCCGTCGGGGCAGTTCTTGTCTGGAATCTCGTTATGCTGAGTCGACCCTCCTTCGTAATCTAGGCACACAAAGCTCACAGCATTACCAGGAGCCGCTTCTTCACCAGTATAGCTCCGCTGAAAAGGATCGCCAGAAAACATGCGAAAGTCCTTTGGGAAAGCTTGAAGTTTGTCGTTTTTGGGACCTGCCCGTTGCTGATAGTAAACGGTCATCCCGCCCGTTCTGCCATTTCCCTCACCAGCCTGTGGCACATCTTCAAACGTTCCATCCTCTGCTTGGAAGTAAAGCTTCGGTGTCCAGTACACTGACAAATCTGGTTTAATCGGGCATGATGAGCACGTGGAAGCTCTCATTTTGTCATAGGAAGTGGTAAAGCCAAATCCATTGCCGCCAGAGATGGTGTGGACGTGGCCGGAAACTTGGCCAGGAGATACAATGGGATCAACTCGTTCGAGTAGAAGTCTCCCACTGCAAGGCATGCGCCAAAAGGCGTCCACTGTTCCAACGACGGAGGCAAAAATGCCCAGAAAGATGCGGGAATACATCTTGCGATGGTTCAAATCACTGACTGGGAGGAAGCCTCGAAAGCGACCGATGAACGAATGTGATGAAATCCAACTCAGGGATCTCGATGCGTCCTGCGCTATTGAGACCTGGAGTCTTGAGGGAAACAGAGGATCTCAGAAAGCCCGAAAGGCCAAAGTACACCAGATATACCTACTTTTTCCCCTGGAGTCAATCGTGGCTCAAATAGTGAAGGCCATCCAGTTCACTCAATGCTGGCGCTGCATTAGTAAGGGCGGCAGAAGCAGGGATGACGCCCGAAGGGTGCACCTGCATGGTCTGGAATCATACATCAGCGTTTCAGGACGCTGCTTGATGCGAATCAGTCTCTTCTGTTCAGCCCTATCCGGGTAGCTGTCCTGTGTGGTCGCCTATTTGAGCCAGCTTGAAGCCAAACGCGGATTGAGATAGCATGGTATCGCTAAGCGAGTTTTCCCAAGGGATATCTGCTCGACCATATCTGCTCGACCATATCTGCCTCGTCATCCAGATGCAATCTGATCAGTGGCGTGTGCAGATGGCAGGTGTGCGCCGCGGACTATCGCAACGAGCAAAGATGGTAGGCCTGATTCAGCCCTTGTCCAAAGGGGAAATTAAGGTAATCGCATTGGCTGACTCTGTGACCAAAATCAGGTAGTAGAAAATAATGGCAACTTCGAAAGGGGAACCGTCCACTCGTGGTCTCCACATTCGACCCTCATGATGTGGACGCTCGGAGTATGGCACCTGTCGTTCGTCGAAGAAGCACCGCAGGGGCTCCTGTAATGACGGCTCGCTTGCCGCCACGCCTCGGGAAGCGAGCTGAAGGATCTCGAATGCTGCATCCGGCCTGCTTGCTGGCCTGATCGCGAAGACACCGATCGCAAGATAGCGGCAAGGCAGCTTTACGCTTATGAATGGCAACATGCTCCGGGTGGCACAAAATGTTTTGCGGCCTTCTGGCGCGCCTAGTAATTGCCGTGTTTCATTAATTGTCTGTTGGAGCGAGAAGTCCGCTTATTAGAAGTAATGATTGATTTGAGAGTCCTAAAAACAAAGGGCTTCAGATTTCAAACAAGCAGGCGGATTGGCTCGCTTGCTGAAACATGCCGAGGAACTCACAGCCGCCACCCTTTCCTCCCTCACAATGCTCTCTCCTCCCTTCAAGCACTCACTACTGAACCTCAGCAAAGATACCGCTGGCCAGTCACAGCAAGCTCTGTACTGTACCTCCATGATTCTGTCCCTATTTCTAAGTCATCGTTCATACTATCCAGAATCAACGTTGCGCGTCATCGCGAGCCATTGTGGCGGATCTACGCAGCACTGCTGTCGGCAGCCCATCGTGCCGCAACTGGCACCGCTTGACATTCAATCGTGGTTTTATTGCTACATGAGGTCAAAAGTTTCCGATAGGGACAATGCCTTGCTGTCCAGCGTCTGCGAAGTCGTCATAATGTGATATCAATGCAGCCATGCGTTTATAGGCTGTTGAGATGTCAGAAGTTAAGCGCCCAAGTTGGGTATCACGCAAGCGCTTCTATGCGTTACCGCTGGTATGAAACATCTATTCCTACCTGCCATCTGTCATTCTGGTTCGAATGTCTTGAGCACATGTTCATCTTGATTAACCTGTTGGGCTGTTCACGGCCCTACGGGCGCTCGTCATGCTCCTATCTCGTTTATCGGGCATAGTACTTTTTGTCCTGACTTGTTGCAACGCCGAAAAAGGATACACCTCTCAAGCCGCGAAGACAGATGGTATAGCCAAACCCAACGTATCTGTGACCGACAAGACTGGTCTGCCAACAGCTCAAATCACACGCGTGCCATCCCGGGAAAACACATTATTAATTCACACAAATGGCAAGGTATTCTACAACAACGCCTCATTCACTACAGAATGTGGCTACAACGATACCAGGTGCGCCAGCATTTGCTCATGGCACCACGACGCATGCTCTCGAACATGGGCGGCTTGGACACGTACCGGGCTGAAAAGGTCCATGAACTCCGACGCCTTCAAGACTGAGACACAGTCATTCCATGAGATAACTCAGAGCCTGAAGGTTGTCAGCGGATACACGTATGCGATGGGTCCAGAAATCACAACCAAGTCCGGGACTAAGACCATTAGTTTTTGGGCGCCGCAACTTGAAATCGTCTCCACCCTGGTTCCGAAACCATCTTGCATCACGCCCAGCTTCACATGCTCACAGCGGTCTTGGTGCAACAAAAATGCTTGCACCGTCCAAGGTGGCACGGTAGAGCTCTTATTCTGGCCGTCGACATCTGCGAACTCCAGCTTTGGGCATGACAGAGGCACGTCGACTGCCGGCGGAGCAGTCACCGCCGTTTACAAGAACGCCACTTTGACGTCTCCTTCGATATACTTGGAGTACAAGACTGCATACGCGCTTGATGGCTGCTCAAAGACTGTCGGCAACACTTATCCGGGAGCAATATTGGCCCTTGATCCCGACGACCTGTTCAGCATCAACGCCCGCAACGATTACTTCATCGTCACGACAACCATCAAAGATGAGCTGGTTACTACGTCTTTCTATGAATCGCAGAAGCTCAACTATGACCACCTCACAGGTCTACCACCTGGACCGGCGTACCAAGCAATGCCGGTCTGTGTTGCTTCGGGATGCCGAATCATCACGCCCTCTCGTTTCCACCCGCAACTGGTTGTGCCAACACATATTCGCGAGATGGATCCCGCCTGGGCGACTTGTGATCTTGACTGGCGCGGCTCTTGGGATCCTCCAATCGCTTTGTCGGAAGCGGAATCAATCGCTGTGCCTACAACTGCTGTGGCACCGACCCATACCGAGCTCGCTTCTCCCAAATCCACCATTGAAAGCCCGGCGAAGGTGACAGCATCCACAAAAACGGCAGGGTCAGCGCTTTCCGGTTCCTCTGGGACATCGTCGCCAGGAAGTCAGCAGTCAACTGAATCAGAAAGCACTGGAAGAATGTTCACGTACTCACCTGAAACTCCGCCTTACGCCACAGCCCGACCAAGTGAACACACGGATACATCAACTGCCTCTTTGGTCCAAGTAACCACAATCGTCCAAGTTGACCCTCAGCCAGGTGCGAGCCAAGAAGAACATGGGCCGGACTCACCAGCGCTTCCAGACCCTGGGCAATTTCGCGATGGCAACGAGGGCAAAGGCAACGAAAATCACCATGAATCAGATCAACCATCAGCAACACATGGCAGCCCGTCGAGCGAAGCGACAACAGCGCCTCAACCCCAATTCTTCTACGACAGCCAGACCACCGCCCCGCCCACCCTCCTCCCAAACAGCGACCCAATAACCCTCAACAGCACAATCTACACCGCCACATTATCCAGCAACCTCCTGATCATCAGCGCTATCCCACCATCCCACAGCCCAACAAACGCCTACGAAGTCCTCAGCGCAGCCCTGAGCTCCCCAACACCGACCCTCATCACTCTAACAGCCGACAGCTCCAGTCCAATAGTAGTGATCGGATCGCAGACAATCCACCTTGGCTCAAGCGCACAAACCACGAGTTCGCAGCAAGATGAGACTTCGACGCCGGGGAACAGGACTGTAACCTCGACGGTCACCCGGCTGCAGAGCTTGCCGAGCGTGGAAGCAGGAGGTGTGCTTCCGTCTGTTACGAGCGAGAGCAGTGAGCTGGGGAATGAGGGCGGAGGGGAGGGTGAGAGTAGTGGGGCGGACGATGAGTCTGGTGCTGGGAGGGTGGAAGGAAAGCTGGTTTCGGTTGTGTTTTGGGCGTGTGTGTTAGGGCTGGGAATTTGGTTGGGCTAGGCGCTGCGTTTTGTATGCTCAGTGAGTTGGGATTGAACATCTGGTGCATGTCAGCTTTTTCGGGGCAAGGGAAACATCATTCACATGTAGGATGAGCATGGAATATGGGTGACAAGTAAACAAGACAAGAGCAGACACATTCTCAACAAGGCGGAGACCTCACAATCGAGATACGGACAGGCTTGTTTGTAGAAAAAAAGTGAAACGTCATATTCCCATATAGCCGGACGGTCTATCTACCATGTGTGAATTAGGCCTCCAGACCATTATCTTCGTGTCCGAAGACTTTTTCTTCTTTTGTATTCGTTTTTTTCATAACAGGGAAGTTTCCTCGTCGTCGCACGGTCGTTAGCACATCGCCTCCACGAGCTTAGATGAGCTGCTGGAAAGCGCGGTTGACCGGGGAGCGGAGGGGCTTGACGTCCTTCCAGAAATCGACGGTGGCAGCGGCGCGCTTGGAGATGCCCTCGGGGGTGAACTCGAATTTCTGTGGAAGGCATTATTAGCATACAATATAAATGGATAATTAGAAGGCGATGGGTAACGTACCTCGTAAACCTTCTTGTAGGGGCCAGAGGCACCGAAGCGGTTGAGACCGAACTGCTCGTGAGAGTACTTCTCCCAGCCGAGAGTGGACATGACCTCAACGGACATGGCGGGGATGCCGTCGGGGATGACGGAAAGCTTGTAGTCCTTGGGCTGGGCGTCGAAGACCTCAGTGCAGGGCATGGAGACGACGCGGGCCTTGAGGTTGCTCTTCTCCTTGAGGGTCTTGACAGCCTCAAGACAGATGGAGACCTCGGAACCGGTGGAGACGAGGGTGACGTCGGCCTCCTTGTCCTCGAGCGCGACGTAACCACCCTTGATGGCCTTCTCGATGGTGGAGCCCTCGAGCTGGGGAAGGTTCTGGCGGGTGAGGGCGAGGATGGAGGGAGTGTGCTGGGAGGTGAGGGCGACGTAGTAAGCGGCGGAGCACTCGTTGCCGTCGGCCGGGCGCCAGACCATCATGTTGGGCAGGGCACGGAAGTGAGCGAGGGTCTCGATCGGCTGGTGGGTAGGGCCGTCCTCACCCAGACCGATGGAGTCGTGGGTAGCGACGTAGATGACGCGCTGCTGAGAGAGGGAGGAGAGACGGACAGCACCGGCGGCGTAGGAGACGAAGTTAAGGAAGGTGCCACCAGCGGGGATGAGGGTACCGTAGGCGGAGAGACCGTTCATGATGGCGGCCATGGCGTGCTCACGCACACCGTAGCGCATGTAGCGGCCAGACCACTCACCAATACCGGTGCTGGGGGGCTGGAAGTCGACGGCGGCCTTCCAGCGGGTGTTATTGGAGCCAGTCAGATCGGCAGAGCCGGAGACGAGCTCAGGGATGACGTCGTAGATCTTCTCAAGGACGGTCTCGGAGAGCTTACGGGAAGCAATGGCGGCATCGTCGACCTTGTAGGTCGGGAGCTTCTCCTGCCAGCCGTCGGGAAGCTTGCCAGTCAGGCGACGCTTGAGGTCAGCGCCCTCAGCCTTGTACTCAGCGGAGTACTTCTCGAGGAGCTGGTTCCACTCCTGCTCAGCGGCAGCACCCTCGTCGGCGTGCTTGTGGTACATGTCGTAGACCTCCTGGGGGACGACGAAGCTCTTGGACGGGTCGAAGCCGAACTTCTCCTTGACCTGCTTGCAGTCGTCCTCCTTGAGAGGGTTACCGTGGACACCACCGGTGCCCTGGAGCTTGGAGCCGAAACCAATGGTGGTGGTGAGCCTGATCATGGAGGGCTTGTCCTTGACGGCCTGGCACTCCTTGATAGCCTTCTCAATGCCCTCGAGGTCGTTGTCACCGTCCTTGACCCACACGACGTGCCAGCCGTAGGCCTCGAAGCGCTTGCTGACGTCCTCAGTGAAGGCGCACTTGGTGTCACCGTCTAAAGAATATTAGCTGTGTCCCTTCTATTTCTATTCCAAAATCTTTCTTACCAATGGAGATGTGGTTGTCATCGTAGAAGGTGATCAGGTTGCCGAGCTGAAGGTGACCGGCAGTGGAGGCAGCCTCGGAGGCAATGCCCTCCATGGCGCAGCCATCACCGAAGAAGCAGTAAGTGTAGTTGTTGACGAGCTCGTAGCCTGGCTTGTTGAAGGTAGCGGCGGTCTGGCGCTCAGCCATGGCGAGACCGACGGCGTTGGCGAAACCCTGGCCGAGAGGGCCCGTGGTGACCTCAATGCCCTCAGTGTCGTGAGACTCAGGGTGACCGGGGGTGATGGAGTCGACCTGACGGAAGTTCTTCAGGTCGTCGATGGAGAGCTTGTAGCCGAAGAGGTGCAGCAGAGAGTACTGGAGCACGCAGCCGTGGCCGTTGGAAAGAACGAAGCGGTCACGGTTGAGCCACTTGGGGTTCTTGGGGTTGAACTTCATGAACTTGTTGAAGAGGACGTGGGACTGCGGGCAGGATGTGTGGTTAGCGACTGGGAGCTGATGGGAAGCTTGCGGTGAGGGCGGGGGGGACTCACGACCGGGGCCATACCCATGGGCGCACCGGGGTGGCCAGAGTTGGCAGCGAAGGTGGCATCCACCTGTAAATCATGTCAGTCAGTGATACTGTCGTGCTGGAGGAGCTTGACCGCAGCCATTGCGGTGCAGTGACGCGGTGCTGCCCCTCCATTGAGCTCGTCCCAACAAACGTACCGCAAGAGTGCGGATGGTGTTGATAGCCAGCTGGTCAGTCTTGTCGTAGCCCATCTTTGCGGTAGTGTCAGATGGATCTGCAGTGTAGCGTGGGAAAGAAGGTGTGAGATGTGGATGAGGGCGGGCAGTAAAAGAGAGCGGAGGGCAAGGTGGCGTGTCGTCGGTGGGTGGGTGAAAAATGACGATGATGGTGGGGCAATGTTTGGACGAGGGGCGAGTAGGGGCTCGCGGGCGCAGTTGCTAGTCGGCCCTGCACGCTGGCGCTGGGCCCGCCGCGATCAGCGCGATGATTCGATCCGCCTTCGGCCTTCGCGTGGCAGTCCGTCGAGCGAGGCGTGTGAGGCCTGGCAACGGCAGGCCGGGCAGGCTGGCGAGGCTGGCACAGACGGCGGGAGGGCTGTTTGCGCAGACGCCGGCACTCCGCGGCTTTTGCCTGTATCGCGGATATGGAACTGTTGTTGAAGGGGACTCGCTCAACGCTTCGTCCGTCGGTGTCTGGGCGGCTAAAGTCACATCAATCGCCCTCCACGTCTTGCTTGGTCCTACGAACTGCCGTACTGTGCAAACGGAACTAAGCTTGTTTTTCGTATGACTGTTTATCTATCTAATGCTACGACTGTCGGTCTGTGTTTGTTCCAAACAACCGCCGGATAGCGTGTGTCAGTCAGCTACGAAGAAGGGCCTTGGACGGGTGCTAGCAACCTTGTGCTGCCCCCCGGCGGGGCCAGCTGCTTTCATAATGACATGGCAACTTGCGGCGGCTGCAGCTCGGTGTCTCTCTAATCGCTGACACAGCCATGAAAACATCCTGTACTGTAAGCGGCATGCTGCGGAAGCCAAGCCGGTCAGCTTCACAAACATCATGATAATACATGTACCTTGGAGCCGGAAAACCGTCTGGTATCCCTCTCGGCATTGGTCACATTTTGTTCCGGAGGTTCGGCAATCCAAAGAAGCAACTTGCACGCCTTGAGCTCAGATGGAGCAACGACCCTGTGATGCCAAGTTGACATCCTCCTAGAACTGAGGGTGACTCTCAACCTTCTACGGCGGCATGGCAAACGCCACGACAAAAAGCATGGTCACAGAATTTCACGATGCTTCATGTAATGGTCACACGTGGGCTGCCTTTTCCACCGACATCCGCGGCGACAGGCGGAAAAATACAACCGGGCGCAAGTCCGCCGATAAGAAGCTGATTACGCTTTGGCATCAATTTTGGATGTAGCCGGCGCCGCAAGGCAAAACGACCCGAAGTGGAGCGAGCATTCCGGATAATACCTCTGAAATGAAAATATCGCCCACATAAAATATATCGTGTCGTCGACAGGAACCCCTGCTTCGCTGCGATTGCTGGAGTGTTCCATGTGCTTCACGATGTCCGGCCATTGGAAATTAATCTCAGCTGCCCGTGGTTTTACGGATCTCGTCGACACGATCGAAATCAAATGAATGAATACTTCAAAGTGGCAATCTTGTATTCACACCTATGTCCAAAATACGTAGGTCATACCCATTGAGCTTGAAGGCTCAACGGCATCAGAACCCAATTCTTCCTTATCCCAACCACCACCCATCACCGTCCAAACTTCCTCAGTTCCAACCACCTCAGACCAGGAAACACAATCCCCGCCCAAGCAAACCCAACGTAGTTGCCCATGTCTCCACCATACTCTCCCACCAGCGCCGCCAGCGGACCAATATACCAAACCTGCGCCATGCACAGAATCGAGCCCGCCCAACCGACGAGGAACGCAACCAGTGCCGCAAGACCAACAGGCAGCTTGCGCGCGTCGTCCCACGCATCCCAATTCCAGCCCAGTCCGCGCCACTTGCGGAAAAGCAGGTGCTCTTCCAGCAGAATCGCGATCCAGATCGACACCCAGTATCCCATAAGCGCGAGGAAGTTCGTAAAGATCGTCGCGAGGTTCGCGCGCCCAGCAATCGCGCAGACGGTGAAAATCACCACGCCGACGGAGTTCCACACGACGCGCGGGATCTTCTCGAAATTCGTCCCCAGCGTCTGGAAGTCGACGCCCGACGCGTAGACGGGCAGGATGATGTTGCCGACGAGGCCGAGGGCCACGATCACGCCGCAGAAAGACCCGAAGGCGCCCAGCGGCGCGAAGCCCTCGACGATCAGCGCGCCCTGCGAGACGGTGTACGCGTCGCTCCAGGCGGTGTTGCGCGCGATGCCGGAGCCGAGGCCGATGCCGACTATGAAGGCGTAGGTGAAGGAGGCGGCGAGGCCGAGGGCGGTGACGAAGAAGACTTTGCGGCGCGGCGCGTATTCGGGGTAGTAGACGAAGAGGTCGGCGGCGCCGCCGCTGTACGTGATGGCGGCGGCTAGGCAGAGGCTGAAGAAGCTGAGGCGGTTGCCTTTGATTGTGAGGGGTGCTTCGCCTTCGGATGGGTTGGAGGTCAGGTCGAAGGAGGGGCCGGCGACGCCGGCTAGGATGGAGACCACGATGATTTGGGGAACCCAGGCGTATCGCTCGTACAGGTGGAAGACGCTGTAGCCGAAGGTCGTGATGACCCAGGTGATTACGGCGACCACGATGATGCCCACGACGACGCTCAAGTTGCCGCTGCCGCTGACAGCGCTGATCATCTGTCCGGCGATCACAGCATCGAGGAGAGAGTATCCAAGAAGAACGATGATGTTCAAGATCACGATGATCTTCGCAGGGTACCATCCCATCGAGTAGCGGGCGAAAACCATGGTCCTGTTACCAGACCTTGGTCCGAACGTAGCGACGTACGCGACTGGGAGGATGCCTACAATCATACCGAACACCGCGCACAAGCTCGCCTCAGTGAAGCCGAGATGGTACACGGCGGGACCCAGCATACCAAGAGTGATATTGTTGGCGGCCAAGTTGACACTGAACCACAGGATACCGATCTGGCCAAAGCCCAGTTGAGTAAGGCTGTGGCGGTCTTCCGGCATGACTCTTTGGATTCCTCGCGCTTCCATATTGTAGCGAATTAAGGTCTTCTCGAAAGACTTCATGTATCGCATTGGTCCACGGCCAGCAGTTGCTTCGGCATCCGTAGAATCCGTCTGCGCAGCGACAGACGTTTGGGGCGCAAGGTTTGGCCCGATCTTTTCAACATCTTGCATTCTCTGGCGTTGCGACACACCGGCCGCTTCATCCATTGTTCCGCGCTCTTCCATGGTGTCCTAAAGAAGTCAGTTTCTCACACCTCACTCTCAGATTGTCTCAAAAGCATGATCCTTTCGCTGGCTTTACCCAGAGCAAGTTCAAGGCCGTATGATCTCAGCCCGACGAATGCTGCGGTCCGGACAGAGCGTCCATACCTTTCGGTATGCGTAATGCGCTCGTGTCACGGGCCGCAGCTAAGCGTCGAGCACCGGCTCATGCTGTTTACGGGCGATACCTTGATCTTGGACTCCAGATGCGGCTTTGCTACTAGAATGCATTGTGGTAGGGCGTGGCGTACAGTCGTTCGAAAGCTGTTTCAGACAGTGGATGCGCCTGTGAAGATGGTTAGTGCTACCAAACATTGAGAGCGACATCGGCGAGAAGCGTCGCAAACGTCGAAGTCAATTCCTGAGGATAGTGAGAACCTGCCTGATGAACGAGAGACCTCGAGAGTCAACTTAGCAGAAAGAACAGCTGCGGTAGCGATGACAGAAAGCTCCTAAAGGAAAAAGATGGCTCAAAGGAAAAGATAAGAGCGAGCCGTCCCAAGAATTGGCTTGTCCATGGTTCGGGCTAACGACAGACCCCGGTGGGCTGGCTTCCTGTAGCGGCTTGGTGGGGCACCGCATGTCGTTCTTCAGGTTCTTCGCAACGCATTTCCTCTGTTCGGTGCCAACGAAAACTTAGATCAACGCAGACGGTTGCTCGTTGCTGCAATCGACGGCTGCAGAAGGCTGTGGATTCGTCATTTGGACAGAAATTGTCCATGTGCCTTGTCTTACGGCAACGGAGGCATTCTCATTCTTTCTGAGAGCGACTTGGCAAAGGCGGCAGGCTCCGTCTTGATCCCCATCTGGTTTAGGTGGTATTAGAGCCGCCAATTATCGCCGTTACAAGCTGTTTTTCAGTCGTTCACGGCCGTCTTACGACCAATTGATATCGGCCAGAGCGTGTCCAAACGTTGTGCGCTGTACTGGCTACCTGTCCAAGCAACAATGCCTCGTACAGGGGACGTCTACACTCACAGCCAGTTTGAGACACTTGACACTCACCAGAGCGGCGACCCAGAGATTCCGACGATTCGTTGCTTGCACTGCAAGACCTGGACCGTCAGTACCGTCAGCCTAGGCCGTAAGAAGACCCATCTCACGACATGCCCGGCGTACCTCGAATGGAGAGAAGCAGGCAATGGGCAAGAAATGGGCCCAGTGAACCCATACAACCAGAGAGTCCCACGCCCTTCCTTTCACGGGACGACCAGCGAAGAGTAAGCGTGAAATCAGCCCTTTCCTCTTTCGGCTCAAAACCCACGTCTGGCTTCGCGCCAGAGCGTTCGCGTCTGCTTTTCACTACAACGCCGAGTACCGCGTGCATGCTGACTTTCCTTTCTCAGCCAACGGCAACAAAATAGCGACCAAGCCAGTCCACCTGCCGCAGCAGGTGCAGAGACTAGCTGCTCGGTACTACAGCAGAAAAGACCAGGTACTTCCTCTCCGGCGCTTTGGCTTGGCGCTCTATGTAATTAAATCTAACCTCATGCAGATCTCCAAAGGGTAGATTGATGCACCGGCCGAAGAACTAGCATGATGACGAAACTGACGGCCATTGATAGGAGTTTGAGGACTCGTTCGACGACGAGCGAAGGGTACCTTGATCCTTCATTTGCAGATAGTCATCACTTCTCGCGACAGCACTAATGCTGTCATGTAGTGCACACGCAGTCGCTGCAGGCATTGCGGCTTCAAGCGAGCAAAAAACACTACTCGTCAAATTGAGCATCTGCTCAGGTGTCCGACCTACCTTGCAGAGAAGGAAAGGCGGACAGTAGCCGGGGAGAAAAGCCCCGAACCAGAAAAGATGCCGCCTCAGAGAAAGAGTGGCAGCATTCTACGCGGCAACGTCGCGAATCCGCATCTGAGCGCCGCTCCGCGACCTCATGCGAATCCCACTCCTCCCCTTGCTGCCAAAGGCTACTCCTATCCGGGTGTGCCTGTGACGCCTAATCGCCAACCCATGGCGCCACCGCCTCCACCCGGACCAACGCCGTCTCTTGTCAATCATCTCTTGAGCCGCGATTCGGGATCTCTCGATTCGGCCACTCAACTTCCTTTCCTCTCTCACGCAGGCTGTGGTACTCTGTCCGCACACGCGCTATGCCAATGGCTGTCACAGGACGCCCACATCTCACGTGCCTTTGTGACTTTCATCGGACGTCTACTCGGCAAGATGCGGCTCCCGGATACCGCAATCACGATGGATAACACAATATTCCGTACCATGGACCTCCTAATCAGCACGCTGAACAACGTTCGCCGTGAAATGAATTTCTTCGACAACACCGCCAGCAAGTATGGTTTGCAGATCGATTCAGAAGACATGAAGCCCGCAACGAAAGGTTTCATCGATCTGTTTGCCAGCACCTCAAGCTCTGGCGCATCTTTGCTGGAAGGCCTGGTTTTGCTTTGGGCTACTGAACATGTATGTCTATGACCAAGTTCTCATGGTGTCCTTATTCTAACATATGATCCTAGTGCTATCGAAAGTCGTGGCACTACGCCAGCACCTTCACCTCCAACAATACCTCTGGGTCAAACTACTCGCTCCCTTCGTTCATGACTGGACAGTCCAACAATAATGGTAACCCTTTCGGCCCGGACTCAACCAGCAATGAAGCTCACATCAACGCCCTTCATCAGGCTTTGATCCCTAATTGGACGTCACCGGCCTTCAGCAAATTCGTCGACGCTTGCAGGTCGATCGTCGACGAGGTAGCTAACGGCATGACACAAGGAAACGGTCGCCAGGAACTGCAGCGCTGCGAGGCGACTTTCGCACAAGCCCTCTGGCTATGGAAGGGTCTCTGGCCAGAAGTCAATGGCATGGGAGAGTCTGATGAGGTTGGCGCGGCGCGCATGCCATCTGGCAACGGCGCCCCTCCTGCTACACCCGGCGCTGCGGCTCCTGCTAATGTCGCGCGCTCATCTGGCACCCAGACAAACAACACGCACGAAGACCCTATCGAGATACAGGACGATGATTCAGCGGAACCAAGTGCTGGTCCGGAAGGCGTCAACGGGACTGACACACCGATTTGAGATTGTCGTCCAACAGTGCATTCTTGAGAGATTTCGATTTCGGCCCTTCCATGTCTTCTTTGGCATTGATTTCTTGGCCGGATACCACACTGGACATGCTTTGTTCAAGACTGAATATCGTCGAATAGAACGGCTTCCATGATGACCATGGAAGATATGCCGTTTCTCCCTGGCAGCGCATATGACGTCCGTGCAAACTCCGCAAGAGCAACAAAGAACATCCACCTCAATCTCACGATGCGCACCCGCCAGACATCACAGCTTCGAACAAAGGGACTTGTGCTCCATGCTCGATCCGGACGACAAAGGATGTCTGGGAACTACACAAACCCACGCGCACGACGTCTACAGCACATTACATGCGCGAAATCACGTCACCCCAGAACCCACCAAGCACCCAACCCAATCCGAAAATCATGGATTTCCACACCCACCTACCCACCCAAGACCACGAATACTCAACCGTCATCCGCATCACGAAATCCCACCCCTTTCCCCCAACCCACACGCTCATCCCCGCCACCGACCCCGCCCACACCCGCCACTTCGCCCGCACCGCCACCCTCGCCCGCGGCCACGTCCTCTACGACGTCTGGGACGGCACGCCCTGGCAGACGCAGCACGCCGGCTACCTCGTCCCCTCGCCCATCGCTGCCGAAGCGCACAGGCTCGCCACGACTCACCCCAAGCAGGACTGGGCGGCTTTGGACCCGGGGCTCGCGGAGAGGTATGCTGAGGCTTGGGTTACGGTGACGGGCGCGTGGCCGGGGATGCCGGTGTGGGGTGCCAGGAGGGTCGTGGAGGTTCTGGTCGGGTTGGAGCTGGGGTGTGGGAGGGAGGTGGTGGAGCGGGCTGTTGTGCGGTTTGCGAGGAGGTGTTGGACGGGGTATTGGGCGAGGCTGGAGGGGAGGGGGGAGGAGGGGGTGTTGCCTTGGGTTGATAGGGAGGTTTGCGAGGAGGTTAGGGAGAAGTTGAGGGAGGTGCTAATCGGTTGGATGAGGGACGATGTGAAGGAGAAGGATGTTAGGGGTGTGTTTGGGAGGTGTGGGTTGTTGGATAAGTGGGAGATGGACGACGCGGTTGTGAAGCAGACACATAGGTTTTGCTGAAGGGGGAGAAGTTGCGGCGTGATTCGACGGTGATGCCAAGCTTTCGCTGTTCTCGGTTGGGAAGGTGGTGGTAGAATTGAGCGGCGGTAAAGGACGCACGACGCGTCGCAAATGTAACGCGTCCCGTGCCTGCACCACCGACATGTCACATTTTGGCACGAGCGCGAGGCACAAGCTTCCGGATAAAGACGGTCGAACGTGAGACGAGCAGAATGGCGATTTCTCCAGGTGTTCACGCCACCTGGGAGCTGTCAGACGTGTCAACAGGACCCATTTGGCTTTGTTAGTCAGACACGATTGTGTGATGGGTTCAAGGATCCAATCAATCAGAGATGTTGGCCAACCCATCTGTAACATTCTTGAGGTTCATTGTAGGCCTCGTCAAGCCAGCTGAGCGACCTGATAGATCAGAACGCGGGTGCAGTCGATGAGCAGGCGTACAAAAGTGAGACATCCACACCTATGGTTGACCCAATAGAAGCCGACATACAACACTTCGTTCTTGAAGCGTTCACCATCCACAATCTATTGCATGCACAAATCCACTCAATCTTGCCCACCCTCAACAAGACACAAAGAAACCATCGCGTGCAACGTTACACAGCATCATCCGGCCATCACGGTCTCCCGAAGATGGGACGACGTCGGCAGACGCAGCAAGCAAGCCCTTCCCCCGCCAGCCGTCCGTCTGGTTGAACAACCTCTCGCACGACTCGCTGCTTATCTGACGCGACAGCACCGGCTCGGCTGCAGACGGGGAGGCCTTCTGGAACGCTTTCGAGACTCGTAGCTCGTGCGGCTGACGGGCGGGTGCATGCGTTGAGGGTGGAGTGCAGGCTGCGTCTGCGTTTCTTCTGCCGCTCTGCTGGTGTGACGTGGGAAGACGTTCGATGGACCTGAAGCTTGCTACCAAGGACCTACTACTTACTACCTTAGGGAGCTCGGAGCTCGCTTCCAAGCGGCCAGGGCTGCGTGAAGAGTCAGGCCAGACCAGGCGTGTGTGCTTGGTGCGTGTGCCCCGCAACGCGAATCTCTCGCTTTGCCGCTGAGTGATTTGCCAGCCAATACGCGCGGACACGTGTGGAGCGTGTAGACCGCCACTCGTGGTGGGAGGGAGCTACTTGGGGGCTTTGTTATTATTGCGTGACGGCGTGGAGGGTGCGAGGTGGGATGGGATGGGATGGGAGGGGGTAGATGATGGTGGGATCAATGTGTGTGGTTGGTTTATTGCCGGGTATGGTATGGACAGCGTTGTGGTGTGTCACCTTGCTAGACGTATACAATGAACATGTCGTATATGCGTGATCATTTGTCGCACAGTCAAGTAATCACAGCCCAAAACAACAATGTGAGCGGTCCCTGGGAGCGGCCCTTGGTCGGTGTTCGTCAATCAGTCCCTCCCGGCCCTGCGCCCCGCACTCCCACCATCGCCGCCCGCCGCCCGCCCTGCTGTGATATCTGTGCAGCAACAAACCCAACCAGACCCAACCATCGCCAGACTCCACGCACAAACCTGCCGTGTCGCCCGCCGCTCGCCTGCACCTCCCCCCAGCATCTCGCTCCAGCTCCCCTCTCGGCCCTGTCACCGCTTACCTCACTCTTGCACCCGCCGACGCAGCCATCCGCCCACCAAAAAATTTCCCATCCCACCCCAGGAAAAAACCCCTCCCCTCCTTCTCCCAATATGAGCGCCGCCCCCGTCTCGCACGCTCAGCACCCTCCTCACGGCCACCCGGACAACACCTCCGCCAGCACTCAGGCCGTCGACAAGCCCTCCACTGCCTCCCACCCGCCCGCCGAGAAGCCCGACCCGACCACCAGCACCGCCAGCAATGGCGCCCAAGGAGGACTCGCCGCCGCCTATGCCTCCGGTCCCGCCGAACTCTCCCGTCTTAAAGTAAACCTGCGCGGAGCTCTGCGCCAGTTCCCCGACTTCCCCTCGCCGGGCATCCTCTTCGAGGACATCATGCCCATCTTCGCCAACCACAAGACCTTCACGGACCTCGTGCGCGCCCTGGAGCTGCAGGTCGCGGCCGCCTTCGACACCACTGTCGGCGAGAAGAGCGACATCGACGTCGTCGTCGGCCTTGAGAGCCGCGGCTTCCTCTTCGGTCCTACTCTCGCTCTGCGCCTGGGCGCCGGCTTCGTCCCCGTCCGCAAGCAGGGCAAGCTCCCTGGCAAGTGTGTCACCGAGGGCTACCAGAAGGAGTACGGCACCGACCACTTCCAGGTGCAGGAGGACGCGATCAAGCCGGGCCAGAAGGTCATCATCGTGGACGACATTATCGCGACTGGTAAGCTCTCCCGTCAACCCTGCTGCACTCCCAGTGAACACCTCCGCTGACCATATCTCTCTCCCAGGTGGATCCGCCGCCGCCGCCGGTTCCCTCGTCCGCAAGCTGGCTGGTGACCTGAAGGGCTTCCTCTTCATGATGGAGCTCGACTTCCTCCAGGGCCGCGCCAAGCTCGACGCCCCGGTCCACACCCTCCTGTCCAGCCAGGAGGAGAGCCTCGAGGCTTCCAAGGAGAAGCTGCCTCTGGGCCAGACTAAGGAGAGCGCCAGCGACGTCAAGCCCGTCGCTGATGCGGGTGGTGCTCAGGCTGAGCAGAAGCCTTGAAGTGGAAAATCGTTATACGAGAAGAATTGTTGAGAAGTCTCCCGGAGGAGATGCATAGTGGGATTGAGGATACGAAGAACATGCGTCAATGTCGCATATGGACTGCAAGGGTGCGGACTTGCCCAGGGCGTCAGTGGATTAGGTCGGAGAGTATGGGGAATTCTTTGACGAGAGGATGTGCATACGCGGCGCTTATGAACATAACAACCACAAAACATCGATGGCACATACCATAGAGCGGAGAAGCATTGGATAGCTTTTTCATGATACCCAACGGGCCATTACACGTTAGCCTCTCCTCGAGCGTGTCTCTGTTTTTCAAAAACTTGTCTTGTCGATCATTGCAGGGACAATGAGACTCGCATCCTTAACTTGGTCGACGGAAGCTACATCGACTTGCGGTGTATAGCAAAGGGTATGGACGGTTTTATTTACCGCATCAACAACCGGCTGACAGGTTGGCAACCCAAAGCGAACGACCCCTCATTTTGAACTCTGGCCTGATTGGCACGCACGAGGTGAGATTCTCCAGCAAGGTAAGGTAACCTTTCGCAAATATATGAATTGAAATATTCCAGCAAGGGTCTCTCTGTCGCTCAACCTCACTTCAAACATGACCACCACCAATCCTCCGGGCGGCTACGACGGCTCGCCCACCGGCGTCGACCTCAATGCCTACCCCGCGGCAGCGAAACTGGTGCAGCGAGTCGGCGAGTTCATGCATGAAGTAAAAGACTTGTGAGTTGTAACTGAATTATCGACCCGATCTGACTGAGCTCCAATCAACTGACCAACCCAACCCCAGAACGCCTGGCAAAGACCTCGAATCGCACCTCAACGCCAACTACGGCCCCGGCAACGCCTTCTACGAAGACTTCTGCACCCTCGTCAAGAAAGGCATCGAAGAAGGCTGGGCCGCCTCCGGCGAGCTCGACGGGCCTAAATACCGCCGCGGTCGTGTCCGTCTTCCTCCCCATCCCATCCCATCCCCACCCTCCTCGACAAGAAAAAGAAGAAAACCCCCAGCCCACTCCCACCCCTACTGAGACCCGCCAGATCTCCCTCCCCACCCCCGAAACCCTCTACATGTCCATCACAACCGTCTACTTCGACACCACCGGGGGTTCCGGCATCTACGCAGGCCAGTACCACAAGCACCCGTACGGCGAGATCAACTGCGTCGTGCCGATCGATCCGGGTTTTGAGCTCGAGGGCTTGCCCGTCGGCGAGCGCTGGCAGGGCGCGGGCTGGACGAGCTTGCCTGCAGGTTCGCACCATTATCCGCGCGCGAGGGGCGGGAGGGGCGTGGCGTTGTTCTTTTTGCCCGGGGGGAGGATTTCGTATGGGGCGAGGGTGGGGGAGCCGCAGCCGGTTGCGGGATGAGACGGGTTGGAGGGAGGGAAGAGAGGTTGAGGAGGGCTGGTGGGGATGTTGGAATGGGGTTTCTGTCAAGGTGGGGCCTTGGGTTCGTTTTGATGGCATGCCATGGGGATTGTTGGCGGTCAGACAAGTTCTGTCAAGGCGTTCGGTCGATATGACGGTGGCCATTTTTCCAGGATCTTCCGACGTCTTTCTTGTATTTCCTGGCGTGTTTCGGGTTTCAGGTAGTGCTCTAGGAGCGAAGGCCATTCTGAATCGGCGTCCATGGGAAGCCGGGCTCGTAGTATGGCTAGTGGATCGATGCGTCCGTCCTCAATCACAGTATCGTCCCCTATATCAGACTCAGTGCGGAATTGGAAGTCGACGGTCCTTGGATCCAGTCTAGTACGAGTGAATTGAAGGTCTGCACCGAATTCAAGGAGGAGCTTGATTGCAGATCGTACACTCGGAGACGAAAAAGGAAGAGGTGGAGCTATTACAGATCCTTGGTCTCCTTCGTCTGCTTGAACAGGCAAACCTTGCGTGTGGTCTTCCAGCTCGTCCAGAAATCTGCACCAAGTTGTGGACCATGCTAAGGCATCCGTTTGATTGGATCGGAACGATGAGAAGATGCATGGCCTATTCGGATCAGCACCTGCGGCAAGTAGTTTCCTCAGCCATTTCAAATTGGGACTTTCGTCATCATAATGATACGGTGACAGACGCAAAGCATCGCTTAACATGTCGTGGTCGAAATAGTCACGAATAGAGCAGGCTTGCGCCGGCCATCGCTCCAGAATCGTATCAATGGTGCCATAACAGCCGTGACAAGCGAGAGAGTAACACACGTACTTTGAAACAACCTTGTCCGACAGAGTGTATTGTGAAGAATCATGGAATAGAGATTCCAAATCCACCAAATAGTGCAGGGCTATGGCGTCTGCTTCCTTGGCGAGTTTCGCAAACCTCGATGGTTGCTGTGAAACCCGTTCTTCATTGAAGTGATTTAAAGCGTGCTCAATGAGTCGCCAGGCGGAGATTGCTTCATTCCTCCTGCTGCTGACACCTGTGCCTCCAAATGATAGTTTGATCTGTGAAAGTAGAAGGCTGTGCGGGAAATTCTCGTCGCGAAATGCCCGTGGAGTCCGCTCGTTCAGCAGATCATCCATCTCTCGCGTTTTCAAAAAATCATACGCAGTACGATGGGTGAAGATGACGCGGCGTCTTGCAAATCTCTTCCAAGGGCCGTTCACTGTGATCAGTAGACGACGCATTCGACGAGTGTCCAGAAGATCTCTGCCACACTGGTCCAGGAAATCACCTGTCTGCCGTATCATGCTCTCAACCGCTGGGCGATCGTACAGTTGATAGGGTGTCAGTGTAGAGAAGTCGGCGTGCTCTAGCGATGGCGCTTCGCCATTGCAGTGGTTCAAAAGCTGCCAAAATGAGATCCATGAGGTGGCGTAGTCCGGCAGAAGTGCGATACGCAAAGCCATGGCAGTCTCAGATCGCAGGTCTTTGTCAAGTCTTTCAAGGATCATCTCTCGGAAGTAAGTGTTGAGATCGCTTGGGGTTTCATCGATTCTTTTGATGGTGCTAGCCATGCTGAGATCTGCATCCAACCTTGATCGGATGGATTTTGAGATTAGATAGATCCAAAGGAAGTTCCCTTGGGCTTTGTAAAGGAGGTTGAAGATTAACCTGTGGGCCGTTCCATGGGCATTTCTGTCGATATTCTGTGAGTAGTCGTCGGTGTGCTCGCACTCGAGAAAACCCGTCTGGCATTGCCAGGAGACGTCAAGGAAAGCAGGCAAGGATCCAAGTGTGCTCTTCAGATGCGAAACAATCGCTCTTGTGTTGATACTTTTCATGTGTAACTCATTTTTCGCAGCACAGTGGCCCCTGAAGACTCTCCACGGCCGAGAAGAGATGATCAGTTTGACGTGCCCATGAGAAGCGATTTGTTTCAGAAAGCGAACGACATCTTCGAGCTCAGATTCCTTGTAGATCTCATCCAACCCGTCAACGAAAATACAAAGTCGCCTAGAAGTCGCTTGAACAGCACGTTGCAAGGAACCGCGCAAGTCACGGACCGACCAGGGACCTTGCCCGAGGCCAGCATTGGGCACATCAGGGCAGACATCGGGAACAAGGCCCGGTTCCGCTTTGAGTAGGTAGAATAGCAAAGTTCTCAGCAGGCCAAGTTGGGTCTTCTGCATCTCCAATCCAGCGACGAAGCAAAAGTGCCGAACGACGATGAATTCACTGTTTCCGTTCCACTGCCACAAGTCGGATCCTGTGCGTTGGGGCCTCGCAAGGTACTTCATGAAAGTGGACTTTCCGGATGCTGCTTCGCCTGAGATCCAAAAAAGGCCAGAGCCAGTGTTCAGGAAATTCACAAGGTTCTGCACTTCTGGCAGGTTTTTCGCCTCATGGGTGAAAACCCAGACGTAGGTAATGTCTTTGGAATCTTCTATCTGGTGCTCGCGATCTTCCATGCCGTCGTACTTCAAGCTGTCCAACACTCTTTGTGTCCGTTGTATTTCTTGCTCGCTAACTAGCAATTTAGCCTGATGCGCGAGTACCTGGGATTGTTGTACCAGCTGACGTGAGATTATCTGAAGCTCATCTTTAAACAAGGATCGAGCGGTGTTCAGGGCATTCTCCAAGCTCGTCTTTCCACTCATGATCGTCTTGTCCAGATCTCGGACTTTTTCGATATTCGATGCGCTGATGTTCATGTGCAAGAGCGACATTGCAGAGTCCAGAGCATCATGACATGTCCTGACGTGCCCTCCAAGAGCAATAATCGTCTCCGTCTTTAACGGCCATGCTGTCCTGACTCCCATCTTTATGAGCCGGGTTTTTAGGTTTGCGATGCCATTTGTGCTGCTATGGTCCAATGTTTTCAGCTTGTCCACAGCACTGGTGAGCTCTATCACGGCAGTTTGGCAATTCTGCAGGTTGCTCTCGATCTTCGACGTGTCTTCAGCCTTGACGCCATCTCGTTGCAGCAAAACTTGGACCAAGACAGACTTCTCCCCCATCCAGAGCAACTGGGTTCGGATGTCTTTGATGTCATCCTCGCGTCTGTTTGCTTTTTGGTAGAATACATAGAGATCCTTGGAAACAGTATATATGAGGCTGGCAGCATCCATAGTATTTTCCGGGCCCGAAGATGACCAGGATGAGTAGTGGCAGGAAGATCGGTCAGGGAGCACGTTCCGCTGTAAAAATGGGATGACTTGAGCGTCGACTCTTGAAACAGTGTTCTTCCTCCGGGATGGTCGTGGATGATGAGTACAGAGCTCTGGGCGCGAGCCGGTGACGAGGCTGAGGTCGTGTGTTGCATAACAAGGCTGAGCCGACTGCGCATCTAACCGAGCAAGCCACGGGGCGCAAGCGTGCAGCTGCAAGTTCCTTGAGAATTACCTTTTCTTTAGAGCAAGTCAAGAAATGTTGACGTATGGCACATCTTGACAACGCTTACGCCTCGCCCCCTCGGACTCAGTAGCTCTTCGGCAGGTCCAAGACTTTTTCCGAAATGTAGTTCAGGCACATCTCCCTGCTTATCGGAGCCAAACGCGTGATGATGACCTCTCTGAGGAATCTCTCAACATGATATCTGGAATAATCCACTCATTAGCGGCACACCTCCTGACCCAAGGAAACGAACAGACTCACTCCTTGGCGTAACCCATCCCACCCATAGAGCACACCGCCGTCTCGCAAGCAGCGAATGCGTGCTCTCCAGCCAGATACTTGACAGCGTTGGCGTATTCTCCCGTCGCAAAGCCCTCATCCCACATCTTCGACGCTTGCATGATCATCAATCTTGTGCTCTCTAATTGGCACCACGACTTGGCCAGAGGATGTGCGATCCCTTGATTCTGCCCAATCGGCCTGCCAAATACCACCCTTTCCTTCGCATACTTGGCGGCGAGTCTCAGTGCGGCAAATCCAATCCCCACCGCCTCGCCCGCGAGCAGGATCCTTTCTGCGTTCATACCGTGCATGATCATCTTGAACCCTTCACCCTCATCTCCAATACGATCCGCAACAGGCACCCTCCAGTTCTCAAAATGCAACTCATTAGAGTCTACCGCGCTTCTCCCCATCTTCTCGATCTGCCTCACAGAGACCTTCTCTCGATCCAAAGCCGTATAAAATAACGTCAGCGCACCCTTACGTCCCTCGCCAGTCCTCACCAAAATCAGCACCCGCTCCGCGACCTGCGCCGTCGAAGTCCACACCTTGCTCCCGCTGAGCACATACTCCTCGCCCTCTCTCCGCGCCCTAGACTTCAACCCAAGCGTGTCAAGTCCAGAATCCGCCTCCGTCACCGCAAAGCAAGCCCTCTCCTTCCCTTCGACCAACGGCCGCAGGAACCGCTCCTTCTGCTCCTCCGTTCCGTACTTGACGACCGGCGCCAGGCCGAAAATGTTCATATGCACGCTGCTCGCAGCCGCGTAGGCCCCACCGCCTTCAGCGATCGTCTGCATCATGACGGTTGCTTCGGCGAGGCCCAGCGCGGACCCGCCGTATGCGGCTGGTAGCATTATGCCGAGGTAGCCGGCGCGTGCGATTGCGGCGTGGAAGTCTGTGGGCCAGGTTCCGGTGCGGTCGAGGTTGAGCCAGTAGGATGGTGGGAAATTGGAGCAGAGTTGGGAAAGGGCACTGCGGATTGATGCTTGGGTTGGGGTATAGTCTGTATGGATTGGCAGGTGGTCAGTTACTTTGGGGATGTAGGTGCGGATTTGACGCTGGTTAAGGTGCGGAAGTCTTGAGAACACTGGTCTGATGGCAACCCTTGAAATTGTTGCCGTGGAACAGAGTGGCGATCGTGATATGGTTCGGGGATAGCTGGCGGAATAGGCGGTCCGACGCAGTGGGTGGCGAGGAGATGAAAGTTTCGACATGTTTGTTTCGATTGATCTGGCCTGGGAATACATCTTTCTGGGATATCTTTGGGTTTCGAATGTTCCTTTTCGTTTGAATGATCGATGATTTGATAGTCCTACGCATCGTTGTTAGACAAACGATGGGTCTCGACCTCGGCTTCATGGAACCCCGCCTGATGTGCATGAAGCGGCACCACATAGCGTATTCTTGTTTTGTCAGATATTGATATAGTAGTAAGGTCAGTTCGCTCAAGATTTTGGTCAAGAGGTTGATTAATCGGTTGTACCGTGGGGAGTATGCGCTTTTCAGGTCCCAACTACCGCCGAGTGTTGGCTTTACAAGCTCGAAATAATATACAATACCATGCATACATCCGCCAGATACGACACTCACATCCTCAAGACTCTCCAGCTATGCCTGGAGCTCTGAAAGGCATTAAAGTGCTTGATTTCTCTCGCATCCTTGCTGGGCCCTTTTGCAGGTGAGCCAAAACTTACCTTAGCTTTTGACGGTTTACTGACTCACCGGGCTACAGCCAAATCCTTGCAGACTACGGTGCCGACGTGATCAAAGTCGAGCAACGTCTCATTGGCGACGAAACACGCTCTTGGCAAGGCAAAGGCGAAGCCTCTCACTGGGAGGACTCAGCCGGGCCCACCAGCTTCTACTTCGCAGCTGTCAACCGCAACAAGCGCAGTCTGACCCTCGATCTGAAGCAGCCTGAGGCGCTGGAGATCGTCTTCGAGCTAGCCAAGACGTCCGACGTGGTGCTGGAAAACTTCCTTCCGGGTGCCGCAGACAGACTCGGCATTGGATATGAGAGGCTGTCCGATCTCAACCCACGGCTGGTCTATGCGAGTATTTCGGGCTATGGCTCGTCGGGGCCGTACGCGAAGCGCGCGGGCTACGATGCGATTGCTGCGGCGGAAGGAGGGCTCATGCACATAACTGGTTCGCCTGAGGGCGGCCCGGTGAGGCCTGGGCTGGGAATGACGGATATGGCGACGGGACTGTATACGCATGGAGCGATCATGGCAGCGCTGTATAGCCGCGACCGCACCGGAGAGGGTCAGCAAATCTCCGCTTCGTTGTTCGAGACGCAGATTAGTCTTCTGATCAACGTTGGAGCGGACTGGTTGAATCGGGGAGTTGAAGGGAAGAGGTACGGGGCCGCGCATCCCAGTATCGTGCCGTACAATACTTGGAGGTGTAAAGACGGGCAGTGGCTGACGGTTGCGGCGAACAATGATCGTCAATTTCGCACTTTGTGCGAGAGGGTTGGGCGCCCGGAGTTGGCGGAGGACAAGAGATACGCAACGAATGCCAACAGAGTGGAGCATCGCGCATTGATGGACGAGGTTTTCGAGGGGACATTCCGCTCGAAGACACGCGAGGAGTGGTTGCGAGAGCTCGATGGCTCTGGTCTGGCACATGGGCCAGTCAACACGATTCAGAAGGCTTTCGATCATCCTCAGACGAAAGCTCGTGATATGGTACGGCCTGTGGAGTGGGATGCGGTTCGCTCGGGGCAATGGCAGAGCATTGGTCCTGCGGTCAAATTCGAGAAGACCAGAGCGGCGACTGAATCCAGGCCGCCTACGCTTGGAGAGCACACAGGGGAGGTGCTGCGAGGGCTAGGATATCCAGATGCCAAGATAGAAGATTTGCGGCGGAGGAGCATCGTCTGATGAGCGGGGAGTGATTCCGGCCATCGCGTCCGCGTGCAACGCCAGCAACCCAAGTGGACTCCCAGCCATCTTGATAACCATCGCTCGCATGATCACTCGGTAGTAGTCCCCAGCCAGGCCCGCCTGCACTACCGGGCGCAAACACCCACACTCGTATCCTGCAGCCTGCCGAGGAAGAGGAGTCCGTCGCCGTCGTGACGCGCTGTGATTGGGGCGCGGGACACGCGGCTTTGCACGGTGGTGTGGGATTTATGCAGGCCATCTAGCCTAGAGCCTGCCCGCGCATGCAATGTCGTGCCGCTGCGGAGTTGCTCTGCAGTATCGGTGTGAGACGGCCACGCAGGCGCGATCGTTTCTTCGCCTCCAGACATTGACAGAGCGCGATGGCTTCGGAGGGAGAGTGCGGCCATCTCAAATTGATAACGTGATTGCGCGTGCGAAGATTTGCTGGAGAATCGCGTGTTTCTCTGGCTTGATGTCATTCTCGTCATTCCTGGCACTAGTCTGAGCCTATCTTAGCTCTCGAGTGGAGGGCAAAAGCTCCGGGACTGCATCGCGACTTCCAATTTGGGAGAGCACGCGGTGAGGTGAACTGGAACCCGTGCGCTTTTCACACGAATACTTGCAGGAATGACAACGCACTCTAGTAGAGTCGGGCGGCTTTCGATGTCAAGTATGTACAGCACAGCCAATCTCGGGCTGCTTTAGTATCGTGACGGTTCGACAGCGCTAGCGTCGCAGCAGCTTCAGCGGTCTAAGACAACCAACAACTCCGGCTGAAGAACATGGCGGTGGAGCCATCTGACACACGATGTAGCGGATCGCTCCACGCCTCGTCTCCAATCGTCTATAAGCCCTACTATCATTTTGATCGACTTCGCCCAATGTACAAGGCGAGACCACCGTGAAACTGGCCCAAAACCCGTTGGATCGTACTTGTGCGGCATCCCACAATTCTGTCACCGAGACCCGAAGGCTATCCCGCCAAGGGCCTAGGTATTGCGCGCCTGTAATCTGCAACTCTCGTTTCTCGCATATGCATGTCGTTCCCCCTCCCAGAAATGCGCAGGAGCCTCTGACCCATCGATCCTTCACGCTATCTGCTCCCCCAGCATTAACGCCTTGATGATCCTGTCATAGCGCCTCGGGCGGCCGCGGCGGCAGCAGGGAAAGACCGACGATCTTCCCGTTTGGCTGCTCTTTGACTGAGCTCTCGCACGTCGTCGCGCCGCGCGTGCGAAGAGACATGCGCCTTCCGCCCACGCCTCCGGAAGAAGACAGCGATGACCACAAGGCTGCCGTCCAGACGCCCCCGATGCAGGCTCTCCAGCAGCAGCTGGTGACGCCGGATTTCTCGCCGCCGGCCATGGTCCGGCCGTCGCTGGACCGCGATTGCAGTTCGCGGGCGAACTCGTTCAAGACCGCGCGCGAGGAGCTGTCGCAGGAGTTCTTGAGCTTCCCGGACGAGGCGGCGAGTCAGGTCGGAGAGGAGGACACGGAGAGCGAGGAGGAGGAAGAAGAAGAAGAGGAGGAGGCAGTCGTGCATCATGGACGGGGCCGGAAGCAGGATCACGAGCCGTGGCTGAACATCCCGGGTGCTTTTCATGTCACACCGAGCTCGACGCCCATGTCTAGCACCAGCAGTGCGGCGAAGTCGAGTACGCAGTATGATTCCATGAGTACGGTGAGCACGGGGTCCAGTAATAGAGATGTACGCCCAAAGCAGTACCGGAACACAGAAAGCCCGCCCAGCCCGCCCAGTACCAGTTCGAGCCGAGATATTGCGCGGCCCAAGAGGTATTTCTACGACGCGGAGAGCCCACTCGATCGGCAAAGGCCGTTTGCAGGCGCCGAGGACGACAGTGATTCGGAAAATGAGGAGGAAGACGAAAGCGAATCCGATAGTGAAGAGGAAGAGGAGGAGGAAGACTCCGACGACGACGACGACGAAGTCGAGCAACATCGGCCTAGCCAAAATTCACAACGACCGCAATCACAATTGCCTCAACTGCAGAGACCCCAGCCACCGTACACGCAACCTGAAAAGCCACAACCGAATCGCTCGCAACCCTCGCAAGCGCAATCGCGTGCGCCTCAGCCAGACCGATGGCAACCGCCGCAAGGACCGCAAGCAAGGCCACCACAAGCAGATCGACTGCAGCCACCGCAAGGACAAACACGAGGATCTCAAATGCAGAGGCCCCAGCCCCAACAATCGCAGCCCCAGAGACCCCAGCCCGATCGATCGCAACAAGAGCGTGGCCAAGCTCAAGTTCCGCAAGTCCCTCGTCCGCCACAGGATCGAATGCAACAGCCGCGAGGACAGCACCAGCCTCCTCAATCAGAACGGCCTCAACAGGATCGATCAAATCACCCACGGGGCCAGCCTCAAACACTCCCTCAACAATGCCCTCAATCAGATCGATCACGAGCGCCGCAAGCGCAACGGGGACAACCGGACCGGTCAAGCCAACCGCGAGAACGATCTCAAGCACCACAAGCGCGCAGGCCACTTCCGCAACAACCACAACAACCGCGTGAACAGTCTCGAGCACCGCAAGCGCGAAGGCCCTTGCCGCAACAATCTCCACCACAGCGAGTAAAGCCTCTTGGGCCGCAAGTTCAACAGTCACCTCCGCCGCAAGCGCCAGCGCCCCCTTCGCATTCACAAGGGCCGCCACTCTCGGTCTTGAAAGCCCAGATAGCGCGATCAGGTCAAGCACAACAACAGCGGCCGCAGCAAGCGACCCAACGGCCACGGCAGCCGCCTATAGACCAGCATCAGCTTCGGCAAGTTCAAGGTCGAGACCGGAGCATCGAAAGAAAGTGGGGGGATCGGGTCTCTTATGTCTCCGCTGACGGCCAAGATGAGAGTGAAAGTGATGAAGATGACGACGATGACGAGGAGGATGATGACTCAAGTGAAGAGAGTGAAGGGAGCGAAGAGGAGAGTGAGGACGAGCCTGAGGGTCCGCCGAATCTGAGGCGTGGAATTTCTCCTGGTTCTCGATTGAGTGGCCACGGCAGGAAGGTCGAAAACCCGAATGCCAAGCGTAGTGATCGGCCGAGGGGCATCAATAATCCGGCATTCGCTCCATCCGGGACGCCAAAGACTGTCGCGGAACAAGGGCGGCTGAAGCGAGGCTCCGATGTGACCAGCAGCGAAGAAAGCAGTGAAGATAGCAGTGAAGACAGCGAGGAGGACAGCGATGAAGACAGCGACGACGATGACAGCAGCGAAGAAGAGAGTGAGGCGGCATCGCCGAGTTTGGAGATCCAGCGGCGACGACAGATGCCGCCGGCGCCTCCAGCGCCCCCCGGTGGGCTTCCGAGGGAGCGGTCGCCGGGGGCACGTGAGGCGCGCAGAATGGAGTGGCTGCGCCAGCACGCCGGGACCCTGGCTTCATCAGACATCCCTCCAGAATTCCTCGCTGCTCCCCCACGCGACTCCAACGACGCTGTGTACAAGCACATCCAGCAGGCCAACATGGACCGCTTCGACGCGATCAAGAACGGCCAGGCCGTCGGCGTCCAGCTCACCCCGACCGAGGCGGCGCGCAATCACCATCTGCGGCACGTCACCAAGCGCCAGTCTCTGCGCAGCGTCAGCGACGACGACAACAGCTCGTACATGCCCAGCGTCAGTCAGCTACCCGTACACGATCACTCGCTCCGCCACAAGAAGGCCTTCGTCCCGCAGAAGGCGCCCATTGCGGACAGTCCGGATACCCAGCGCACAATCCGCTCCGTGTCCGGCTCCCACTCTTTGCGCCATGAGAAGCGCCCGCTCAGCGGTGCCGGCCGTCCATTGCGCTCCAACGAAAACTCACCATCGCTGTCTCAATCCAAGGGCTCTCCTCCTACGTCGCAGAAGCCACCTCTTCCAGCCAATCCGACGCCGCAGCTGAGGCATTCATCGCTCCCTGTCCATCTCAAACAAGACGCTAGAGACAATGCGCGCAATGATCGTCCCCGCCAACACGCGCTCCGCCGCTCTTCCAGAGAATATAGATTGGAGAACAAGCCGGCTGTGCTCGAAAGCAAGCCAGCTGCGATCAAAAGCAAGCCAGCTCCGGTAGAGGAGCCGACTAAGCACAAGGATTACTCCACGATTGTCGAGACCACCAGCATCACGGCACCTCATCTTTTGGGCCTTTCTCACAACCGCGATCGCAGCATGGGAACTCCAATGTCGGCGAGCGCCAACTCGGACCGTACAGAAATGGAAGTTTGTGAGGCGCAGAACGTAGCCTTGTACCCGCACAGCAACGACAGCCTACTACTCGTGCAGAATGGACCGAAGCCATTGAACAAAGACAAGCCAGAGGCTGCCAAGCCCGTCAAGGAGCCAGCAAGCAACCCGCCTCGGAGGTCCTGGGCTCAAGTTGCTGCCCAACCTCCACCTCCACCAGCAGCTGATCCACCATCCATCGCTGTCAATGGCAAGAGCATTCACACGGTGAAAAGCCCGCTTACGGATCCGAGGGAAGCTCCGGCTCCTCCCGTCATCAACTTCATCCCACCGACCCCTTCGCACGATGAATCGGACGAGGAAATCGAGCGCGCCCAGCGCGACGATGACGAGCCAGATGTACCTCAGCGTCGCTCGTCTCTCGCTAAGCGCGCGAGGCGCTACAGCGACGTTCTCGTACGCCCTCTCATCGGTCGCACCCTCGTAACGCGCAACCACAACATCAAACCGGCTCCAACTATGACCGAGAAGCGCGAAGACGAAATGCTCCACCCGAACTGGGTGCCGACCAGCTTCTGGGAAGAAGAAGATGAAGAGGACTTCTACGACCTTGATGGTCCTCCCGAGCCCCTCCCCGCCGGCGGCGACACCTCTGAGCACCCGCGCAACAAGTTCCCGCGCAGCATGAGCGTTCGCATGCCTGGCTTCCGCGGCAGCGGCGGCTTCCTGCTCGGAAACAGCCTCGGCATGGACAGGCACGGGACTAACAAGCGCAGGCCGCACGTCACGCCGCGCAGCGATTCCACTCCGTCGTTCAACACGTCGCTTCAGCGCGTGCCATCGACGGAGTCAGCGAGCTCGCGCGGATCCGGTGAAGGCAGGGTCTTCTCCATCCCTGGCACACGCACGAAGTTGCAGTATGTGGGCTTCAAGCCAATCACGGAAAGGATGAAGAAAAGGCGCGAGACGAAGGAAGACGCGGCGAGGGAGAGGAGGAGAGCTGAGCTCAAGGATCAGATCGGCATGAGGATCGTGCATGACGCTTGAGAAGAGAGGAGAAACGCAAGACACCAATTCGAAAAAAGAAGGCTAGCGCAAGACACGCAACGAAAGAAGAGACAACGGCAGCATCATGAAATCCCTGCAGTAAACGGGCGCAGGGGAGAGAAACGGTCACCACTTTCGGGCAACCGAATACGACACAGCACAAAAACACATTGACGACGAATGACACATTTCTGCGACGACACGAAGGCCTCGCTTGGGTTCAGCCCGAGGCCATGAGCCAACGATTATTGACGACGATTGCATTGAAGCGAGTTGGACGAACCGAGTTTCTTGGGTCTGCTTTTTGCTTTCCTTTTTCTGTGTAGCGTTGCAAATGACTGCTTTGGTGGCTTCTTGTACAGTACTTGAGAAGCTGCTCAATGACGAAATTCCAGATTCTCCTTTCTTGCGTTTTACTTTTTTGTGTGCCTGTCGATGTTACTTCACTGCACGGTTCCGCGATGTCTGAGCTGATGATACGGCATTCAAAAAGGAGCGGATCACATCTACAATCACGCCATTCCTAGAGGGTGTCTGAGTCGTCTCGTCAGCCTGTCCTGAGCGATACCATGCAAAAGTCCTCGAGAAGTGAGTGCAACAAAACTTACACCTGAACTGCTTGTTCTTGATGTCCGTCAGGTCATCCTCGTACGCGTGGTCGAAGGCTTCTTCAACGCCGCTCTTGTCTCGCTTTTTGTTCTCTCGATCACAGATGAAACGGTAGACGAGCGCAAGGATAATGCAGATGGCGGATGTGACAACCTAATGTCTGCGTCAGTCATGCAGTTAGTGGGACTGAAAGAGTCTGATAGGAGCTACCGTCACGATCCAGCCAGTAGTGTACAGAGGCTTCTCTTCCTCGAGGAAGACCAGTGGTCCGATGAAGTTGCCTGTGCATGTCAGCCCTCTGGCCAGCAGAATTTCTCTCGATTTTGATGCTCCTCACCAATGCAATATCCAACGAACATTCCACTACTCCCCAGACTCCTCTTGGTATACCCTGCCGAGTTCGCGATCACCAGGCTCATCAACACCGCGTAGCCACCACCGTAGCTAGCCAGGATGTACACGGCGAACAGCTTGCCGCCCGTCGCGCTCTGTGGCAGCAGCCAGAGCAGAAGCGAAGCGAGGAGAGTGCCGGCGACGGTGATGGCGACGAGGAACGAGCGCCATCCAGGAAACCGCATCGCGAGGAAAGGGGCGGTCAGCTCGATAGTGCCGATCACGGCACCAGCCGGCATGACGAGCAGGAGTGAGTTGAGCCCACTGAAGCCGAGGTCTGAGATTATGATTGGAGTGAAGGTTGAGACTGAGATGTGAGTGTCAGTGTGAACGACTGGCCAGCAAACGGTAAGCGTGGTTTATACACACCGGGACCATTGGCGACGAGCATCGTGAGCGCCATCCAGAACGTCAGCCAGAATTTGACATCTTTCAGCAGCTCCCACATCTGCTCGACCTTGAAATGCGTATTACGGACGCCAGAGTTGTTGACCCGCATCCGCGCAACGGCGATATAACGTTCGCGGTCGGAGAATCGTTTCGCTCGGATGGGATCTGGCGGCATGAGCAAGAGGATGACGAACGCCCACAAGACGGTAATGCTGCCGGCGACAATATACATGTAGCGCCAGGGAGAGAGCGAGCCAGTGATGTGGCCAAGGCCATAGTTGATGAGTGGCGAAACAATGGAGACGTAGCCGGTCATGGAGTACCAGACGCCCATGCGGAAGGCTTGTTCTTGCTTTTTGTACCATCTAGAAAGATGAGTTTGATCAGCTTCTATTCCATAGGTATGGAAAAAGAGGATGGCAATACCCTCCAACGACTAGCATCCACCCTGGGGAAACACCACTTTCGAGGGCACCGAGGAAGAAGCGCTGTACGTAGAGACCTTGGTATGAGGTACAAGCCGCTGTGGTCATCAAACAGATACCTGGGAACATCAGCATTGAACCATGATACTACCCTTGGTCCGAAGCAAAGGCCCATGCATGACCAACATACCCCAAAGTAAGACGATGCCAAAGATAACTCGCTCGATCGGGTACCGTTGAGCAAGAACTATGGCAGGATATGCGCCGCAGATAAATCCGGGATAGAAAATCGCTGCCGACATCGAGTATCTCAGACCAACATTCAGTTCAAGATCTGTCCTCAACCCGAACAATGCCTGCGCTGGGTTAGCCCATCGGTATAGGGAGATGGACCGTCCTGCCATACCGCTTGCGAGAGCATTGCTTTATCGTAATATTGCAAGCCGTAGGTGATGCACAAGATGCTCAGCAGCCGCCGGTCAATCTTCCTGGTCAGCTTCTTTTCTTCTTCGGCCGTCCATGTCTCATCGCCCTGGTAATTGGCCAGCACCTTTAGAGCCTCGTCATTGTGTAAGGTATCAACAGTGATGCTCTTCTTAAGTTCTTCCAGTTGCTCTGCATTGGTATCTTTACCAATAGTGGTATTCTCAAGCTTCTCATTATCGGTGTTCATACTCACTTGCATAGCTGAGACAATCGTAGGCCACTGTTCGAGGGAACAAAAGCTAGTTCGCCTACCTCCTGCGCTTGAGCGGTCTAATAAAGAAGCTGGCTGCACGCCATCGGCTCGTGGTAGCCACGTGAAGTCGACTCACGTTCGCTGCAACTTTACGGGAATAAACCTCTAATTGAGGGGAAGTAGCTCATGATGATGGTGATCGGCATGAGAGCTTGACAGATGAGTCCTCAATGGGCACGCGAGCTGCACGCCAAGTGAGGTGGAGTGTGGAGAAGGTAATATGTTTGGTAAGATGGGCGCATGACTATGCAGACTCAACATGCGGGTACTAAGTACACAAACAAGAAAATCCGAGGCATGTCTTAGGTCCTGTAGAGACGTGGTTGTCGATCACAAAAGGCATCAGAGGATATGCTTGATGCATCCGCGAACTGAATTTCCACTGTAAGAACCAGAAAGTCATGCATTCAATGATGGATGGGAGAAATTCGCTTCATGAGATGCAGATCGTACAGTAGCTGGACACGTCGCACATGTTCATCGAAGCGATGGCAGAACCTTATGAGGACTGATTTTTCGATGCCCGAACAATCCATTGAAGCACCGCTTTAGTACCGGGTGCCACCATTTTTCCGAAGTTAATAGAAGCTAAAATCTGAAGCACTTCGCCAGAATAGAACGTAATGGAGCAAAATGTAGCTGTGGAAGAGCATCGCCTCATATCAACATCGTCATCAAGCTCTGGGCCGTACATGAGCTGATTGCTGCTTCCCTCAAGAGTGATGTCCTGCAAAGCGTTGCTTAAGACAAACACACTCCTCGGGAAATGTCAACGGAACATCTTCGTCGACAAATAGTGCGTGGTAGCTGCAAAGAGGAACGACAGTAGGCTTTGAATGCGACTTGTGCTCCGCCCCCGCCCTCGGCCTCCTCAAGCGACTTCGGCCCATCAAATGCCGAACCAATTTCGCCGACCCCAGCACCTCCACCTCTCACCGTCGATAACACGGCGAGTTTCCTATCTTCATACCTCGGATAGCGCTAGGTAGTGTAGTATCTGCAGCGCGCTATCGTGAGCCTGCCAAGGTACCCACAATGTAACCATTGCAACCAAGGCTTTTGATCTGCGACATAAAGTCAATAGAGGTCGGTATGGGACAAAGAGTCTTCCAAGGTCCTGTTTCCATTCTGTCATACTTCTTTACACCCTAAGGCTCCTCTACGATCATGAAGTCCATATTCGCATTGAGCGTTGTGGGATATACCATCTCCGTTTCTGCGGCACCTGCGCACCATGGCTTCCACTTACCGGCCAATGCCCAAATCCTATTGGACGAGTCGATGAAATGGATGGACACCTTTTATGACAGCTCAGAGTCGTACCTTTACGATCTTAGCGCTACGGCTGCACTGCGCCATGAGACTCGCAGCTCCGTCTGGTACGCTCTCGGACTGCTCGCTCGACATGAGAACGACGATGTCCAGCAAGCCGAGAGCATCATTGGCAATGTCATCGGAGCTCAGTTCAAGATCCCCTCGGAACAATGGTCTGACAACGGAGGCCACCGCATCAATTCTTTTCGCTGATCGTGTTCCAGGTATGGCGACTACCAAAAATATCCAGAGGAGCCGTATGTTGGGTCGCCAGTGTACGAGCCGGACATTTATAACTCTTGGGACCCGAACTGGCGAGGCTTTATTGGTACGACCTTGATCATCGCAATAGAAGAGTACGAGCATCTCTTATCAGAAAGCACAAGAGAGTTGGTTTTGGAAAGTCTGTATAACGCTACGAAGGGCGATGAATACAGAGTTGGAGGTGTTGACGACGACAATCTCTACCCAGCATACAGCAATCCTGTGAGCTTGATCGATTTCAGACTTGCAAAACTGCTCAAAAACTAACCTGCAATGGCGTAGTCTATCATGCGAGCTTTCATGTCCGGATGGACCGGCCGCCGGCTTAACGAAGCGAACATGACTGTATCCGGCGAGAAGTATGCCCAGGATATCATCGACCTGTTTGACCGCAACAATACTCTATCGGAGTTTAACTCTGGCACTTATACCGGAGTCAGTCTTTATGGTCTAACTTTGTGGTGCAAATACTTGCCGCAGGACTCTGTCATGGCACAGCATGGACCTGAAATGGTTAAACATACGTGGGAGGCAGTGTCTCAGCTCTGGAATCCCAGTTTGAAGAATATGGCAGGGCCATGGGATAGAGCATACGGATATGACATGAATCGCTACCTGTCCTTGATGGCGCTCTGGTTCTGGGTTCTGGTTGGCAAGGACAACTCATCCTTGATTTCGCAGGTCAGGAAGCACAAATGTTCAGTCGGAAAGCTTCCGAACACTGACAACCTCTTCAGCCGCAGGTAATGTCGCACAGCGCAGATTATGCGTACGCTCCATGCTTCGCGGTGCTCGCAGCCTTCCATCGTACACTTGTTCCAGACGAAATCGTGAACGGATTGACGAAGTTTTCCGGTGAACACACCTTTACTGCTTCGACGTACTATCCACCAATCGACAACAGCCCTCGCAACATCACGACCTGGGTGTCCGAGGAATTGACGATCGGAGCAGAGTCATTCGACGAGAACGGACTCGGCGGGCCATCGCAATCGCAAGAGTCGTTCAATCCGGCGGTGGTTCAGTGGTGGACGGGGAGTGAAGTCAGCTTCATCTCGGTAAGAAACATTTCAAGCGCCCAAAGGTGTAGGGTGCGGCTGACGTCTCTGCAATAGCTATACCCGACCGAAGAGGCCTTGCAAGTCGGCGTCTCTGCAAACAAGCTTGAATTGGAGTATCCTTCGGGCAATTCAAGCTCCATCTTCACGCTGATAGTGGGCACTTTTAAGCAGAATCGCACCATAGCGGATTGGAGTGGTCTCGTTGGCTTGGACGTTGGGGTCTCGACGAATGCCAACGAGTCGTACGTTCTCTCGTTTGGCGGCGCAAACGGTGGCACGTCGGAGACGATTCGCGATTTCGAGGTTTGGAATTTCACTTATGCGATGCCACAGGGCTTTCAAGGCGTACCAAAGATGACCCTCGATGTCAGGTTATGTTAGGAGCCTCTATCAATCGTGTCGAGCTTTTCGTTCGAAGTGCAAGGCGGTGTTTCGCGGATGCTTCATCGTGTAGCTCATGGAAGATGTTGAAAGATTGGGTTCTGCAAGAGTTTTGGGTAGTCGTCAAATGCAAAGCCTCATAGAATGTCATATCGTCCCCTTGATAATCGATGGACGCTGTATTGCGCACAGTAGGAGTGTTCGCCGAAGGAAGAAGGAGGTTCCTTGCTATACACGAGAAGAACCCAAGCCAGCGGGCCGCGGTTCGGATCCCTGCATGTGGCTTCAGCCTCAAGCCGATGTGAAAGTTGGCCCCTCGGAGAGCGTCAACCCAATCTGAGACACGCGAGATCCACCGTGTTCATATCGCCCTCCTGACTCCTTATAAACCTTCAATGCTTCTGCGATAGTGTTTGTACGACGCGGAGCCTCGCTGTGTTGCGACACCTTCCACTCTCCCCGGAAACTGGCTCACGCGCGCCTGAATAACTGCACCCGGTCGCAATCATGAACGGCCACAATGGGTTTGGCGATTCTGGCCTTGATGAGGACAACTTTGGCGAAAGCAGTGCGCTGAAAGCGGTAAAAGCCTTCGATGTATTCCCTAAGACAAAACCTTCATACACCGAGCAAACGAACTCCGGCGGCATCTGGACAATAGTATTGGTGCTCGCGAGCATATGGCTGGGAGCGACAGAGTTGGGACGGTGGTGGGTGGGAGAGACAACGCATACTTTCAGCGTCGAGCAAGGAATCGGACATGATCTGCAGATCAATTTGGACATTGTGGTGCACATGCGCTGTGAGGACATTCACGTGAATGTTCAAGATGCAAGCGGCGATCGTATATTGGCGGGCAATGCGCTCCACAAGGATTCTACTTCTTGGGTACAATGGGGCAATGACCGGAAGCTGCACTATCTGCCCAAGTCGAAAGACGAGAGACTCGACCTGAGCGGTTATCCTGGTTTTGGAGAGTACAGGGAGGAGGACGTTCACAACTACCTTGGAGCGGCTAGGGCGACAAAGAAGTGGCCTAAGACCCCTAAGCTACCGAAACACGTCTTCCCGGATAGCTGCAGAGTGTACGGTAGCATGGAAGGCAACAAGGTGCAGGGTGACTTCCATATCACCGCGAGAGGACATGGTTACATGGAGATGGGCCAACACCTGGACCACAAAGGTATGTTGGAGGCCATCTTGAACTGAGGTTGCTTCGGGAGGAACGTACTGACCGCGCTGCCACAGCCTTCAACTTTTCCCATCACATCAACGAACTGTCCTTCGGCCCCTTCTACCCATCGTTGGTCAATCCCCTTGACAACACCGTTGCCACAAGCGAGAATCATTTTCACAAATTCCAATACTATCTCTCCGTGGTACCTACCATTTACACCACCGACCCGAAGTCATTAAAGAAATACACCGACAAGTATCACGAATCTCCTTCAAGCGGCGAAGATGGCATGAAGCAGCATCACAAACGGTATGCGAAAGATACCGTTTTCACCAATCAATATGCTGTGACAGAGCAGTCTCACGCAGTCTCGGAAATGAACGTTCCCGGCGTCTTCGTCAAGTTCGACATTGAGCCGGTCATGCTCACCATTGCGGAAGAGTGGGCCTCTTTCCTGTCGCTGTTCATTAGGCTGGTCAACGTCGTATCCGGCGTGCTGGTTGCGGGAGGTTGGCTGTATGCTATGACAGAGTGGGCGAAAGAGATGCGCTCGCGGGGCAGGAGACAAGGCAATGGTGGCTACGAAGGTATCTTAAGTCCAGCTGGTCCATCTGCAAATGGAGAGAAGAAGGGGTTCTAAATGTTTCTTACTTGATCAGCGGTATGTATTTGTTATCTGTTAAAAAACAGACACATAAGGAGTGTCAAGCACACAACAATAGAGCGGCTGGAAAATGTGATCTTGCCCCAAAGGTCCGGCATCGACAGGTGAGCCAGAGTTTATTGCCCACCTGCGCTGCTCTGGACGGACATTTTGATTTCGGACGTGAGTAGAGCGTCACGAACGCTCAGCCTTCTCGCCCCCCGGAAATGCGGCACCTTTCACAAAATTAGGAAAAACCATCACGCCTACACTTTCTATGTCTCTATACATACGTGCATTAATATCAGCCGAGCGTAGGTATCATGCGGATGTGTAACGCAGCCACGAGCCTGCGGGCGGGACCTCGGCCTTCCCAATCAGGCAAGTCCATGACTTCGGGGCAAGATTGATGAGACCTTTCCCGCGAGGTGAACATACATCTGCCCCATCATAGACGACACCTTTGATCGTCGGGATTCCGATCCAATTCGATGCTCTCATGCGTGAGAAGGGCGGTACGGCCATCCGCAAGCAGCACTGCGTTAAGAGCAAGGCAAACACTGGGTGCGGTGGTTAGAAGAAGCTACGCGGCGAGGCGACAACATGAGGACCTGGACACTGCGCGCGACGTGAGTCAGCTAGGCAGCTCAAAGAGACCATCCGCTCAGCAGCAGCTTCAGGATGGATTGCTTCAGGAGGAAAGCACAAGTGCAAATGCAAGAGAGGCTGCTAGGCGCAAACGCAATCGTGAGCGACGGCGGGTGCTCGCCCGCAAAATCTTGGGCCCGAAGGCACCTCCGACTCTCCCAGAGAGCGGGGGAGCGACTCCAGACATGAAGATGGATGGCATTTATGGTGTTGTCACGACGTCTCGTCCGGTTGAAACCACCATTGAAGAGCTCACACGAGCTATAAAGCCAACGGATACATACGCCTTGCCCAACCTTCAGAAGCGCCCAGCGTTACTGGTGCTTCTCATGACCCCCGGTCTTGCCCGATACGCTCAGGATAAATCCGTACCCGATGCTGTTTTCAAACGCTTCCGACTGTCAGCAGTCGAGCATGGGAGCCGTTTCCGCATAATCACAGCGATAGTGGACCGCATTCCGTCGAGCTTGCAGCTCTTCAAAGGAGATGAGGGCCTGGCTTACATGTTTGTGGGAAGCCCGCCACAGTTTCTGCAGAAGCACCAGACCCTTTACCAGCCATCAGCACAGAAGCCAGGATCGTTGAAATTCTGCATACCACGTTCCCCTGGAAGTCTCGCCCCGGGCTACGATGTGCAGCTACCTTTGGCGCAGACTATCTTTACCACTGGTTCAGTATCTCATCTTTTCGAGAGAAGGTACACATATGATATCGAGAAAGACCAACTGGAGTTTCAAGACGAGAAGCAGCTGGAGAGCCAGGCTTTGAAAGTGCCTTCTCTTCCAACTAATCCCTACACGTTCGCTGTCCAGATGCCTTTAGTTGCCCTCACACCACCCAGGAGGATTCACTATGTGATGGGCAACATCGTTCGAAAACTCTCCTCGTATCCTTCTTACACGCACTCGCTGAAACAAGACGGCACCGCGAAAATATTCGAGAGGCAACCTGACGACACAAATGAAAGCATGTCCGCTTCTCAGGAGCTTGAAACAGCAGTTTCCAGCTACTTCGAGTCACTCAACCTACAACCAGAGCCAGTCAGTGTCTGGGCGCTTGTCATCCCCCGCGATCTTGGCCATTCCATCCAGAAGGCACGCGCTTATTATTCCTTAAGGAAGATACTTTCTGTGAGCCCCGATGATCTACGAGAATGGTGGAGCCCTGATGCAATCTCCGCCAGGCGGTTGCGAGGACTGTATACGAGAGCCATAAGAACCTTACTTCCTCACGGAGCTCGTCTCATCAAAGTGCTTTCTGGTGGTGGGGGCTGGGGCAAGAAGGCTGGTTTGCTAAGCCTCGACCCCGATGTCGAGTACTCTACACGTGAGCTACGGCAAGACGACGGCTGGCAATTTGACTTCGACAAGTTCGACGGTGTCACGGAAGAAGCCGCGGAGGCACAAAAGAAGCGCGCCCTTGGCGAGATCGTCAAGCAGGGTGAGGACATTATGTTCTTCTTGGCCCCTGGGCGAGAAAGGCTGCCTCCCTTTAACGGGGCCGGGGACGAGGAGGCGCCACTCAGTCTGTCATTCGGAACGATACCGTCATCTATTGACGACGTTCCTAAGGGCACTGCGAACCCTTCGCCTGAGAAAACCATACGACATGTGCCTGGCTTTTTCGGGATGTTGTCCGAGGGCGGTATGGCAATGACTACTTACAATAGAGAGCTCACTAATCAGACAAAACTCGATGTCCCATTTGGTCGAGCACACTTCTTGTGGAAGCCGGACAGTGGCCCAGGCTTAGGCAATGATACTTCGCCTTTTGCATCGCGGAGTGGGCGTCGCGGAGCTGCTACTCATTCGCGGGATAAGTCGCCTGAAGAAATAGACGAGACCATTACTACTGAGGTCAATGGATCGCTGTCCACTGTGGAAGAATACTTCGAAAGCAGCTCCCGTCTAGACAATGCAAACGGGTCAGAGGGTCCTGTGGCCCCCGAGGTCAAGCAGGCGGATGATAACTCCAAGACCAGGTGACTCGCAAGCGTCGGGTCTCATGAAGCACTCAACGAAGTCTACCGCTCGATTGCGGCTATATGGCCCTTTCAGGTCTTCAAGCGTCAGCTAGCCGAGCTCACTCCCAGGTATACGCTTGCCAAAGAAAAGGCAATCGGGCTGGGATCTTGCGGCCGAAGAGAACACCACTTTGCACTGGAGCGCTTGGAATTTGAAGTTCTTACTGTGCCCTGGTCCACCTTGTCGCGCAAACACAGAGCAACCCAATGGCTCAAGATGTGCGAACGTTTTCTTGCACAGATGGAGGATAAACTGGAAGACCTTCTTAAAGAGCTTGGGAGGCTAGCTGCGGAGCGAGTAATGGCAAAGCGCCAGAGGGATCGGGCGGCAAAAATCAGGATCGCCAACCGTCAGGTGAAAAGGAAATTGGAGTCTGGGCATCCACCTATTCCGCGTCAAGCGGTGCGCAGCCGCCGCAGACAGCAGTTGCATGCCATCAGAGCTGCGTGGCAAAAGACTGGGAGAGATCGCGACTGTGCCGCCGCCAGGCTGTGGGAAGATGCACATCAATCTGGAACTCCTGGTGATCCTTGTCAGGATCTGAGAGCTTGGCCAAGGCTGCAGAAGAGAAAGAGAGCCGAGCTTGCAACAGAGGTGGAAGCGTTTGTGATAGGATCACAGTAGGAACATTTTCGGACCTGCAGAGGCCCCTGAGCTGTACTATTTGTACTATTATGTATTACTCCATGTAAATCTGTATCCACGACTACAATATATGTGCAGACTCATGTGTCAGCGACCGCGTTTGATGCACGATATCTGTTCATGATTTACTCAGTACTTGCACGCGTGCTACAGTAATGTTCCCAATTCAAGTGGCTCGTGCGCTTCGACTGATGGAACCTTGAATCCAATAGCCGCGGCTATCGCGAACGCGTCCATCTCATCATCTGCTTTATCCGCAGGCATGGCGTGCCCAAACGGCCGAGGCAGTGAGATGGTCGTTGGATCTCTCAAGTAAGGACTGACGATGTTATAGCAGTCATGTCAGGTTCATGGACCAAACACAATAAGTCGTACACACTCTTTGGTACAACCTTCACCATGCCTCCACCTCGCTCACAACGCCCAAAAGTCTTCTTATTTGATATTGGTGGTGTTTGTGTATGTCGAAAGGCGAACAAATGACCGTCAGCAGCTGATGTACGCAACAGGTTATCTCACCATTCCAGGCGATCCTGGACTACGAGCGCGCAAACGGCATTCCGCCAGGCTGGGTGAACCACTCTATCTCTGCGACTAGCCCCAATGGCGCATGGCAGAAAATCGAGCGCGGCGAGATCCCTTTAGACAGGGCGTTCTTCGCGGAGTTCAAGCGAGACCTTACCGACGAGAAGAGATGGCGTGTGTTCTACAGCAAGCACCTGGCAGCCCATCGTAAAGAGAAGGGCTCTGACGCAGCCGAGGAAGCTGCATACAATGTGCCTCCGCCACCAGAGATTGATGCGGAATGGTTGTACTGGGAGATGATGCGCGTGGCCCGCGAGCCGGATCCGCACATGTACCCTGCGCTTAAGAGGCTGCGCGCCGCGGCAGACGCGAGCGAAGGCAAGCTGGTGATAGCGGCCATGTCAAACACCTCTATCTTCCCAGAGGGGCACCCCTTCAACGATAAATCCACGCCAGAGGGAAAGCAGAATGCCGAGCTTAAGGGCTTGTTCGATGTCTTCGTATCGTCCGCGCACGTAGGCATGCGTAAACCAGCTGAGGATATCTACTACTACACTCTTGGACGGATCGCCGAATTTGTTCGACAGAAGGGGTGGTGTGATGAGGGCGTGAGAATGGAAGACCTGGTGTTCTTTGACGACATTGGCGGCAATCTCAGGACCGGAAGAAAAGTCGGCATGAACACCGTGAAGGTTGTACTCGGCAAAACGGGTGCTGCAGTCAAAGAACTTGAGAAGATCTCTGGCTTGTCGCTAGCAGAGGGTAGAGCAAAGCTGTGAAAGTAAGTGCCTCCATAAATTAGATCGCTCATCGGATCACACATATCGAACAAACAAATCCCAAAAGCACCTGTGCCGTTGCGTTTACAATCGCAACTGCACTGTCAAACGGTGCTTGACTTCTTGTGTACCGGCATTTTGACGAGATCAGCGCAGTTCAATTGCAGTCCATCAAGCTTTCGTCAGCATCCAAGCAGCAGACCACGAAGTAGTACGACGTGTGGTTCACTTCATGGCCGGAGGACAGTTACACCTCCTCGAAGGTCGTATCGATCGACAGCATGGATGCTGAGTGCACCAGGCTATTGTACTTTGCCGTCACAACCGTGGTACCCCACGCAGCTTCGTTGAGGGCGATGGTCCAATCAAGCAAACTGCGTGCTGCCTGATGCTTTTACAACGCAACACCGATGGGCTCAATTGCAACGTGGTTTTCTAATGGCTTGGATCTTATCTCTTTGTGACAGTCCTCGCGAATCACGGCCGTCCTGCCCAACGCTTTGCGGCATTCTTTGTCAGCCATAGCACACAACCCTATACCCAACTCCGTTGTCCCTCAGTATTTATTCGGATTCTAGGCTCGACACTGAACACTAGTTTTTCCCTCACCGATGGTAGTCGCTTTGCGGCCCGCACGACATGTCAATGGACTGTCGAATCGTGTCCATCGAGAATCGAAGCGTCAAGTCTTGTTCTGGCCAATTGTGTCGGTGCTGTCTTCAACAATCACTCAATTGGGACGCCTTATTCCAGTCAATCGTCCATCTGACTGCGCGTAAGAGATGCTGGCTGCTTTAGCGTTTCGTTTCGCGTCGCTGACACAGGCAATGTGACTGCTGGCGTGAGGACACTGTCGTACAACAGTGTCCTCACGCGAAACCTTAAACAAACAGATCCGTGAACAAATCAATTGCAACTGACACACTCTACTCCATAAATATGCCTATGCCACTCTCTTATGCAGCGGTCTCAACTTCACAGGTTCTCAAGAAATCTGTTCAAACACAATCCCAAACGCAACCCAACAGTCAAGCACGATGGCCCCATCTACCAGCAAGAACGCCAACGCCGGTGCCGCTATCCGTACCAATAACTCCAGCGTGTCCCCTGTCATCCGCAAGAGTCGCCGTGAAGCCAAGAGAACCGCCCGCGCCGAGGCCTTCTGGAAGAGCATCGCCGCAGGCGCTGCTGCCAGAAGGCACAGAACCACAAATCCGCCGCAAGCCCTCAATGTGGCTTCCAAGTAAGCATTTCGAGATCCTAATACTCTTCAAGCACATGCTAATCGGATCAGTGATACAAATGCACCTCCTACCGAGGAGGAGCCGCGCCCAAGTCTCACCATACACCTCAACGCCAGAGAGCGGCGCCAGGCTGAACGCCTGGTGGAGCAACTACGGCTTGCGATGCTATTCCTGCACTTCCACCTTCTCGAGCGCCTCGAACAAAGTCAGCCGGCACTTACTAGACCGGCCAGTGTCCTTTTCAATGACATTTACCGGGCCGTGAGAAGGTTTCGGGTGCTGAGGCACCCTGGTACTGCTACGAAGACGAATTACGATTACTACTCCAGCATGTTGTGGAAAGTGGTGCCAAGGCTGACGTTCGATGGCATCAATTGGGATGCTGATAATGTTGCCCAAGCGCAGTAAGCGCTCTGTTTCCTCTCTTGATCGTTTTGACACCGGACGGGGTTGCTGGCTTGTTTCTTCCAATCTTTGCCCTTATCTTGCGCCTGTGACTGCTTGGAAGGAGATACTATTGCATTGATTTGCATTCCCATTGCTCTGTGTTTGTACATGTCTAGCTGCTGTAGTAATGACTAGGCCGCTAATCTATCGATGCTTGAATTTACCAAAACTCGTCTCCGTGCAACATTGTCTCATCGCCTTGATCCCACGCAGGGCGAGCGCCTTGGCCCCCAGTGCGTAATCCACACGACTCGCCGTCGCCGTCCACTTCCATTGCTTCCATAGCTTCTTCCTCGCGCACACATCTGGGACACATGCACTGGTCAATCCACTTGTTGAGCCTCTCTCTCCTAGCCTTCAGCGGTTCGATGGAGTGGTACGCATCGTACTCGATGAACAGCTGTTCCCCCGCAACAATATCCCTGTCCGCATGCATTTCCATGATGCAGTGGTTTCTGCTCGGTGCCCACTTCACGTTCGGCTCGCAGCTATGGTTGAACATGCAGAAGATGGGGCTGATGGCGGCGTTGATGGGATTGCTCCAGCAGTTGTTGCGGAGCCTTGCGGAGAGCGTGAAGAGGACCCAGGTGTCATAGCGGTGGTCCGCGAAGATGTCGACGCCGAATTTTTGCAGAGCGTCGGTGGGGATTTCCAGGTCCGTGTCTACCTGGAATGACCTGGGTTCTTGGCGATGGTATGACGGCGTGAGCCGGGCGATGATCGGAAGATCGAATGGTGATTCCACGTCGTCTTGGACACTTTTCAAGAGCGCGCGGCAGAGAAGCAAATGATCGGCGGCGTTGACGCCAGTCCTTTCTCTGACCCAACGTAGATTGAGAGCTCCCTCCTCCCCCGGTAGATTGGGGTGGTGTGGGATGTCGCACCCTTCTGCGCCGTGGAGATTCATCGTGGAATCATCGATCCCCACCCCGGTGCATCCAAAGAGAGTAGTTTGGTCAGAAACGATGGTAGTGTTCCTCCGAATATCGGCTTTAGCGAACACACCAAAGCACGCGTGTTCCCCGTTGATGTCTCCGTCTGGATGAAAGGTGCAGCGTCTGACTTCGATCATAGTGTGACGAAGCGATAAGCGAGATCCCATATCGTCGATTTCACCGTTTATCTCGTTCAAAAGCTCATCATCTCGCACACGGTGTCTTCCATCTAGCCATTGATATGGCTGCGGGATGTAGCTACCCTCAAGCTTGTCGTAATCGTCGATGTTTGATGCTTGGGCGTCTTGAGCGCGCAGATGCAGTCGTGACAAACTGTTTTTCATTTCATCCGTTCTTTCCCAGTTGATCTCGTCGTCAGTCTCCTCCGTACGCATCCAGAAGCCTTTACCGCTTCCCAACGCCCAGCCCTCAGGCCCGCGAGTATCCACGAAGTCCAGGAGATTCTTGCAGAGCAGCAGAGCCTTGTGTGCATCGCCTGTTGCTAGCTCAGGGTATCCGAGCGTAGCAAGCGTTTTGGAGCGTGATAGCCACTTCTCTGGCTCGTAGGGCTGGCAATTGATTGATCTAGTGTCTTTTTGCAGCTTCAGGGCAATTGCAGCCCTGTTGACACTGGATAGGGCGCCTGCCGTCGTGGGGATCAGCCCTTCTAGGGCAATTGGGCCGTCCATGGTCGCTGGCGGTAGTGAGGTGACCAGGTGGTGCTGGTGCTGAGGTGGGGAGGAGGCAGAGACTTATAGACACCGCCATTAGTGTGAATGCGGTATTCTGCTGGGGCCGTGCGTTTGTAGAAGTGAAGCGTGGAGAGCACGAGTGAGACCTGCGAACAAATGGTGCTGTGTAAACTAGAAGCACGTTCCCGGGACAAGACAACCAGAGAAGCAATCGCCAACCGCAACCATCTTCGTACCAAAGACGGGCCTGAGGAGAGGTGTGACTCAAACACGTCGCGCTCGTTTTGTCTTTGAGGAGAAACATAGCCACACTTGAAAACAAAAGGTTTCAGCGGTGCGTCCATCGAGCCTGGTCTTTGAAGACACTAGGCGGTGGCTGTGGTGCAACTCGCGTTTCGATCGCCGCGTATTGTCTGAGTGAGATACGCCATTCAAGGGGAGCCGGATCTTTCAGAGCTGCCATATTTGATAGCATTTCCACCACGAAAGGGTCAAGACGTTGGAAATCTCCTCCGGGAACTTGTGGTACTTGACACAGGAACGGCTACGCTTTGTGAAGCTCCTGCCTTTTTTGCCATTCACTCTCCTTGAGACCAAAGGATTGGGGAGAGGATCGACAATATGGAAATCGCACAGGTAATTTAAGCTGTTGCCGTTGCTGCCATGTTCATTTGACGCGAAAAAAATCTTGGAGAAGGTTGATAAAACTTGCGGCGCGATCGTCGAGCATCTTCCATACTACACGGTCAGCCAGATTTCTTAGAGCCGTTGCCATCATTACCATCGATTTCCTCGCGGATTTGCTCAGTGAGAGTAGAACGATTGCAAACCCACCAGGATCCAGCAAGTTATGTAGAGCAGCTGCCCTCAACACCATGAATATCCGGCGCAGACTAGGGCAGTGGGAATCCCGCTGAGACAAACCACTCCATCCTCTCCATAGACATCACCAGCTGCAGTCTTCCGCGCCCAAAATTCAACAGCTCCCTTGTCCTCCGACATACAACGACAATGAATCCAAGAAGCGCAGAAGTGGAGGTCTAAAAGTATCAATGTCATTCGTTCGAATCCATCCATTTCACCCCAGCTCAGCTCAATTCGCACTCTCAGCGCAATCACTTCACATCTCTCCAGAGCCTCTCTCGGGACGGCGACAAAGCGAGCTTTCGCTTCCCGCTTTTCTTGGTCTTTCTCGGCTTCGCTTGGGGCGCGGGATGGGCGGAACCGGGCGGGTATAATCGTATTTCGGCCGTAGGATCTAACTCAGCCTGCAAAGGTGGAAGAGGCGCGTGATCAGATAAGTGCATTTGGCGGGAGGGAAGAGTGCGAGGTGAATATGCAGGGGAGAAGAGGGGGGTCTTCCCGGGACAGGCGGTCAGAGCAGAGTGTTGATTCTTCCTGTCATCGACAGCAGAAAACAAACGAGATCGGGAGAAAAGAGAACAATGAGCACTGGTAAGCAAAAGTTGTACAGTAGAGTGTGGTTCCAAGACGTCAATACCCTAGTCTGCTGGGGGAGCGAGGTATTTTCCGTCTGTCTCGATGATTTCTTCGGTTGTTGTGTTTGTTCCTCTCGTTCTCTCTTGATTTCCCGGCTGCGCACGCAGTCCACGCCATGCAATAAAGTGAATTTTGTTTCAAAACAGAACAGAGAAGTAGAAAAAAGAAAGAGCAAGCAGCGCGCACTGGCGCGTCTGGTAGTAAAAAAGAGAAAAAGAGAAAGCTTTGTCCCGGGAAAGCGAGGGCGTGAGGAGGTGATGATGGGCTGGGGAATCGAAAGTGCTCACAGCATCAGTTGGTGCAGGTTCCTCTGCACGATCATATCCTGCACGCTCTTCATGGTCTTGTCGAGCAGGTTGGTGTCTGTGGCGTTGGTGAAGTGGACATAGGCCTCCTTGCCCGGGTCGCGCACGAGGTTCTTGAATTTGCGTGCGAAGAAGTCCTGGCCAGCCTCGATGTCCTTGTCGCCGCCCGGGAAGTCAGGGAAGTGCTCGCGAATCGGCGACTTTCCGCTCATGACCTTTTCGCGGAAGAGATCGATCTTGTTGAGGAAGAGGATGAGGGCGGACTTTTCAAAGTATTTGCTGTTCGCGATGCTCTCGAAGAGCATGAGGGCCTCTTGCATTTGGTTCTGAGAGCGTGTTAGCATTTGCTTCAGAATTGAGCAAGTCCGAGGCAAAACTTACGCCATTGCGATCCTCCACCAACACGTGATCGTAGCCGCTGATGGCGACGAGGAAGAGAACGACTTGGACGTTGTCGAAAACGTGGATCCACTTCTTACGCTCTGATCTCTGTCCACCAACATCGAACATGCGGTAAGTCAAGTTACCCGTGTCAAAGATGGTCTCGCTGATGCCAGTAGTCCGTAAACGCGCGCGCAGGATATCCTGGTCTGTGGGGGTGAAATCCTTCGCGAATAGGCGATCAAGGTCGGAGAAGTAGCTGATGATTGTCAGTGTGTTGTACGAATTGAGGGTATTGATGCAGCGTACTATTGCAAGTTGTCGTGGAGCGCGTATTCGTTACCCTTGCGAATGGCGAGTTGGACACCTTCATCCTTCCAAAGGCTCTTGAAAGCATTCATGCAGTCCAGCGGCATGGAATCCTCAGTGCCGATTTCGGGGTCGGCAGCAATGATCTCAGCGAAGCGCTGAAGAAACTATCAGCAATCTGCTTCGAAACTCGACGCGCCTCGCAAACTTACGATGTTGCCTTCGTGTGCAAAGTCGACTTCCTGCTCCTCCATGGCGCCAAAGATGACCTGGAAAGCGTGCAGCAGGTTGTTGAAGATGGTGACCTTCCACTGCTTGCGCTCAGAGGACGAGAAGCCCTTGGTGTGGAGGAGGCGCATTTGCTTCAAGACCGTGGATTTGCCAGACTCTCCGGCACCTGTGAATCGGTCAGTATTGCAACGCGCACGCGTAGTGTTCAATGTAGTTGGGCCGTACCGAGCAGAAGCATCTTCACTTCCTTTGCCATCTTCTTCTGGTCCTCGCGGAGCTGCTTCTCGATCTCCTTGCTCTTCTTCGCGTCGGGGTCCTCCCCATTGTTGCCGCCGCCGAAACACATGGCGAACATACAACGATCCGGCGGATCTGTCGAGTTGAAGCTGAGTGAATGCGATCTTCGACCGGCGGACCGGCGATAATGCTGCTGGCGTAGCCGTCGAAGGTTGGGGATGCGAGGAAGACGTGCAGAGCTGCGTCAATGCTGGCAGCGAGGGTGCAGCGGGCGGGAAACGGCGCGCCAGAAGCCTAGGAGCGACCCTGGAGCAGTGCAGCGCGGTGGAGCAGGCTGCGGTGCGACGCCGGATGCCGCGTCGAGGGAGTCGCTCGCGCTTGTGGCCGCAGCGTGGACGGGGCTCACAGGAGGAGGTCGGTGGCACACGGGAGGCGGAGAGGTGGTACCGCGGCCTCAGCGGTGCGAAGGCGACGGCGGAGGAGTCGGAGGTGAGGGGGGTTTGGGAGGGAGGTGAGGTCGTCGGACAAGGAGCTGAAGGCGGAGGAAGTTGGCTCGCTCTTTGCTCCTGCCAGCGGCGGCCGCAGGAGGGTTCGAAGTCGGCTAGCTGGGCGGATGCGGCTGCGCGGACCTTGAACGGGGCGGGCTAGTGTTAGTCCCCGCAAACGTGGACGGGAATCGGCGAAGGGCAGCAGGCAGCGCGGCGCCGGCGGCGAGACAAGTGCGCGTTTAGACGCTTCCAGAACGAAGGGCCGACGGGCACGGCGCGGCGAGTAAGTGAGGTGGGTGGGTGGACGCGTGGGAGGGAAGGGGGGCGGTGGGTTGAAGAAGGGAGCAGGGCCTGCTGCTGCCGTGGCCGCGCTCCGGCACTGGGGACTGAGGCGCTCTCCTACTCTACAATACAAACAATGATACCTCCTCACGTGCCGGGACCGCGGCGGGCATTGACGGCGCGACGGACGGGCAGGGAGGAGGCCAGGGAGCCCTTCCGCCCACCACGTATGCTTCCGCCGCGCTGGCTCGCCCTCACAAGGTCCCAAGCTTTCGATTGAGATCAACAGCTGACGGCGCGGCGGGGAGACGGCGAGGCGGGCAAGTTCCTCCAGCGGCTCTGGGCCAGAGTTTTTGCGGCCTTCTGCAGGCCCTAATCAATGCTACTTTCAGCAGTCACTAGTACATCACCCGAGCCCGCTGACTCTTGACTTTGTCTCCTCCACTACCATCCGGCCGGTGCGACGACTGGGAGCTCCCTTCGAGTAATGGGCGTTCCCCGTCACGAAGTCGCCGGAATCTGCCCGCCGGCCTGGCAGAGCCATTGGCATGCCACTTACTCGTGCACCTCCACCGCCACGTTTTCAGGGGGGGCCATGGGTGCCGCCGCGCAGCCCAGCCACCAGATCGCGGCACATGCAATGTAATGCACGCGCTGAGCCATTCGTACTGCCGTACCATGTATCATGTATCCTTTACTGCACCACCGCCGGGGGGCACGTGGCGCGAGGAGCGCGCTGCGATCACGGCGCTGGTGCTGCTCGAATTCAACCTATCACATGCGGAAGGTTGCGCCGTGATAACGATCATAATACGCGGAGTTATCACTTCCAGCTTGGCTGCGACCAGCAATGCAACCCTATCAAGGTATAATAGATTGACCGCGGCAGACTACCGGAAGAAGCGAGATGCCCTTGCCCATTCAAGGCACGATAGTTACTGTACCTTACATACGCCATTCCGCCTGTCTTCGGTTTCGAGGTCAATAAGCCGTCAGCCAAACGGCTCTCTCGCGGGAAGCTTTCTCGCTACTGCCGAACCCATAACATAATCAAGCTGGGCCCTCTAACACATGGAAAAGGCGCCTCCCAGGTTTCAGGGGGCCTGATCACGCGGTCCGAAACCTTAGTACCCGCGCAGTACAACCACGCGATTCCCGGCCCGCGCAGTCGCCAATGGCAGCTTTCTGCCGGGGGGCTTGCTGACTCGAAGCTCCGCAAACTCGTGGCCTGACCTATCAATGGGAGTGTAACACGAGTCGCTAAGCTTCAAACCTCTCTTTGAAGCGCAAGCACTTTCTCTCCCCATGCTCCCACGGCTCCAAAATCTGTGGCCAGGCTGGTTTTGCAGACGTCGGCTTCTTCACCGCATTCAACGTCTCCCAACGCCCTTCGTTCTCGATCGAGCGCATCAGAATGCTGTGAGGAAATCCTTGCAGCCACGTGCGGCTTAGTTGGGGTTCGTCCCTAGTCCAAACAGGGGGAAAGGAGTTCGTCACATCGACCGGCGATTCAAGACCTGCAGCTTTCGAAAGATGGATCTCCTACCGCCAAATGATGAAAACATTCAATTACCCTGCGATCTGCAAACCGCTGGTTACGCGGCGGCTTTTTGAACCCCGACGAATTACTCCTGTCGGACGAGCTGAATTTCACTTTTCGGAGTCGACCACCGAACGTGAAGACAGCCGCTCACCTGACAAAAGTGCAGAAACCGCAGGGCTGAACCCCTGAGTAAGACCGCTGACAAGCACCAGCGGAATGGGCACACTAGTAAGGAAGGCTCATTTCTCCTCGCGGACCGCGTAGATCGAGCAAGCCTCCCGACCCGCGATCCCACGCAAACAGCAAAGCTTAGGTCCTTGACAATTTCGCCCACCTTGAAGTTATTAATCTAACACACGTCCGCAGCGAGAGATCGCCGACTAACTTACGGTTCACAGGTTGCGTGCCGTCCTGTTCTGAGAGACGTGAAGTCGCTCGCACGTCACGTGAGCTTTCAACTTCCGGCCAGTGGCATCGACACCAACACCGACACGCTCTAATACCAGCTGTCTAGATCGCGAAGACACATGGCAATGCAATCTCTCTCGACACAGTCGCCAATGACTGGCAATCTCCACGTCCATTCATTCATCATATTTCATTGAATCCAACAGCCTTTGGCAACCTCAAGCCGCCTCCTTCCACAGCCACTTCTCGAAAGCGTTCGCATCTGCATCCTTGGGCACATCCTCAATCTTGCTCTTCCACTTCTTCGTCGCCCCCCAATTCGGGAAACTCGCAGGCTTCGCCTCCAATGCCCTCATGTTCACTACCTCCTCACTCTCCTCCCCTTCACACACCGTCCTCGCTTCAGCACACAGCTTAGCGAACGCACTCGCCCTCGCAGCATCTGAGTGCATCGCTGCAATCTGGAAAGCATCGTAGTCAAGTCTAGGCAACCTTAGGTCGAAAATTCCCTCCTCGCGATACACGCCCAGAAGAGCCTTGCAGTCCGCCAGCGCGCGCTCAGGCAAGTGGCGAACGCGCCTGGGATCCCCAATCGCCTCGTCGAGCTTCTGCGCCTCGCGCAACCGGGCGTCGCTCGCTTCGAGCTCTGCTTGCGGCAGCGAGCACACCTCGCACTTGCAGTCGAACCCGAAGTACGCCTCCAGGCTGCCCCGGCGCTCTTCCGACGGTCCACCCATGGAGTACGACAGAGTAAGCTCCTCCCCCTCCTTGACCTCTCTCACAGCGTGCACGACCTCCACGCCCCGTTTGGCGTTCCACGTATGTTGCGCGTTTGGCCTACAGGCATGGTTCAGGCGCGCAACGAGCGGGAAGATGGCGCCGACATCGCTGTCGGGGCCGAGCGGGTAGCCGTTGGAGCGCACGATGTTGCTGAAAGGGTCGGAGCCTGGGTTGTTGTTGTGCAGGGAGAGGAAGGCGCGCTGGCCGTCTTTGGGGAGGCCCTTGACGATTGCCCCCAGGTCTTTCTCGAAGGTGGCTGGGTTGGTGAGGGAGGCGGTCGTGAAGAGCGGGGGCTCGCTGAGGATCAAATCGCCTGGTTTGAGGGAGCGTGTGGCGACCAGGCCTTGTCCTTTGCCTTCGATGGCTTGCTGCTTGTAGGCTGGTGTGGTGTCTAGGGAGCCCATGGTTTGTGGTGATTCTTCTTTGAAGATTTTTCTTTCAATCGATTGATTGATTGATTGATTGATTGATTGATTGCTTCCTTCAGGTAGGGTCGCGTTGATTCTTTTTACGTTTTATGCTTTAAATGAAATATACAGAGATAGCAATAGATTTGTTACAGTAAATACCAATCATCAGTTCCCAATTCTGCCCTTCAACAAGTCACACTACGATTTTTCGGACGTGCCAGGATTTACACTTCCGCCCATGATGTTATGTTGTGGACCCGGACTTCCATCCGAAGCGACCGACAATCCAAGGACCCACATTGCTGGAGACTCTCGGAAGGCTGGCGGCGTCCCAGATAAATGAATATACGTGCCCTTATGTCGAGTTCATTATAGGCTCGTGTAAGGTTTGCGTTTATTAGGCGATAGGATTGAGCGTTTTATGTTGGGGCTTGGTGAGGGATCTTGGGGGGAGACTTGCACGGTGAATAGGATCGGCAGTAGTGTCTCGTCGCATTTGTTGGCGAAGACATCAGGGTCACTCCAGTCTAAGTCGTGGTTCTCGCTCGGACACACATGATGACAGGCCAGGAGAGGATGTCGTATATGTCCGGTATTCACTGTCGTATCGTACTGAATTAAAGCAAATCACGTGAGTAGATGTTTCATTTGGTCTACAACTCTACCTCTCAACATCTAACCCCAGCCCCCTCGCGCATTTCCTCGCCAGCACCATCTTCAAGAAGCACTCCCTCCCCAAGCCCCTCATCTGCCTAACAAAGTCACTTCCACTGACTCTCCCGCGATCCACCGCCTTCTGCAGCACATACATCGCCTCGCGACAGGCTGCCTCCTCAGCCGTCAGCGTCCAAAGCTGCTGGGCGACCAGCGTCGGGGCGACAAGCACTTCATCAATAGGCGGCTGCTTCTTGCTCTTCGCCTCCGCAATGGTCTGGTTACATTCCTGGATGCTGCGATGCAGGATGCTCTCGTTGGACGAGAGCGTCGCGTCGAGCGCTTGAAGCGATGATATTTCGGCTTCCAGGCGCGCGTGGGCGGCGCGGAGAGCGTTCTGCTGGGCTTGGAGGGGGGCGAGCGCGGAAAGGTTTTGGTTGACTTTCTGGTGGGTCTGTTGGACTAAGGAGGTTGAAATTGCCTGGAGAAGGTGCTCTTTCTCCGGATTTGGAGGTATGGGTGGCGCGGGCATTGACGAGCTTGAGCTTGATGGTAGAGCGACTTCGAAGGGATCCGAGAGTAAGTCTGGAGCTGCCTGCTTTTTCGGTTGCGGCGCCGGGTGTGGTGTTGGGTTTGCAACGAAATTTTGGCTTGCTGGGTTGAATTGAGGTGGTGCATCATGTTGTTGGGAAGGACGATACGGCAGTGGTTGCTGTTGAAATGGCTGCTGTTGCTGGTATGGCAAATGCTGGGCAGGCATTGGGGGTTGCTGCTGAAGAGGTTGCCCCTGCGTTTGCGGTGGTAAAGGAGGAGGATATGAGTACCGGTTGCCGGTTGACGTGCGCATGTTTGTATGTGGAGGCGTTACCGGCGAGACTGGACTCAACTCGTTGCCCAAATTTTGCTGTTGGTACTGTACGTGTTGAGGTAGGGCCGGCATCGGGGACTGGGATTGCCTGGTTGGATGGCCATTCGGATACTGGCTAGGCTCTACCGCCGTATGAGGTGGACGTGCCGCATTTGCGCCATAGCCGGTCGAATGTTGCGCGGTTTGAGGGGCTTGACCAGGCAAAGGCGGTAGCGGTGGCCCATCTACAGCGATGTTGCGTGACGGGCCTCTGATAATGCTCTCATCGCCAGGTTTTGGAGGCCTTGGCGGAGGTGTGTTTGCGCTCGGCATCTCAACAGGCGCAATGCTGCCTGGTCGCTGTTTAGGAGGTAGTTGCGGCGGCGCAGGGCTTCCATTGGGTATTTGCTGTTGTCCTGAGGGCCGTTGCAACTGTTGCTGCTGCATCCTGCTCACAAGTGGTGGTTCTCTTGCAAAGGCTTGCTGAAGGTAGCTTAGGAAATCGGCAATATTCGCTCTGTCCCACATGCCGCTCCAATCTCTTAAATATGGATGATACACTCTTCCCTCGACGCCAACATGCTGCCCAGGTCGCACCAACATATCTTTCCCAGGAGTAACATAGGCTATAGGCGACTCTTGCGGGTAGGCTTGCGGGACCCATAGCTTTACTGGAAAGCGGTAGGTGGCTCCGCGAAAATCAACAGGCAATGTCCCCGAGACGGTCAGCAGCAATGCTGATGTGCCATTCTCATACGTGTAGACTTCGGTCCGTGGGTCCAGAGAGGGAAAGGCTGATAGTGTGCGCGCGGCATCGGAATAGGTACGTTGTGGGTCTTGGTATTCCTGCGCAAGTGTGAGCGCATTGTCCGTGAAAGATCATGGGACTGGTCGTACGTGAAGCACGCTATACAGCCACGAGAGGACCTTCTCGGGCACTTGCGACATGCTGGTAGTACCACTTGGCGGTTGCAATAATGTGTTAGAGCATCAGTAAGTGAGATAACTCAAATCCATCTCATCAGAGGTCGCGGCGTGGCTGATGCACGAGACACGCGCTGCATGCGAAGTGATGTGCTGCGGTGGCAGCCTGCCATCAAACGCCGAGAGCTTGGACAAACGCGGCGGGGCATTCACCACGCCTCATCAAGCCTCATGAAATCGGCTCAACTCTTCGCGCACGTCATGGCTCAACGAAGCAATCGTAAACGCTTTATGCTGGTCTTATGCCATAACGTACACCTCACACGAACGGAATAACCACCTCGCGTCAACTCGTCGCGGCGTCTGTGGCCATGTCGAGCCGCTCATGGTCTTCCCTCAACGCGCTCAATTTCACTCCGATGATTGTCTACATCTATCGCGCTGCTAACACCGCCGATTAGCTGTTGTCGATGAGTTCTTTGATCTACTCTAAATACCATGATGTGTCTCACTCTATCCATATTGCGTGGCCAAGCTCACTCAGATCATCCGCTTCTGCCGTCATGTTATCATGATGGGCGTAATCTCGTCTTCACTTTCCCACAGAAAGACACCTCCTACTGGCTCATCCGCCCAGGCGATCTGGATACACTGGACCGCCAATTCAGCTTTCTTTGAAGGGAAAAGCACAAAGCCATTGTCCCGGTTAGTGCCTCTTTGTCCATGACAATGGGATTTCTCTGCTTTCCTTTGTTCCTTCCACCACGTTGCAGGTCTATATGAGGTTGCGTTTTCGACAAGCTGGATTGGAAATCCGTCACGATTCCCAAAGGCATTTCCAGGGAAAGGTTGCTCAAACAAGGTTCTGCCCTCAATCCTTGCCCCTACTCCTTGGAAATCGATCTTTGGCATGGCCAACAAACAGGCTCAAGGCGCTGGTCGCCTGAGCAATACTAACACTGGAAGCCAGGGAACTGTTAATTCGAAGTTGGACCTTGATCACATGACGTTTGGCATCGAGCTGGAATTCGTGGTCATTTGGCCGACCGGATGCTTCAATCGTCTCTGCCTGGAGGGCATGTCGAATGCTGTCAAGGCTTTGACCCATCTCATGAACAAGAAAGGCATTCCGACAGAATCCCTCTATTCCCCTATGCATGGAGCGCCGCGCTTCTCCCGTTGGAACATCAGTAAGGACTGCCATAGCCTGACAGATGCTGAGTACAAGCGTTTGCCTCCTGGGTATACCGAGGAGCCCGTTGAGATTTCGTCTCGGAAGCTCAGCTTTGCTGACGAGAATTGGCAACAAGAAGTTGCTTCGGTCCTGGAGACTGTGAATCAGCTTCGCGATTTCGGGTGCCTCGTAGTGACCAATCAGACCTGCGGGTTCCACGTCCACATCGGCTTTGGCGACGAGTTCGTGCCTCTGAAGGCGTGCAAGAATGTCTTTCAGGTGGCTACGGCGCTGGAGAGATGCTTCGATCAGCTGCATACAACTTCAAGGATTCTGCCAGGTGACGGCGCCTCGTACAACAAGCCGAAGCATTTCAACGCCCCTTTGAGCTGGTTTCACACTCATGCTGCGAGCGAGGTCAACATCGAAGGTGACCCGACAGTGTTCCATTGGCTGCAGAACATCGAGCTCTGCAACTCATACGACGAGATCAGCAGCATGTTCCAAGTTGAAGTCCCGAGCATCATGGGACCTCGCTACGTGGATGCCCACAACTCGGTGCTTAATTTCGACAACTGCGTCTCGAGCAACTTTTCAAATCCGGCCATGGCAACTGGTACCGTGGAGTGGCGGCAACATGAAAGCACGTTACACTTCTTGGACATCCAAGCATGGGTCGTACTCGTTGCTAACGTTGTGCAGTTTTGCAATACCGCCAGCGCGAAAGAGGTCTTCGCGCTCTGCGCAAACGCGTGGAACCACGACTTCAGCATCTTCAACCTGATGGAGGCGATCGGCTGTACTCCTGGCCATATCGCCTACTACCGCACTCGCCGGTCAGTCGCGCATTACGACGGTTGTGCGGGAGGTGCGGTCCGTACTAGGATTAGTCTCGAGGCAGGTGAGTACATTGGCCTCGAAGCTCTACGGATCCAAAATGTGGTCGACAACTTCCAGCGCAACAGTCCCTTTGGCGTAAATGTCGTTTCATCGCAGAAGTTGTACTCTGGTGCACAGGGTCGAAGAATGGGATTCGATACTTTTACGATATGGAGTGCCAATACGCTCTTCGATCGTGTTGTTCGCGAGGCTGCGCCAGGGCGGGACACCATGTCGGTGGCAAAGCGCCTGGCGTTCTGCTGGATGTCTCATTCGTGATCCGAAAGGTAAGTATCGTAGCGTCCTATACAACAGGCAAGGCAAGTCAAACCCAAGTCGTTCATTAGCCATTTCCTAAACACTCTTGTCTAGATTTTCCTTCATCGGCAAACATATCCCCCAAAACTATTGCGTCACAAACAACAGATAACCATGTTACTTCATTGACTGTAGGTGTCAACGGTGAATTTCTGTCAGCATTATACTCCTCTCATATGAGAACAATGCCAATTTCAACGCGTTCCTCCCATATCGCAAACACCACCTTCCAGAAAATCTATCTCAAGAACACCCGCACAAGCCGGTACACCTGGAGATACCAAGCATATCATGGACTGGGACGTGCTTTTTGCGGGTACGTTGATCAAGGAGAGGGAGGAAAGGGATAGACTAACGGCTTGGGCAGATTATACCTCGGGGAAAACTATCTTTGGAACAAAACTACACGAAGATCCGAAGGACTCAGCAAAGGAAGAGCCTGAGTCAGTGGCCGCACAGTCGGGCGATGCAACTGCCGAGGAACCCAGTCAGACAGCAGATACTGGCAACGGAGAGGCCAAGGAAGCGCGTGAAGGTGGAAAGGCTGGCGACTCTGCACAAAATGCGCCTTTAGGTGGTGAAGCTGAAGTGGCAGATGATCGCGTATACGACCCCCTGATAGATCTGCTGGGTTGTTGGCGGTGAATCCAGCAGCAAAAAGCTAACTGGAGCGTAATCGGAGCTTCCGATCTGTGGAAGATCTATAAATGTACACTACTGAATGCTGAATCTTGAAAGCTAAAACAGTATGTGCATACATATCTACATGTTCTCAGCCAATTCAAAGGAGTGTGGTGCCGCGTAAACGGCAAAATGGAATCCTTCTCCGAAATGTTGTTCGCGATCTTCCAATGTCTCTCCATCCAATGCGTCGAATCGTCAGCCTTCACTTCTCAAAACAATCCAAACGCCCTAGCATGCCTCCTCTTCCCATAAGTCGCGGGAGCGCCGTACGAAGCAGGCGGAGCTCCTTCGCTGGCCGCTGCACTAGTCTCCTCCGGAGCGGCCTCAGTGCTAGAAGATGCTGGGTTTTCATTGCCCTCGCCCTCAGTCTCTGATGAGGCAGGAGTAGTCTCTGATCCGCTATCGCCACTCGAAGGAGCGGCATATGGAGCTGGAGTTTCCGCCGCCGCCGCACTGGTCTCCTCTGGAGCGACCTCGGTGCTCGTAGGTACTTCGCCGGGCTGGGTTGCGCTGCCTTCGCCGTCACTATCTTCAGGGCTGCTTGCCGTGCCAGTTGCGGTTTCAGAGGGAACTTCGCTAGCAGTTTCTGCACTGCTTTCCTCTGGGCTGGATGGAGTAGGCACAGTTGCAAGAGAGGTCGGCACACTGGATGTCTCCTCGGCGAGGCTGCTAGAGGCGACGACGGAGACGCCGGTACCAGCTGTAGGCCCGGTTGGGTTAGCGAGAGTCGAGTTTGACGAAGGCAATGGGTAAGGGCGGCCGGTGGTGGTGGTGTAAGCAGTCTTTGTCTCGACAGGCACGACAGATGCCTCGGAAACGCCGGCTCCAATAATGGTGGAGTATTGAATGGCAGTGCTGATTGGGAAGACGGACGTCACATTCTCGCCAGGCGTGATGATGGTCGAGAACGATGTTTGCGTCGCCACCGGGATAACCGCAGTCTTTCCTTCTGCGTCTGTGCTGGTACTGTAAGCCGTGGTGGTGACTGGTACCACGGAGGAGTTCGCTGAGCCGCCCTGCTCCTCAATAGGCAGAACAGAGCCAGAAGGGCTGCTTCCAGTCACAGTCACGTAGGCTGTCTCTGTAGCGACGGGAACGACACTTGACTGCGCACCGCCGCCTTCGACAATAGTAGAATAGCTGATTGCGGTCGAAACGGCAACCCGGCTTGTTTGTCCCTCGCCAACGCTCACAACTGTTGAGTATTGAGTCTCCGTAGCAATTGGGATGACCGTAGAGCCAGATCCTCCAGCTTCAACGCTCGTCGAGTATTGAGTCTCAGTAGACACCGGCACAACACTTGAGTTGCCAGGGGAGTTGGTGACTTGGGTTGTGTATGCAGTCTTTGTCTCGATGGCCACGGTGCTGGTCTCAGCTCCGCCTTCTTTGGTCATCGTAGAGTAGACGACTTCTGTTCCAATCGGTACCACGCTGGTCACGGGCTGACCGACGCTGATCATCGTCGAGTACTGGATCTCAGTTGCGATAGGGACCACACTTGTGAAGTCGCCGTTGACTGAAGTTGAGTACTTGGTTTCAGTAGCGACCGCGACACTGGCCGAGGATTGGCCATTTGATGCGGTAGCGAGTGAAGTAGTGGCAGCTGAGCCAGATCCAGTTGGAGCAACGCCCATGCTGTTGTTCCCTTCTGGTGCAGGGTACGGGGCACTATCGGTCTGGCCAGCCGCACCAGACGAAGTGACTCCGGACGCGCCACTTCCGCCAGCCACTGTAGTTGTGATTGTGATGGCTCCGTTTTGGCCAGTGCTCGTAAGAGTGCTCACGCCAGCGGACGAAGAGTTGCCGTTGGAGCTGACGCCCGTCTCACCAGCAGAAATACCCGTTCCAGTGGCAGAAACACCTGTCACGTCTGCATCGGAAATGGAGCTACCCAAAGGAGCGGTACTCATCTCTGGCGAGACTTCTGTAGAGGAAGCGGCAGATTGAGTGACGGTGATCGTGACGGCGCCTCCGCCAGGCTGTTGAGAGGTAAGGGTCTGCACTGGGATCGACGCTTCGCCTACTCCAGTGCCGGAGACTGCTGTGCCGAACCCAGAAGATGCAATCACGGTCCCGTTTCCTTGACCAACTGGGTAAGGTGGGCCAGCAGACTTGGTTGGGATGGCGTCGGAGGCGGCGCTGCCTTCAGGGAATATATTCGAGCCAGAGGAACCTTCACCGGAGACAGTAGCAGAGCCCGAGCCAGAGCCGCCATTCTGCTGAGTTACAGTCACAACGGACGGGCCTGCAGAGCCGCCGTTGGAGCCGTTGCCCTGAGCTTGTTCGGTCACGGTCACGACGCTGCCGGATCCGCCGCCGCCCTGCATAGTCTGAGTTGCCGTCTCGGTGATCGTGACATTCTGAGCTCCGTTAGATGCAGCCGCCGCAGTGACCGTCGATACCTGGCTCTCGGTAATCGTTACAGTCCGAGCCTCGCCGGAACCACCCTGCGCAGTCTCCGTCACAGTCACAGTTTGACCGCTGCCTGCAGCGCCACTGGCGGTGATCGTCTCAGTGATGGTCGCAGTCCGAGTTTGGCTGCCACCAGTTGCAGTTTGGGTGACTGTCACGGTCGTCGTGGCAGTTGAACCGGCAGATCCAGACCCCTCGGAGCAAGGGCAGAGATCTTGCTGCGGAAGGGCCTCCCGCTTGACAAAGGGCGTCCAGCGGGCATCTACGACTGCAAGAGAGGCCGAAATGACGGCCAAAGTTCCTGTGATCTTCATGACGTCGTTTTTGTTTGTGTGTAAGGTCCTGCCTGAGAAATTTGATCGTTAAACGGCACCTGTGCCAGCGAGAGGAAAATGAGGTGAGAACGAGAGGCGTGAATTGAAGAGCAGCTCTCGGAGCGCTGAACGAATGAATTGAACGGAAAAGACAGTTGCTTCCAGAGCTCGCTGTGTGATTGTGTGAATAGGAAGCGGGTTCGACGGGTTTAACGAAGTCTTTTGTACTTGAACCCGTCTAGAATACCTACATCCATACTACTTCGTCGATACGAAGTATGTCTCATTCTGAAGTGAAGCGATGATGTTGCGTGAGACATGAAGCGCTTTTCTGACGGTTCATGTTTCCAGTCTGGAGATGGGTGGACTCGGCTACGGCAAGATGGCTGAAGTCGGCCAACGGGGTGCCAAGACCAGGTCAAAGCACTGTTTCATGACCACGACATCGCCAGCGTTGGCAGCAGATATACCCCGGTCTTCGCAGGACTGCCGATACGCTTGGAAGTTCTAGACAAGGCGAAGCCTACTTTTGCCGAAATGAAGGGATGACCAGTACAGCGACCAGGCTTGCTGACATGAAATCGCTCACTTACTCTCCCACACCTTCTTCCCCAGTATCCACGTCTGCGACACTTGACCCTCGTCATCGAGCACCACGAAGTCCGCTCTTCGCCCAATCTCTAGCTTCCCTCTACCCTCATCGCCCATTAGATCTGCTACATTCTCACTGGCACACCGCACGGCCTCGGCTACTCCACACCCACTCCATGTCATGACATTCTTGACACACTCCCCGAGACCTGCGCATCCACCGATGAGCGTCTCGGTTCCTTCAATGACGACCTTCGTACCTTTCTTGGTCTGGTTGAATGGGATTTGCGCGTGTCCGGGATAGGTTCCGTCTTCTAGGCCTGCTAGCTCGATGCTGTCTGTGATAATAATGCATTTGCTCGGATTGGCTCTCAAAAGCATCGTCGCTACTGATGCGTGGAGGTGATTGCCGTCCGGGATAATACTGAAATAAGGACCTTGCATTGAGTTCATCGGAGAGTTCGTGACTAGACCTGCAAGCCCAGGGTCGCGGTGATGCAGGGGCGCCATTGCGTTGAGAGTGTGGGTTAGGCACGTTGCGCCAGCACTCAAGGCGGCAAGGCCCTGGGAGTGGCTCGCTGCGGAGTGTCCTAAAGACACCCGGATGTTTCTCGCGGTTAGATTCTCAATCAATTTCGTCGAGTGTTCGAGCTCCGGAGCTAGAGTGACGAGTTTGAGAACATGGTTGGACTCGGCTGTCGTTCCGTACACTTCCTCCGGGAGAATAGATGCTTGATGAAAAAGCGAGGCATTATGGGCTCCTTTCTTACTTGGATGGAGATATGGACCCTCTGCATGAGCGCCTAGCAGAGATGCTGCATTTGGTATTTCGCGAGGCTCAAGAGACGGGAGGATCTACCGGTCACATGTCAGCTTGGTGGACCACGTGGTGGTTGGAAACTCTCACCTTCTTGAAATCATCACTTGAAACGGTCGGAATGGTGGCGTAGAAAGCAGTGCAGCCTGTACTTGGTAGGTATTGAGCGACATCGATAAGCTTCTGAGCGTAATCTTGATCATTTTCGAAGTGAGTGAAGTGAAAGCCACGCATGCCATTGGTCTGCAGCTCTATCAAGCCGGGAGCGAGTATCGCGCCGTTGAAGTCGATGACCTTGTTCGCAACAGCCGATTTCGCGTGCACGATCCTTCCAGTGTCATCGGCCACCACTATTTCTTCATCCTCCACAAGTTCACTTCCCCTGCAGATTTTGCAGTTTGTGAAAGTCGTCGTGGTGCTGCTGGTCAACATGACGCGGCGTAAAACGACACAGTTCCCTGGGGATAATGAGTAATGTGTTATAACCTACAACATGATTTTTTGAGAGCTTCGTGGCTACGCAAACGAAATAATTTGTTATCGCAAGGCCAAGCTGTTATTTTAGCCGCTGGCGTCTTCCCACAGGTCAAGTTGCATCGCTTGATCGCGTTGACGATCCAAGAGCATTGAGATCACGCCGATTCGCGGGCCTGTCGCTGGCCTGGCCCACGCACGACGCGGGGCACAGCTGCAGATCAGCCAAGACCCGCGCCTGCCTGATATGGTTGCATTGGAGCAGGAAGTGAGGTTGCAAGGACGAAGCTTTCCCCTGATATACATGCAAGGGACGGCCGAATTGGCTATGCAGAGTCTGCACGACGACTGAGGGCCTGCCAGGAGAACTATGCCGTGCCGCAGATGTTGAGGTCGTCCTATCACGACCGATCGGCGGCGACAGGCGCGCGGCGACGCGCGGGTGATCTGCCACTGAGCTCTCATCGACGTCATTCGTCCCACATCGACGGCAGGGTGCCTGCTGTGCGCGCGGCATGAGGGGACGAGCCAACATCTTCCCTGTTTTCTGAGCCAGCCTTACAATTGTTCACCTCACCCACTTTATTTTGCTTGTTAACTTCTGGCGACTTCTGCACACTCACGACTCACGAGCACTAACGGGTCAAGCCTGGCGGAGGGCACGAGGCTGTAGCTGCATTGGGAATCCAACACACGAGCACGTACCTTTCCAAGAGCCGACGCGACAGAGTGCTTGTACACCATGTCGCAAGTGCCGCAAGAGGCTCAGCACGCCCCCGGCGGACACGTGAGTTCACAGACATTATTGAGAATCGTAACAGATCACTAATACTCCAACGCAGTACTCCGGCGGGAACAAGATCCCCACCATTGACCAGTTTGTGAAACGTCTGGACAAGGACAAGGCCGAACGCGACAGAAAGATCGATGAACAGAGGAAGCAAGATGCGCAACGCCAAAAGGGCGGGTTGGGCGGTGCTGACGTGCAGCCTCACCAGAACGAGGTCAAGCACACCAGCGAAAATCAGGAGACGGTTACAGACCCCACGACAGGGAAAGAAATTGTCATCGAGAATGTCAACAAAGACATGATGGAGAGGGCTAAAAATCCAACTCTGTCTGTGCCTAACGCAAACCTCGGAAAGGACACGACCGTGCAGACGGAAGCAACACAATTCAACCCGGAATACAAGGAGAAGCAGGACGTCACAGCTCCACCGGACCCTATCGCTGAAGGCAGCACCTCAGACGTACCTATCCACGGAGAGAAGACCAACATCCTGTTCCACCCTACCCCGTCTATCAGCTACGAGCCTATGTTCAAGCGCGTCGAGGAAAGAGGTCTGATCCTGATCATTGGTATCTTCTTCGCCATTGTCATTGTTGGCAGGGTTTTCGGTGGGGGCTATCTTGGACTGATTCCTCTTGGTGGCTGTGTTTCCAGTGGTGTTTGGCTCTGGATCAAAGAACTCGTGCGGAGTGGTCGCGAAATGGAGTGGGAGAGTGAGAAAGAGCGAGGAAAGACCGCGACCACTAATCTTCTGCCGGAAAGTGTTGAGTGGATGAATACCCTTGTTGGCATCGTCTGGGGCCTAGTCAACCCGGAAATGTTCGCGGCCGTTGGCGATACCCTCGAGGATGTCATGCAGGCTTCCGTTCCTGGCGTGATTGAGAATGTCCGCGTCGCAGAGATCGATCAGGGATCCAATCCTATTCGTATCCTGAGCTTGCGCGCGCTTCCTGACAACCAGATGAAAGAGCTGAAACAATCAATCCATGAGGAGAACAAGAAGACCAAGGACCCTCAAGAAGCTGCCGCCGACGAGGAGGGTGGTGACTACTACAACCTCGAGATCAGCTTCGCCTACCACGCCGCCCCAAGCGGCAAGCGTGCTTCCGACAAGGCTCGCAACATGCACATGCAACTGGTTTTCTACCTGGGTATCAAGGGGCTTTTCGGTGTCCCATTGCCGATTTTCGTCGAACTGCAGGAGCTAGTAGGAACGGTGCGCCTGCGTCTTGCCATGACCCCTGAACCACCTTTCCTGAAGACACTCACTTTCACTCTCATGGGCGTTCCGCACGTCCAAGCTGGCTGCATTCCCATGATGGAGAAGGCCCCCAACATTCTGAACCTCCCACTGATCTCCAACTTCGTCAACTACGCCATTGGTGCGGCTGCCAGCATGTACGTCGCTCCCAAGAGCATGAGTCTCGACATGCGTGCCATGCTGCAGGGCGACGATATCACCAAGGATACACAGGCACTCGGTGTTCTCTGGATTCGTATCCACCGTGCTGTTGGTCTGAGCAAGCAGGACAAGCGCGGCTCCAAATGGGGCGGCTCTGACCCTTACATCACTTTGTCCTTCAGCAAGTACGGCAAGCCGATGTACTGTACCCGCGTCATCACTGATGACTTGAACCCCATCTGGGAAGAGACCGCTGCGGTCCTGGTTACTCCCGAGTTGATCAAGGCGGACGAGAACTTGAGTGTAGAGCTTTGGGACTCTGATCGTCACTCTGCCGACGACATCGTTGGTAAGGTCGAGCTCAGCATGCAGAAGATGATTCAGCACCCAGGCAAAATGTACCCTCAAGTTTCGAAACTTTCTGGCATGGACGATGGCTCCGAGATGCCCGGTGAACTTCGCTGGGAAGTCGGATTCTTTGGCAAGCCGCAGTATCGCCCTGCGTTGCGTACTGATGGCAAGAATAAGGCTCTGCCTGAAACTCTTCGCGACAACCCCGAGCTTCAAGACGAGAAGGGCGCAGTCAACAACGAACAAGATGACGCTGTGCAGCACACTCCGCCTGACCCTCTCTGGCCCAGCGGTATCTGTTCAATCGTTGTTCACCAGATCGTCAACCTGGAATATGAAAACATCAAGGGCACCATTGGCAGCCGCAAAGGTCGCGAGTATGAGCCTGCTCGTGCATACGGCGAAGGCACCGACGAAGAGGGCAGCGAGTTGCCAACCAGCTACTGCACCATCCTCTACAACGATGAACTTGTCTACCGTACCCGCGCGAAGGCCGTCAGCAGCAAGCCGATCTTCAACGCTGGTACGGAACGCTTTATCCGCGATTGGCGCAGCGCAATCATCACCGTCACGGTTCGCGACTCTCGTCACCGTGAGCACGATCCAATCCTCGGTGTGGTTCCTCTGAAACTCAGCGACATCCTCGAAACTTCCTCGCAAGTCACCCGTTGGTACCCGCTTGACGGCGGTATTGGTTTCGGACGCATTCGTATCAGCCTTCTCTTCCGTTCTGTCGAGACTCGCCTGCCCCCTCAGCAGCTCGGTTTCTCTGTCGGTACATTCCAGTTCTCTGGTGAGCGTGTCACTGCCAAGGGCTACAACCACCACGCCCGCCTGAAGCTCAGAACCGGTGGCTCCATTGGCAAGATCGGCCGTCAAGCATGCCATGCCCTTGGCGAGGGCGAGACTGGATACTACTGGGATCTGAACAAGGTCAATCACAAGCATGACGACAAACCCCTTCGTCTGCCCGTCAAGTACCGCTACCGCAGCCCGGTCGTTTTCGAGTTCCACATCGCCAACCACCGCAAGCCCGATGCTTATGCTGTCTTCTGGCTCCACACTCTCATCGACAACGACCCTACAGAGCTTGACATCCCGATCTACAGGACCAAGGCACCTGATCGCCTCACTCAGAACTACATCACCCCGGAGATCCTCAAGCAAGAGAAGCTTCCTGGACTGGATGATCTCGAGGAAGTCGGTCGCCTCCAGTTCTCTGGTGTCTTCAACGCTGGCATGGATGACAGTCACGAGGCTTTCGTCATGGACAACAGCTCGCGCGAGACCTACGAGACCTGGGAATGCTGCCGCGCTGAGGGCGTCCGCGCCCACAAGGTTGACAAGGAGCTGCCTGAGCGCGTTCAAACTCTGCACGACGAGTCGCTTACCCAGGGACGCGATGTGCTCAAGGAAGTGGAACCGGAGGAGAAGCAGAAGTGGCTGTCGAAGACCGGCGCGGACTGGTCCGGTGCCTTTGGTGACGACCCGGCGGCTTTTATGGACACTTCTGGCAAGAAGCGCCGCGAGCCTGGCGCCGAGCAACCTATGACCGACGAGGAGCGTGAAGCCGCCGCTAATGCTACGGACGGCACTGCCAACTCCGACGAAGACGACAACGACGGCAGCAGCTCCGACTTGGGCATTCAGGACGCAGAGCACGGCAGGCAATCGATGGGCTCTGCTCGCTCGATGGAGTCCGGCTGGACTGCCGGCACCAACGACACGTCGAACACAGATATGTCGCAGAAGGACGTCAACAAGCAGAACAAGAGGACCGAGGAGAGGAAGCAGAGGGGCATGATGCAGTGGAAGCCCGCCAGGAACCTCAAGTTCGCCAAGGACGAGGGCATCATTGGCATGAGGAAGGTGAAGAATAAGATCACTGGAGGTCTGGAGGGGAGGCAGCCTGGTGTCGAGACTGAGACTGGCTGAAAGCGTCTGCTTTTCTTTTAATTTGTTTTCGTTGCGCTTTTAATCCGTGTCAAGCAGGTGGCTTCGTTGATCGACCGCCTGTAGTGAGTTCCACGATCGTCATGCCTGCATGACTTAATGAAATACTCTTTAGACCCTTGGATTAGCCGGTTGGAGAGGAAAGAAATTGTCCTCGCTAAATGACCTTGTGGCTGCCTTGAATAGCGGTGTCGTTACCTCGACATCCAATCGACCAACTCAGGCACGTGAGTGTTGGTAGTCATGTATCACGTGATACTCTCTGATCCGCGTGAACCTTGTCACGTGATGTTTCATCCCGCGCCGCCGCAGCCGCTTACGCCATCAGGCTTTCGAGAAAACGCCGAGAAAAAGCTCAGTAATCGAACACGGGCCCCGCCGCCTCGCCACTACTCAGCTCAACGCGTGCCGATAGAGGCGTAGTGGGCCGTGGAAGACTTACGAATGTCATCAAGCGTCCGCGGTTGCCATGCTAGGGCTGCCGCGTGCTTTTTACAGCTGATAAATCACTTTGGGTAGGCCATTGGTATCATATCTAGCAATATAAGGTAGGCCAAGGACGCATTTTCCAGTCAGTTTATCTCCTTGCCTTCACACACCACTGCTTTCTACAAAGCCAGTTTCTTCTGTTGCCGTGCGACATTGATCTCACCACTCCGATCACTCTCAACACATACCTTATACTCGCAAAGATGGGCAGCATTCCTCAATCCAAGCTCTTTGAGCCTCTCCAGGTCGGACCCAACAAGCTCTCCAACCGTCTGGTGATGGCTCCTCTTACTCGTTTCCGCGCCGACGATAGCCACGTCCCTCTCCCCATGGTCAAGGAATACTACCAGCAGCGTGCCGTCGTTCCTGGCACTCTTCTCATCACCGAAGCCACCATCATCTCTCCCCCGGCTAGCGGCTACCCCAATGTGCCCGCCATCTTCACAGACGAGCAGATCGCCGCCTGGAAAGAGGTCGCCGACGCTGTCCACGCAAAGGGCAGCTACCTGTGGCTCCAGCTTTGGGCCCTCGGCCGCACCGCCAGCGCCGAGTTCAAGCAGGCAAACGGCACCGGCGACGTCGTTTCCTCCTCTGACCTTCCGATGTCCGACAACAGCCCCGCTCCCCGTCCCCTGACGGAGGACGAGATCCAGCAGTACATCAAGGACTACGCCCAAGCTGCTTCCAACGCCGTGAAGAAGGCCGGCTTCGATGGCGTAGAGATCCACGCAGCTAACGGCTACCTCATCGACCAATTTACCCAGGACACTGCCAACAAGCGCACCGACAAGTGGGGCGGCAGCGTTGAGGCCCGCTCTCGCTTCGGGCTCGAAGTCACGAAGGCCGTTGTCGACGCTGTCGGCGCAGAGCGCACCGGCATCCGCCTGTCGCCTTGGAGCTCCTTCCAGGGCATGAAGATGGAAGACCCGATTCCGCAGTTCACCCACCTGATCAAGGGCCTCAAGGAGCTCAACCTGGCCTACCTGCACCTCGTGGAGTCCCGCATCGCCGGCAACGCCGACATCGAGGCGACGGAGAAGAACGACCCCTTCATCGAGCTCTGGGGCAACCAGTCGCCCATCTTCCTGGCCGGCGGTTTCAAGCCCGACAGCTCGCGCTCGGCTGTCGACAAGCAGTACAAGGACAAAGACGTCGCGATCGTTTTTGGCCGCTACTGGATCTCTACCCCTGATCTGGTGTACAGGATCGAGAACGGCATTGAGCTTACGCCGTACGACCGCGATCTGTTCTACAACGCTAAGCAGGAGAAGGGCTACACTGACTACCCGTTCTCTGAGGCGCTCCAGAAGCAGACCAAGGCTTCGGCTTGAAATGTTCATTTCCGTTGATTCTTTTTAGCGAATGGCGAATAGAGATGAAGGATTAGAGATACCTACAGCATAGACGAGAAAATACATGATGATTGACTACGACATGTATCCTACGATCCACCGCAATGTTTCGTAGGGCATTGGAATGAGAAATATGCTCACTCGAATGAGTATCTCTGAGCGTGACGGGATTGACACATGACAACATGCGAACCGATAGTGCCATAGCCACACACATCTTCCACGTCAGCCTGGTTATATTCATGGATTTCTCACGGAATTTATTGCGGATGAGAGCGCAGCGAAGATGATCAGTCTGTCTTCTGGAACTATACGCAAGGACATCTCATGTCTGCAATCGCAAGTTCTTTGTTTGGCCGTTCGGTCGAGAAGGCTCGGATGAAACTCGGTTGTCCTACTACTCTCTCTTGAAGCGTGGACCTCCGCCCGCGCCTCACACTACGCATCCTCCGTGTTTGGACTTCGACAGCTACCCACTAATACTTAACATAGTCCGTTCTTTTTAGTGAGTAGTAGATTCATGTTTAGAGTCTCTTAAGTTTATATCTTGTGGACTAGCAACGAAAGTATCGTGCCCTAACCCTAACCCTATGGAACCCATTCTAACCTAATTTCTATCTGTCAGAGTCGCGGACGGGACTTCGTACTCCATGATTCGAGACCGGCGCATTCAGAGACAGACGTCAGATTCAGCGTAACACAATACTTTTAATGACAAACCCTGCATAAAAGTGAGATACGCGAGGGCAGGAGTTATCGCAAAGCGTGGTCTCAGACGTCGCAGGTGTTCAGCGAATCTTTGCCTCTGCCCGATTGATGATGCCGCAATCTGGCTCTACGGTGTCGAATGACAACGCATGTCCGTATTGTCAAAGGCGTTTCGCGCGTCTGGAGCATCTCCAACGCCATGTTCGCACACGTAGGTCGGGCACAGTAGGCAAGTGGCGGCGTATTCGATTAGGCTGACCACAAATCTCCAGACACCAAAGAAAGGCCCTTCCGCTGCTCCTGTGGCCGATCATTCACCCGCAATGACCTACTCAAGCGCCACAGAACACGCGAGCTTGGTACTACTGGGGTCCATGTTCCATCGTCAAGCGCTTCGGGCACTGCGTCGTCACCGCACCAGGGGCATGGGACTGATCCAACGGCGGAGGAGCTTCGCCACCACGCTTCACTGGCTTCACAACCCACCCCAACCTTAGCGGGGCCACCTGAGATCTTTGCTGAGCAAGATTCTTCCCAAGCGCTTCCGGACCCATACGTTTTTCCCGATGTCTTTGAAGAATTTACAACCTTCATTGGGTCAGCTGGCATGGATCTCTCATGGAACGACGTCGATGACCAAGAACTCGGCTTCCCGACTATGGCGAGCTCGCCGACAGTAGCTGGTACGCAGCTACACCAGGGCTGTACTCCCCGAAGGTTCATTGACGACGACGAGGAGGACGGCTTTGCAGGTCTCGACCCTTGTGCTTCTGACCATGAATATCATGGTTACTCCCAGCTGCAGGCGCCTCAATTTGTCTGGCGGATATCTGAAGCCAGCAGGAACAATCTTGCCTCCCGAATCGCAGCGACCTCTCCTCCATCAGGTCCGGCATTTCGTCTGCCATCCCGCCATACTTTGACTCGCTACTCTCAGAGCTACGCCGATATGTTCCATAAACATTATCCCATGCTTCATATGCCGACTTATTCAATCGAGGCATGTCCGCCCGAGCTTTCACTTGCTCTCGCCGCCATTGGAGCTCAGTACCGATTTGAATTCTCCAATGGGCTGGAGCTTTATTCTACAGCACGACGAATCACGCTGCAACGACTGAGACGATGTCGGAATCAGAGTTCCCTGGCAGATTCTGTCCTTCCTCCGACAGGAGCCGATTGTGGAAATCTGGACAACATTAGTACGATTATATTGCTGATGGCCTTCTCGCTCTGGATGGACGATCCGGCACTACTATCTGAAGCACTAGAGTTGCAAATACCTCTCGCGCATGCTTTGCATCAGGACGGCCTGCATGATCTGGAAGGGAGGACTCGACCCGATGAGTGGCAGAATTGGGTGTCCGCCGAGCGTCGAAGACGGACAAAGCTCATTGGCTTCGCATATCTTAACGTCCTGGCTATCACTTACAACACCCCCCCACTTGTGTTTGCCACAGAGATAGATCTCTACTTGCCATGTGCTTCAGCGGAGTGGGCAGCGGTGAGTGCAAGTGCGTGGAACCGATTGAAGACAACCGATTTGCCGACTCTATCATTTCAGGAGGGCCTTAACCATTTGCTCTTTGATCAAGACAGTGTACAGAACGTACATGGCCCTTCATGGCTGTCTCCCTTGGCCCTGTTCGTTCTGTTGCAAGGTCTTCTCCAGAAAATTCTACTAGCACGACAAATGCAATCCATTAGTGCGATAGCTCTTCGTGAATGCGACCTGGACCTACTAGAGTACAATCAACATAACTCTGAAGTGCCTTGCTCATGCTAACGTCTATATAGATCAGCCCTGCAGCGATGGAAGAGCGCATGGCGACGCGATCCAGGCTCCACTCTCAATCCGCAGAACGTAGATGGTCCGTTACCTTTCACGTCCATCGCTTTCCTCGCTCTGGCTTCCATTCGCCTACACCTTGACCTTGGGCCGTGCCGCCGACTCGAAAGCCGCGACCCAAACGCTATGGCTACGAGCCTCGCCCGTGCCAAAAACCCCGGCAGAGGACCAAGAGTCATAACAGCCTTGCTGTATGCGGTGCACGCGCTGAGCCTACCAGTGCGGATGGGACTAGACTATGTTTGTCGCAGTCAGATGTATTTCTGGAGCTGTCAGCATTCCATATGCGCTCTTGAGTGCGGCGTATTTCTCTGGAAATGGCTGCTGGAAGTGGAGTCTACGTCAGCGCAGCTAGGCGTCACAGGTTTAGTGACCACATACGAGTCTGTCATGTCTGAGCATACAAACTGACTTGTATATCAGGCGCGGAAGCTCGCATTATCTCGTGGGTCCGGGCTTTGGTCAGAGAATCTTTAGAGATACTTGAGCCACACGAAATCGGCCTCCAAGACAATAATGTTGAGGGACTGCATCTCGCACAACTCGGCGCTGTCGTGCTCCACCTCTGGTCTCGAGTCTACTCCGGCAACTTGATGTGGCCTGTCATACGCCACATAAGCGCCGCATTCACCATTCTTGCACAGGATGCTACGGAAACGGCGCTTGGCTGATCACGTCGTTCTGACGTTCCTGATGGTTCTATGAATCTTCCACTAGCTGGATCTGTGGTCGACCAGATGAACGCTTTTGTTACGCTACTCTCACAACAAGCAAGATTTAAATGTCTAAGAGATCTTGTAGGAATCATCGACGTCGAGAGGAATAGTAATGCCGCGCGGACGAGCGTGAGAACAGCCTAGACCGATCTCCCTGGTTACGATAATCCTGTTACGGTCCTCCTTGATATTGTTATATGCTGTCCTAACAGATTAGCGTTACCATGGCGCAATTGAGAAGGTCAAACTTGGAGATGTTGGAGATCATAAGGGTCCCACTTTTCATCGGAGACGTTCAGCCGAGACCCTCTAATTCTCCAATTCTCCAACTCCGGTGTCTTTCGACAGCGGTAACATCATTGTTAATCGCAAGCCACACGGTCTTGTCCGGAGCGGAATGGAAATTATTTAAGAAGAAGGTAAGTACTTGTACCACTACACGCGTCTTGTATCAAATTCTTCGAGTCCATCAGATACACCACGCACGCTCTTCAACTCCTACTTCTACTACGCTCAAACTACCATGCCTGCTCAATTCTTTGCATACGATGGCTACGGTCAGACTGCAAGGGAGTCGGCATACTACAGCCAAGCTGTAAGAATCGGGAATAGGATCGAATGTGCCGGTCAAGGTACAGTCCTTTTTAATGTCAGGCAGCCGCGAGGTCCGATTTTGACACTGGTCTTTAGGTGGTTGGAATCCGGCTACTGGCAGTGACTACTCGCCCGATCTCAGCGGCGAGATCGACCAAGCTTTCGAAAATGTCGAACTTGCCATCCGTACTGCGGGTGGCAAAGGCTGGTCTCAGGTCTTCCGCGTGACCACTTACCACGTCGTCCTGAATGACGAAGTCTTTGCTGCGATGGTGCGTAACCTTAAGGCTTGGATTCCGGATCACCAACCGATTTGGACTTGTATTGGTGTTGCAAAACTTGCTTATCCTGAGATGAGAGTGGAGATAGAGGTCGCAGCGCTTGACGAATAGCGGGCAAGATCCATTCCCTAACGAAGAATATTGCTATCCCGAATTTTGTTCCATTAATCGATTTGTTTGAAGTCTCAAATATCGTGGCGTTGTGGAGGTATGAGTTGGCAGGATCAACGTGAAGTACTCGAAAGTGTCAATGCGATCTGAATTACCGGAGGGGGTTTAGAGGGCTTCGCCAGACTCTGGCGCATACGAGCGTAAATGTTCAGTGTCTCCTCCGTAGTGAGATTTAAGGTCAGCCCGCTTATCAAAAACTGCAAGCATTATGCGCGCTGCTGTATCCCCATACCTTCGCCGCCTTCTCGGCGGCGTATGTGAACATTGGCAAGGGAAAAACGGCGCACTGAAGTTTGTTTTGCCATGCGAGTTTCTCTGTAGCGCTGCATCTTCAGGATTGACACCCCTGCTATCGCTTTCGGAACACCTAGAGGATGATTGTGAAGTATTCACTACGATTCTGAATACAGCTACATTTCAAGGTAGGCCAAGGGGCCCATGAAACCTGGAAAACCTGCGCGACGATTACGATGCGTCGTGCCAGACCGTCATAGCCGGAGGAATCCTACGGGCTTAGATGCCCAGGCAGAACACTTTTTTGAAAGCAGAGCGTTGATGACTACCTTGAATTACTGTACGGCAGTCAAACAATCCAGCGAAATCCTTCTTGAGTATTGGTTTTTGATTTTATCCGGGAGGCTACCGGAGCGGTGAGTGGACGGAAACACGCCACGAACGTGAGTGGCGTGCTAGCTCTCCACAGACTCGGAAGATGGCCCTTCCGCGCCTCTGACTAGGACATGGGTCGATGCCCAGCAGGAGGAAGAGGCTTGAAAAGAAGCGTATGCGCGCCTAGCTAACCTAATAACCCACCGGCCTGTCGAGCCCTGGTGTCAGGCCAGCTTTCGCCTGCTTCTGAAGACACGTCAGTTGCTTGCTGGCGTGCGCCATTTCGCACCCCGCAATCAAAGAGAACTCAAATCACTACGCCACTGTCGCCTAGATCAGGAGCCCACGCCCGTTCGCATCCATTAATTTGCCCTACGTTCGGGTAGGACGCGCGAAGATGGCTAGCACGCGTGGAGCACCACCACTCACGGGGCTTCAGGGATCCGGTAGCGGCATGCACCGGTGATCATGTGGACCTCACATCATCCTCGCCCTTACATGGCACCCACTACTTCACTACACCCTCGTGGCGCGCGGCTGTTGATGCGCTCCTCCGGATATAACGGAGATTTGACTACCGCGACAAACGGTCAGGCAGCATGATGCCGCCTCGAAAGGTAGTATAGCATGACATCCTCTCATTTCACTCACCCTTCTGCCGCCCTACCTCGTCGTCTGCTCCTCCCGTTGACCTACACGTCGAGATATCGACGCAGCATCACGACAAGTACCTTTGCGGCTCTCAGATCTGTCCGCCCGAGTCCCTATTTCCAGCAAGCACCCAAGTTTCTCCGCCATAGGTCAGACATGACACCGCAGCCCCAGGAAGATGAACCACTTCTCTCACGCCTGCCTTCGCGAGATGCTGTTCCTGCCACGCTCCTCCGGCCTGGAGCCAGTCAAATAGCTGCACCAGCACACATTCCAGACACACCTACCTGCTCACCACTCACTTTCATACAACCACACTTTTCCGCCTCAAAACGCAGACGACCGCAATGCATCGCTCACCGCGGGTACAAAGCCAAACACCCAGAGAACACGATGAAAGCATTTCGCGCCGCAGTCGACGCCGGCGCACACGCTGTGGAGACAGACCTGCACATCACCAAGGACGAAGTGGTGGTCTTGAGCCATGACGCCAGTCTGAAGAGATGTTTCGGCCGGGACGAGAAGATTCTGGACAAGACTTGGGACGAGATCAAGGATCTGCGGACGACGCAAGAACCGCACGAGCCTATGCCTCGACTCACGGATTTGTTGGAGTTTCTGGCGAGCCCCGGAAACGAGCACATTTGGGTGTTCCTGGACATCAAGCTTGACAATGACGCGGATCAGATCATGCGGCTCATTGCGTCGACCGTTGCTTCCACTCCCTCGCAACCGTCTGCGCCCTGGAATCAGCGCGTTGTGCTTGGGGTATGGGCTGCGAAGTATCTGCCTTTGGCACAACAATATCTCCCTGGGTTCCCGATCATGCACATTGCATTCAGCACGACTTACGCCCGGCAATTTTTCAAAGTGGAAAACGTCGGCTTCAACATGATGTTCTACGCGCTGCTCATGCCTGGCGGTAGAAAGTTCCTTCGTGACGCACAAGAAAAGTATAGACGGAAGATGCTCTCCTGGACGATAAACGGCGAAGATAACATGAAGTGGTGCATTCGTAGAGGTCTAGACGGAGTTGTGACGGACGAGGTGGAGAAGTATATGGACCTGGCAGAGAGTTTCGATGAACATCTGGAACCCGAACCCTGGTTACCGGTGTCGCCTAAGGTCCTTTGGACTGCTTTGAAGGCTTATGTTTGGGTCAGGATCTTGTTGGTGTTCTATGGGAGGAGATTGGAGCCCGGCGCGAAAACTGGGTCAGGGAAGGCAAAGGTTGGGGATAGGTGATCATGAGACTCACGGCATAAGGTATTCTGAAATTGCATAAAGGGCATAGAACGGTTCAAGTTTCTCGTAGACGCGGCGAGGGCCGTCTCAAGATATAGCATCAGATGAACGTACTATCTTTGCATGCTAAACCATCACATATTACAATCCACTGCATTCTTCGACAAACTGCGTTTGTGTGACACGTCACTAAGAGAATTGTCTTCAAATATTCAAGTCGCCATTTCATCGTATCATACTTCTGTTTATAATTTCGGTCGAGGACGCATTGGATTTCTACGCGCCCGTCGCATGCAAACTACCGTCTGTCTGCCATTGTTGATGTCACGGCGCAACCCCACGCTTCGCGCGTCAAGCCCACTTCCAGCGCGTCTTCCCACGAAGCTTTCTCGACCCAGACGACGCATGAGCGGCACAGGAGGGCAACATGCCTCGGTAAGGCTTTTCATATAGGTGTCAAGCGTGCGAACAGTCTACTAATAATCTCACAGCGAAATAATCACCCTCCAAGCCGGCCAATGCGGTAACAGCGGTACATCCTCCCCACCACCCAGCCTCACCGCATCCTAGACAAGAAGTCCCAACTCACTGAACTACGCTCCAGTCGGCTCGCAATTCTGGCAACAGCTCTGCCTCGAGCACGGTATCGATCAGAACGGCAACTTACACCCCTACGCCGCCGAAGGCCCGCACGCTGGCGGCGATCGCAAAGATGTCTTCTTCTACCAGTCCGACGACACGCGCTATGTGCCGCGCGCGATCATGCTCGATCTCGAACCGCGAGTCATAAACGGTATCACAAACGGGCCCTATGGCAATATATACAATCCGGAGAACTTCTACGTGCACAAGGAAGGAGCGGGCGCGGGAAACAATTGGGCGGCGGGTTATGCTATGGGAGATACTGTGCAGGATGAGGTGCTGGATATGATTGATAGGGAAGCGGATGGAAGCGACAGCTTAGAGGTGTGTATCTAGAGCCATTCTGGAAGGCTGGAACAGGTGTGCTGACCTAAATTGCAGGGTTTCATGCTGCTCCACTCCATTGCGGGCGGCACTGGATCTGGTCTCGGATCTTTCTTGCTGGAGAGGCTGAATGATCGGTTCCCGAAGAAACTGATCCAGACGTACTCTGTCTTCCCTGATACTCAGAACTCCGGCGATGTCGTGGTTCAGCCTTACAACTCTCTCCTCGCTCTCAAGCGTTTGACGCAAAACGCCGACTCAGTAGTGGTTCTCGACAATGGCGCTCTCTCTCGCATTGCAGCGGACACCCTCCACGTCCAGGAGCCTTCCTTCCAGCAGACGAATCAGCTCGTCAGCACGGTCATGTGCGCTAGCACAACTACTCTGCGATACCCAGGCTACATGCATAACGATCTGGTCGGTATCGTCGCCAGTCTGATTCCGACGCCCAGATGTCATTTCCTCCAGACGAGCTACACGCCTTTCACAGGCGATAACGTCGAATCTGCAAGAATGGTCCGCAAGACTACAGTCCTGGACGTCATGCGCCGCCTACTCCAGCCCAAGAACCGCATGGTTTCCGCAAGCCCGAGCAAGAACAGCTGCTACATCTCCATCTTGAACATCATCATGGGCGAGGCTGATCCCACAGACGTAAGTTCTGAGCCTCTTCCTACACAAAGGTCTTACCCCTAACACATCTGTCACAGGTCCACAAATCCCTCCTCCGCATCCGCGAGCGCCAACTCGCCACCTTCATCCCCTGGGGCCCCGCCAGCATCCAAGTAGCCCTCACGCGCACATCGCCCTTCCTCCAGCCACCATACAGCTCGCGCCCGCCTCCCCGCGTCTCCGGCCTCATGCTCGCCAACCACACGGGTATCAATACTCTCTTCAAGCGCATCGTGGGCCAGTACGACCGCTTGCGCAAGCGCAATGCTTTCCTCGAGCAGTACAAGCGCGAGGAGCCCTTCCGCGACGGCCTCGGCGAATTCGATAGCGCGCGAGAGGTGGTCATGGAGTTGATTGGGGAGTATGAGGAGGCGGAGAAGGCGAGCTATTTGAGTGGTGGGGATGATGGGGAGGTTACGGAGGGTGCCGATGGGAGGACGGATGGGATTACAGGCAGGTGAGGCTAGGTGCGGAAACTTGGCGTTGCTACAGTGTCTTTTTGTTCTTTGGGGGTTCTTTCTGAGACGGAAAGGAGAGCGCCGGCGCTAGGTCTCTTGGGATTGATGCGAGGTATTTTGGCTTCGCCGTTGGAGGCGTCTATATGATGAATACCGATTATGTCTGCCAAATCTCTGTCCGGTCTGGCTAAAGAAATCCTCGAAGGCCCGTCTTACATGGCCGTTCTATATTTCGGCCTCTAAGTACGGACAAGACTTCATCCTTGGCAAGAGATATGCCGTAAATGGTCTCGATACTGGGCATTCGGCCTGTCCGCGTCGGAAACACGAGACCTTGCCTCCGTTTGAAATTTCAAGCCTGGCATCAAGCGGAAGAGCCTCTGCGGCCTCCGTGTAGTGGTACAGTTTTGCGAAAAAGCAAGGCTCTTAAGACGCCTCACTCGCCCTCGACCCTTCCTCCAGCCTCCCGCCACTTCTTAATCCTCTTCTTGAGGTCACCTTCGCTCCTCTGCATGTAGTTGATCTTCATGTCCCGCGCCATCTTGCCAGTATCCTCGCCGTATTTCCGCACAAGCTTTTCGATGAACGCAACTTCGTTCTCGGTCTGTTTGCGCTTGTACTTCTTCGCCGGCATGCTCGCGCGAGCCTCCAGTTCCCGCACGACGTCCGTCTTGCCGTCGTCATCGCCGAACCCCTCAAACTCGCCCTCCTCGATATTCCCGTGCTGGCCGCCCTTGCGCGCCCAGCCGCGCTGCTCGTCGTCGCTCGAGTCCAGGTCGTTCAGCGGGTCGTTCAGCGGGTTCGGCTTCGCAGCAGGGCCCTCGATGACCCTCAGAATCGCGCCGGTCTCCGGGTCCCTCTCGATCCTCGCCTCGCCCAGGCCGACCTGCTGCTCCGCCTGGCGGTGCGCGGCGATGCTCAGCGGATCATCCCTGTGTCTGTTGGACTGCAGCTGCTCAACGTCGTCGGCATGGCGCTCGACGCCGCCGGTGTGCTTGTTGAGTTTCGACGCGAGGCCCAGGCGGCGGTAGTTCTGCGTGAGGGTCTGCGAGCTGTCCCAGTTGGCGGCGATGACGGGGTTGTTGAGGATGCGCTTCTTGGACTTGGGCTTCTGGCGCTTTTTGGGGATGCCGGAGCGGTTCTTTTTCTTTTGGATTTCGCGGCCCATGGTTGTGGTTGTGGTTGTGTGGTTTGTTGGAATGGGAGCGAGCGAGCGCCTTCTTTCTTTCCTCGGGTGAACTTTTCTGGAAGTTTGACGTCCAGGGTCGGGCGGGTCGGCGTTTGCGCTGCCCGACGCCCGACTACGGGGATCGTTCGGGGGAGGGGCTCCATCAATTCGGGCGCTGTTGGCACGTCAGACACGCGACGTGTTGTCTGCGACATACAACTGCGCAATGATGGGAATGAAAGGGCTGAGGCTGGCCTTACTGGCCCTCGTGGCTATCTTGATCTGCTCTGTTTATGCTCAGGAGACTGAAAAGTCTGCCGTCAAAATTGACGTTGGTTCGCTCAGTACGCAGGAGATTGAGGAGCAGTTGCAGGTATATCAATTGATACCACTGACTACAAGAGATCTGCTAAACAGAACGTGCAGTCATGCCCTGTTGTCGAGCAATTGACCGCCCATCATGCATCGGAGGGTGAAGAGCACTCTTCCATGCTCCAGCAAGCGTTCAAAATGCTGTTCCCCTTCACTTCGCCTGCTATCAACTCATTCGTTGCTACCGCCTACATCTCTGGCCCGCCGAACTTCCTGCTCGCCCTCGTGCCAACGAACGTCGATCCCAGTAGCTTGAATACGATGGTTGCCTTTGCTGTTGGTGGATTGCTTGGAGACACCCTGTTCCATCTGCTGCCTGAGATCTTCCTTGGGGAGGTTCCGGAGGGCGAGGTCAGGGTGAGACTTGTCGAGCCGAACAAGAACCTGTTGTTGGGCGTTGCGATCATGGTTGGATTCGTGACTTTCGTCGCAATGGACAAGGGCTTGAGGATCGCGACTGGTGGAGAGGGCCACACTCACGACCACGGCCACTCTGCTGAGCCGAGCAATGGACATCTCGGCGACGCGAAAGCCAAAGCGTCTGCTCTCGAGGATAAGGACTCTGGTCTCCGCAACCGTAAGGGCAACGATGCTAAGGCATCAGCCACGTCTCCATCTAGCAGCGAGCCACCGAAGAAAGAGATTAAGCTTTCGGCTTACCTCAACATCATTGCCGACTTCACCCACAACATCACCGATGGTCTGGCCTTGAGCTCTTCGTTCTACGCCTCCCCCACCATCGGCGCTACCACCACCCTGGCCGTCTTCTGCCACGAGATTCCGCACGAGGTTGGTGACTTTGCTTTGCTGATCCAGGGTGGCATGAGCAAGAAGCTCGCCATGGGTCTCCAGTTTGTGACTGCTATGGGCGCTGTTCTCGGTACTGCCATTGGCGTCGCTGTGCAGGAGTTTGGAGGTAACAGCGCTTCTGTCGAGCTGGCCAAGGGTCTGGGTAACCAAGGCCTTCTGGGAACCAGCTTGCAGTGGGGCGACCTTCTACTTCCGTTCACGGCCGGCACCTTCCTCTACGTTGGTACTGTTGGCGTGATACCGGAGATGCTGGAGACTGGTCCGAACAAGCTCAAAGAGCTCAAGGGCATGCTTGTTCAGTTCCTAGCCATGGCAGCTGGAGCAGGTATCATGCTGGGGTAAGGTTCTGAAATTCCATTGTTCTATGATTCCGTGCTAACCAATTCCACAGTATCAGTTGGGAATGATCTATGCCTATCCCGCCATCCAGCGGCCTTTAGACAAGCATACACCTCCGAGCACTCTGCATGCCATCAAACATCCAAATGTCCATTTTCAATTGTCCAATTCACTCCTCACACTCTCCCATTCCTCATTACCGCTCTCGTCGCTGTCGCCGCTATCGGACGCATATGACATGACCGTGAACCGGTGATCTCCTTTCTCCCGAGGACTCTGAACAACCGTAGTCGGAGACGACACCTTGACCTCTCCAGCACCCAGGTCCATATCCCGGCTCGAGCGGCACTTCAGTCTCCGCAAGCTCCTCATCGAAGTCAAAGCCGCCCCATCAAACCCCAGAACACTCCTCCTCACGCCCTCCCGCGGCGTCGTAGCCGCATCGTCCCCTTCTGCTCCTTCTTTCTCCGATTTTCCTTCGACCCTCTCAACCTTCTCCTCCCTCGACCCCTCATCCCCAAACCGACCCCACCCCTCCCCCACCCTAACCACCTCCCCGCCCAACCTCCCGCCCGGCGGATGCATCCGCAACCCATCGAACCGCGCCACCGCAAACGGCACCCAGCTGCGCACCTCGATCCGCGCTCCCGCGCCCTCCACTTCCCCGCTGCCGATCGGCTCCGCCGCTCCCGCCGGCAGCGAGTACAGGAACCCGCCCGGGTAGAAGTACGAGTCGAGGAGGCTGCCGCCGGCGGCGAGGACGAGCGATTGGCAGGCGTGCTCGATTGCGGTGTGGCTGGCGCCGTGGCTGGCGTGGATGTCGCAGCGGTAGGTTGGGGTTGTTGTAGGGCCTGGTGTTGTTGGTGGAGCGGAGGTGGGGGCTGGGGGCCGTGGGAGGATGGAGATTGTTATTTGGGCGGTGGGGGTTGGTTGGTGGGTTGAGGGGTCGAAGAGAGTGGAGGTTGGTGAGGTGGTGGGGCTGCCGAAGTCGAGTTCGGGGAGGAGGGGCGGTGGGCTCGGGCGGGCGAGGATGAGGGGTGGGGGGATTGGTTTGGTGGGTTGGGCTGGATTGGTGATTGTGGTTGTGGATTTAGTGGTTGGTGATGCGTTCTGCTCGTCGGTTTTGGGCGCGTTTCTTTGCGCTTCTGATGAATTGGGCGTTGGTGCTGGCTTCGGGTTGAGAATCTCGAATGCTGGCTGGGAGCTGTGCTTGCGCACCAGTTTCTTGCGCTTCGGTTTCGGCGCGGTGGGGTCTGTCGGCGTGAAGAGGCGGATGCTGTGTCTTTGCTTGAGACTCGATGCTCGTGGAGGGATGGCAGGCGGCGTGGAAGACATTTTCATTGTCGACGACATGTTGGGCGAGATTGGCGAGAAAGACTGCATAGTGTCGCTAGGGCTCTCCGGCGCAGTCGACGAGGTCATGTGTTGTGGCGGTCTGTAGGACTCGACGCAAGAATGCGCTCTTCGCGGATAGGAGCGGAGGCTTGATCGGAATCCTGGCCAGGTTTGTTGATGAGAGGTAGCAGTGGGAGATGAAGAAGTGGTAGAGGCGGATCGCAAGGCTGGACTGCGAATGCGGTCGGGAAGTGGAGTCGGCGCTCGGTGAAGTGAGAGGAGGGCGAGTTCTGGGTAATAGCCTGCCATGTTGGCGGCTTGTGACAGGTTGGGTTTGGTTTCAATTGACTGTAGTGAGCGATGGAGAGAGTGAGCCGGTACGAGGCGGAAGAATTTGGAGCGGAAAGAAGGGGCCTTTTTATACAAGCTCAATCGCGCTTCATATGCGCTTCACGCGCAAGACGAGCAACCTTCATGTGCTCATTTTGTCATATTATCCACGTGCGGCTCCATCCAAGCCAACGCATAAAACACCTGACGTTATCAGTAAATCGCCATTTCTATTGTATCTTCAGCTCGTGCTATTTAGGTTTTCTTGCTAGAGGTGTTGAAGTGAAGTGAAGTGAGGTTAAAAGCGCGAGTCTTGGCAAACGCTTCCGCTCCAACGCTGTTACCTGACAGAGTATTGAAGCCGGTCAATACAGATCCCTGCAGATGGCATCATTGTATTGTGATCAATAAGCATCATACGGAATAGTAAAATGTTCATGACAATATCTAGATCGGACTATCCTGAGCACATGAGACATTAGGATCGCTTTCGCCTCCACCTGCACAAACACGAGGAACCAATCTCTAAGTGACGGAACAAGGTGGGCGTCGAACGTTTCTTCCACGCTCTCGCTTGGATGCTGAACCACACACAAGACATGCTCCTCATGATGATAGATGCGCCACCCTCACCGGGTGCTTAAGAAGATGCACCATCAGCACGTCCGTGGAAGACTATCTGAGAAAACAATCCGTCACAAAGACGTATTCAAATTTCAGAGCAAACGACCACCACCCGACCAAAAGCTCAACCCCACACTCCCCTCCATTGTATGAGTCCTTCTATGCTCTCTTGCTTGGTTCTGCTTAGGCACCGACGTTCAACTCACGCGCACCCGCATGAGCGAACAACGCCCTCACCTCAACACCAGCGTCCCACAACCCCCAGCCTCGCCCGGCACCCTGCATCCAAACCGTCCAAGCCACCAGCCACGCCGGCCAGGGGTCACGCAGGCATAACACACATAGCAAACCACCCCCCGCCCTCGACCTCAGCAAACCGACTTTACTTACCACCACAGCAGCAACCGCCTACTCAAAGCCCTCCAGTCCGCCAGCTCCCACTTCCTGCAAAGCGATCTCAGCACCAACGCCAGACATTCCTGACGCAACAGGTTGCGGTGCCGGTCGACAGTCGCACCGCAGGCGTCGGCCGCTCGCTATACGGAGCGGATCGGGCATGGCGCGGGCGTGACAGAGGAGGACCCTTGCGTTCGTTCGTTTGTTCGCGCGGCGGCGGCGGCGGGATGGGGATGCTGTGCGAGGGTTGTGTTGTGGGCAGATGGGGCGGGTGTACAAGTAGGCTGCTGGTGGTGGTGGCAAGGAGGGTTGGAGACGGAGGGACTGGAGGCGGGATGCTGATTTTCGGCAGGGCTACGTACACTTACTGCTTTGTCTACGGTGATGTTCTGTTCTGTTCGACGCACGTTGTCGAGCCGAGTCACACCCCCAAAACATCCCGTTACCGAACCCGAATCGTGAACGGAAGCGCGAACGCGCTCGCGAGCAAGCGACCCGCAAACCAGCATCAGCTCAGCCCGCTCGCTCGCTCGCGAAGAGCGGTCTGCCGCTGCGGGCGGCAGACAGGACGAACAAGCCTCGACGCGTCGTCGATCATACGAACAACTACTGTACTGTACGTGCGCCACCGAACGCGGCGTCCGTGCTCGGCCTTCCCGCGCGACAGGTGTCGCAGAAGGGACGGGGAGAGTCGAAACGCGCCTGAGAGCTGCTCGTCTGGATGGAATCGATATGCGACGGGAAGTGCAGATGTGTGTTTGAGCTACTACATAGGTGGGAAGTGAAGAGAGCGGAATTGACAGCGCGCGGAGACGGAGCCTGATTTGGGCTGGTTGGCTTTCTCAGTCGAGCTCGCAATTTCTCGGGGTCGACCGAGGGGGTTGAAACGGCGGCTCGGCGGGGTTGCGGACTTTGCGTCGGACGGACGAAAGTCAAGCGAGCTTTTTGTGTTGGAGTGGAGGGGACCGAGGGGGCTGCTAGAGAGAGTGGAATGGCCGGAAACAGGCAAGTGGAGAGGAGGGCGAGAGATGATGAGGGCGGGCGGGTGGGTTCCTGAAGGATTTATTGTCGCGGTCGGTGCCGAAAGTCTGAGGATCTCTGAACCGCGGGAGAAGCTGTCTTCTCACTTTCTGCCGGTGTTTGAGGGCAGGCGATCGCGTGCGCGGACTAGGATGGGTGTGGGCGGATGACGCCTTACATCTATAGTGACGACGCGTTATTTGCCTGGGACTGGTGGTGCTTCTTGGGCCACCGGTTTGTGATGGTGGCGCACGGAGATCCCCGTCGTGCGGGAAGGCAGGATCTGAGTTGAGTTAAGGTACCGAGCTCTCGGCTGAGTTTATCAGGTACCCTAGAGCATCGCGGAGTCTGCTGCGCACCACTCAGGAAGTGGACTGAGGACTCAAAGAGATGCTCACGGGTACTTGCATGTCTGCACGACTATTTGGAGCGGTGAGCATGTTGAAAATAGAAGCTGGGACAAGAATGATATTATTCCCGACCTGCTCCCTCAGCAGACAAGGGGGAGCAGTTTCAGGGCCATGCAGCGAGTAAGGCCCTGCAGCTGAGACACTTCGCTTGTCGGTAGCGCGGCCTGGGAGGCGATTTTACGAGTCGTTGCACGCCCGCACGCCCGCCGCGGATGAAAAGGCACGCCGACGAGTGGAATAGGAGACATGGGGCTGCCTTCTCCGTGTGTTCTAGTCCTTCGAAGGCCTGCCGCTTCACCCAGGCACGCCAGGCTGACCGCCCGCGGTGTACGCGCGATGCCTTGCTCAGGCGAGCACCCGCCGCGGTTGTGCTGCCAAACCACCACTGCCGGGGCCGTTGCTGTCTTTGGCTGCTGCAGGCTTGGTGGCACGGCAGCGTCAGCCTCTGCCGGCCTTGCGTATGTGTGTATGAAGTGTATACACTATGCCCTGCCGCCACCGCCCACGTCGGTTTCAACGCGGCAGACCCATCACTTTGCCCGCCCAGGGCCAGAGACAGGGCGCCGTTGCGTGCAGACCGCAGTCCCGACTGCCAGATCCAGCAGCACCGAGACAGGGCCACAAACATCTCCAGCAGTCTTCAGTCTTCAGGTGCCTCGGCAGACACAGGCTGAAGTCCGGCAGCCAAGCAGCGAGCGTCCGCGCATTATTGGCTGGGGGGGCATTATTTGGAGCGGCGAGGGCTCAGGCCCAGGGAGGCTCTCGAGATCCGGGCGTCGCGCCGTCGACAGACAGACCGCGCGCCGGGCCCGAGCGCGCATCATCTCATGCAGGCTGCGAGGGCGAGTGCAGGAATAGTGCAGGAATAGCCCCGGCCTGCCTTCTGCGACGATCGTCTCACCCTCGCCGCAACCCTCGCGCGCGCGCCGTCGCCCTCCTCTCCGCCGCCCGCCGCTCTAGTGTTGATTCTGCGCAGCGCTGCGGTCTGCCTGACGAGCCTGACACCCCGAGCAGCCTAGTGCGTAGTGCGTGTGAGGAGACTCCCTCGTCCCGCCCCGGCCCTGCCAGCCAGCCAGCCGGCCAGCCTGCCTCCCTCACGCCCGCCGCTGCCCAGCCCAGACAGCTGCCGCTTTACCAATCATCACGCCTCGCCTCCGTGCTCTCACCGAACCTCACACACACACGCCTCGCCCGCCCGTCCACCACCTCCTCCCTCTGCGCCCGCTGCTCGAACGGCCCTCGCGCCCCAGCTACACCTCCTCCGTCCGGTCTCAGCACCCTCCCTCGCCCGCACGTGAGCCTCGCCAACGAGCTCCTGAACCCGCGCCATTCGCACCGGCCGCGATCCGCATCCGCAGCTGCTTCGCCCTACTTTCACTTCCCTCAACACACCAAGACAATTGGGTACATCGCGCTCGAGGTGAGTCTCCTGCTTACGCCTGCCGCCGTCCTTCCATGCAATCACCCTGCACCTGAACGCATCACGCCGCCGCGCTGTCCGTCTCCTATTCACCGCGGATTGCGCAAATGCTCGGCCGCCGCGCATGAACTCTGCGGCATGCATTGGATGCTGCTATTTCGGCACCGGTCACCATGACAGCGCTGCTTCGCGACTCAGCCTTCGCAGTCTCGCCATGCTCCAATGCGACTCCCTGACTGACCAACCATTCGCAGTGACCGAACTCGCTCGACGCCTCGAAGACTGCGTGCTTTCGCGCCTACCCTCTACCCGCTCCTCTATCACCGCGCCTCCGGACGCGCCACACAACCGCAGTCATGGGTTGCGGTCAGAGTTCAGAAGCCCAGGAGGGCAAGCAGCGCAACGAGGAGATTGAGAACCAGCTGAAGCGCGACAAAATGAACCTGCGAAACGAGATCAAGATGCTGCTGCTCGGTGCTGGTGAATCTGGAAAGTCGACGATCCTCAAACAGATGAAGCTCATTCACGAGGGTGGCTACTCGCGGGACGAGCGCGAAAGCTTCAGAGAGGTACGATTTCGGAGGCTGATCGCAGCATGCATGCGCGACAAGTACTAACATTTCTCGGTCAGATCATCTTCTCCAACACAGTGCAGTCAATGCGCGTCATCCTTGAGGCTATGGAGAGCTTAGAGCTGCCCCTTGACGACCAGAGAGCCGAGTACCACGTTCAGACCATCTTCATGCAGCCTGCCCAGATCGAAGGCGATGTGCTCCCTCCGGAGGTTGGCCAGGCCATCAAGACCCTCTGGGCCGATGCTGGTGTTCAGGCGGCGTTCCAGAGGAGTCGCGAATATCAGCTCAACGACAGCGCCAAGTACTACTTCGACTCTATCGACACCATCGCATCGCCTACATACGTTCCTTCAGACGCCGACGTTCTGCGCTCGCGTGTCAAGACCACTGGTATTACGGAGACAACATTCATCATCGGCGACCTGACCTACCGCATGTTCGACGTGGGTGGTCAGCGTTCGGAGCGTAAGAAGTGGATCCACTGCTTCGAGAACGTGACCACCATCCTCTTCCTTGTCGCCATCTCGGAGTACGACCAGTTACTGTTCGAGGACGAGACGGTCAACCGCATGCAGGAGGCTCTCACTCTGTTCGACTCGATTTGCAACAGCAGATGGTTCACCAAGACCAGCATCATCCTCTTCCTCAACAAGATCGATCGCTTCAAGGAGAAGCTTCCCGTATCACCGATGAAGAACTACTTCCCCGACTACGAGGGTGGCCAGGACTACGGCGCGGCTTGCGACTACATCCTGAACAGATTCGTCTCGTAAGTCTTACTGACAAACGCATCAAAGCTCTTCGGAACATCCTGCTAACGTCTCACTCTCCCAGCCTCAACCAGCACCCCACAAAGCAAATCTACACGCACTTCACCTGCGCCACCGACACAATGCAAATCCGCTTCGTCATGGCCGCCGTCAACGACATCATCATTCAAGAGAACCTGCGCATGTGCGGCCTGATATAAGCGCTGTCGCTGCGGCTACCGCACGTTATACCATCCGCTTTCGCGCCGCAAGCCCAGCTCCACACCTCCTTCCTCTCCTTTCCACCGCCCACCAATACCACACACTCCCACCAACAACTACCCACACCTGTCCTTCCAGGCCTCGACCGGGAGAGGCACCTTGTAATATTTTCCCTTTTTTTTTTCTCTCTCTTACATTTTGGCTCGTCGAATCAGGAGGTACGGAAAGGAAAAGAAAGCGATAAGAAGAAGAAGAGGCCTTTGCTGGAACAGATGCTGCTGCTGCTGCGGGAGGATTCGCAGGAGGAGAGAACAGCGAGACGGGAATGTCCTCAGCTTCTGCTGCTCGACGAAACAGAACGAGCCGGACTCTTTTTGATTTTGCCTTTGTTTGAGCAGAAAGAAGAAAGGACAGGAAGAAAGAAAGAATAAGAATAAGAATACTTACCTTACCTTACCTTGCTCACCTTTTTTACTTTTGTTTATAACTTCTTTTTTTGACTCCGAAAACTGAGGCTGAGGGTTTCAACTGGCTCTTGTTGCTCGTGCGTCTTTCTGTTCTTTCACTCCCGTCTGAATCACGAGGTGGGAGGGGAAGGGAAGGGAAGGCGGTGGTTGACGGGAGGCTGGCTGTTCTTTTGTTTTCCCTCTCTTTTTTTTTACTTTCTCTTTGGGTTTTCCATGCTATCGAGAAGAAGAGAGAGGCGTATAAGACCGGAGCCGGGGGGCCCCGCCTTTCTCCTTTCTCTGTTTTCTCGTGTTGTGCTGTGTTTGCCTGTACCTTAGAACTTGACTTTTCATTTCAGTTACTGCCGTGGGATAGATACCAAGAGCTTTTTTTCTTTTTTCCTTCTCTGCTCTGCTTAGTGACGTTCGATTTCTTGTCGAGTTGGGGGTGCTTTTGTTTATGTTTATGCGTGTTTTGGTGAGAGGTAGGGCCGAGGGATTGGTCGCTTCATGAGCAGTGTGTCGCGCTTTGGAGTGAGGTCGTCATGTGAGGTACAACTGGGATTGCTGATCGCGAGTCGATGTTGGACAAGGTGGAAGTAGGTAGGTTCTACAGAGGCCGCTCTGTGGAGAAGAGAGCACTACGGATGACTCGGACCTTGTGAGATACATCACCACCGCGACGAGACAGGCGCAGCCATGATTGATAGACATTATTGTTATCGACCAGGCGACATCCTTTGCCGAACATCAGAGCCGCTCTGCAACGGTTTCGGCGAGATCTCTTAATTTTTTGATTTTTTTTTCCACCTTGTTTTGGTGAGGTATCGGACAACGCAGCGGACTTCGGCGTTATCCTCACGACGAAGACGCGAGCCCGGCGGACGGCGAGTCGCACCATCGCACTTTTCTTTTCTTTCAGGCTGCGGGTATCACGGATGACGTGCGTGCGATTTACAAGTGTCTGGCCCGCCGCGTAAAACAGTCCCACAGACACACGGGAAGCGTTCGAAAAAGACCAATGCATCTCTCCCTCCTGTGGAGTGCAAGGCCACTGTGGACGCCGATGGTCGGAGGATCGACTGAGGTGTGGGATTCCGTGGGTGCGTGCGCGGAGTTGTGCGCGTTGCATTATTCGTGCACACGGGGGAAGATCGTCGAGGGCAGGGGCCTGTGCTGGGTTGGTATGCGCGGCGATGGTGTCACCGGGGCGGGCGGGCTGCGTGCATTATTATTGTTGCCCGCCTGCGTTTTGTGCGGAAGAGAAAATGCGGTTTTCGCGTTCAATGGTTGCAGAGAAGGATAAGCGTCGATACACTATTCTTGGCCTGTACTCAAGCATACAGTATTCTCCTAGTGTGAGACATTCACATCGCAAGCTCAGCCTCACTCCAGCGCTGGTCTGGTGCCGGAATCTGGGGGCGCTTCCTTCGACCGACCGCGAGGCAGCTGACTGACTGCCGGACCGCCTGTGGCCGGCAAACCCAAACCGCTGACCTCATCCTTCTGGACCGCCCTGGAAAGGTCCGAATTTCCCAGCCGCTGACCGACCGGCCGCCGACATGAGCAATTGCTGCTGATACCGAACACCGCCTCCTCTACTGCTGCCGGGCATCCAACCCTCACGCCGACCATGGATCAGGTCCACGGCGTCGACGTTTCCTGGCTTCACACGCCGAACAAGGGTAAGCCAGCCCGCCGCCTGTCGCATGACCTCCACCACCACCACCGCGCATGCGCCGCGCGGTCGGATCGCATGCAGCGTGCTGACCCGGATACAGAGAACCAGCAGCGCAAGCACGCCTCTTCCACATCCTCGACCTCGAAAGAGAACAAGCCCCCGGCCGCCGCGAACGGCGACCTTCCAGCGCAGACCCACAATGTCCAACCCTCCAGCGACACCACCAAGAACCCAGCGCCTGCACCAGTGACGCCGCCGTCGCTGTCGCAGCCCAAACAAAACACCGAGCCCGCCGTTCCGATTACACCCACACCTCCATCCTCAACCTCCCAGAGCAAGGCGCAAGCGAGCAAGCGGCCCAACCTGCTCAGCCGCTCAAGCACCGACAAAGCCACCAGCGAAGAGCCCCGCCAATCAAGAAGACCTTCATGGATAAACAACATCAGCTCGCGCTTCTCCTCCTCCCAGCAAACCCCCCAAAAACCAAACGCAATCCCCACAACCTCCCAGACACCCCCTCCCCGCTCCCCCCCAGCACCCAACAACCCCGCCTCCGCCGGCGCGCAGAAACCCACCGAGGAATCCGAGTCCGTGGAACCCTACATCCCCTCCAAGCCCAAAGAAACAGGCTCCTTCTTCTCCTCCATCACGCGCAAGCTCTCCTCCGCCAGCGCGGGCTCCGGCGGCGCCCCGAAAGCCGCGGGCAACGGCGGCGTGTGCCCGCGCAAGGTCCTCAACGTCGACCCGAACCGCGAGCGCTGCCTCGTGCCGGAGCTGGACCAGAGCAAGCTGCGGCGCGTGTCGTTCTGCGTTGATGTGGAAATCGCCGGCGGGCCGAAGTACACGGACGATGCCGGGGGCGCGGCGCCGGAGGACGACGCGCAGCGCAAGCGCAAGAAGAAGGATGTCAAGATGAAGGAGCGCGCGGAGGGCGAGGCGCTGAAGCACCCGGATGCGATCACGGAGGAGAAGGACGAGCAGGGCGAGCCGGCGCTGGAGACGAAGTCGAGGGCTGTGCCGGTGCCGGGGCAGGAGGGGAAGGCGAACGGCGAGGCGGCGGCGGCGGCGTCCGTGGAGGATGCGGCGGGGAGCCCGACGGTGGGGAGTCTGGAGGAGGGCCCGGCGGGGATGACGCGGAAGAAGGAGAAGAAGAAGCGGTCGGAGGTGGAGAGGAAGGAGCGCAAGGAGAAGAAGCTGCGGAGGGCGCAGGAAAACGGGTCGATACCTGTTGAGATGACTGCGCTGGATGACGACGATGATAGTGAGAAGGGTTCGCTGGCGGGTTCGTTGCCGAACGGGGCTGGGTTGCCGCCTAATTCTCTGACGGCGGTGCCTTCCAAGCAGGATAGGCCGACGACAGATCCCGTGCGGATTTACAGGAGGTGTTGCCAGTTACGAGAGACGCCTATTCTGAAACGGATAACGGAGCAGCTCATGTCGCCAAAATGTGCCGTCGTCAACGAACCTGGAGTCGTAGGATGTCTGGACTTGACCGGATCGCGATTGCAGCTTGCGGATGTGGTCACTCTCGGAGACTGGCTGGCCGTCGTCCCAGTCAAGCGCTTGATCTTGGAAGACGCAGACCTGAACGACGAAGGCGTGCGAGTGATCCTAGCCGGTCTCCTCGCCGCAAAGAGGCCAGAGCCGACAAGACGCAGAAACACCGGCCCCAAACACCGCGAGCGCGCTGCTCCCATACCGCCGCGTCAGGAGAGGTCGGGCATTGTGGAGAAGATCTCTTTCAAAAACAACCCGCGCGTCACCCGCGTGGGCTGGAAGCACATCAGCTTGTTCCTTTACATGTGCAGGTCGATCAAGGCGGTGGACTTGTCGATGAATCAGTTTCCTGACACAATGCCGCCCAGCACACAATTGACGGCCAAAAAGACTCCTGAGAAAGCACCTCCCGCTAACACACCAGAGATTAACGCGGCGGAAACGCTATACAAGTGCCTTAGCGAACGACTAGGTGGTTCACACTTGGAAGAGCTCAGCGTATCAGAATGCGGGCTTGCCCCAGAGCACGTACGAAAAATCATCGACGGCGCGATGATGTGCGGAATCTCTCGCCTCGGTCTCGCCGGCAACCACCTCAACGACGAAAGCCTTGAGTATGTCATACACTACGTGCGCTCCGGCGTCTGTCACGGCCTGGACCTCGGCGGCAACGACTTGCGCGGGAAACTGGGCGTCTTCGCCGACACGTTCAACGACAAGCCCAACTCCCCCTGCTGGGGCCTCAGCCTCGCGGACTGCAACCTGGACTCCGCGAGCGTCAAGGCCCTCTTCCCGGCCCTCGTCAAGCTGCCCAATTTCCGCTTCATCGACCTCTCGCACAACCGCGACCTCTGCGGCGAGGACAACGGCACCATCTCCCTGCTCCGCCGATACATCCCGCAGATGCGCGAGCTCAAGCGCATACATCTGAGCGACGTGGGCATGACGACGAAGCAGGCGATTGCGCTGGCCGAGGTGCTGCCTGAAGGCCCGAGGCTGGCGCATTTGAGTATCGTCGATAATCCGCAGTTGAAGGCTTTGGCGAACGCGAAGGATGAGACGGCGCAGGAGGAGGCGTGCGCGCTGTATGCTAGTCTCATGACGGCCGCGCGGGTCAGCAAGACGTTGATCTGCATTGATATCGAGGTATGTGGTCTTCTGTGCCTGGTTTGTGCTGGATTGTTAGCTGACCTCGTCCAGGTGCCGAGCCCGGAAAGCAATGAGATTGTCAAGGCTCTAGCGAAGCAGGTCGTCGCGTATTCGTTGCGCAACATGGAGCAATTCGCTCTTGCCGAGGCGACAGGCGACGCAGATGCGACAGCAAATGCCGCTGCCACCCTCACTGCGCCACACGGCGGCGAGGACAACGTCAAGGGCATCGTAGTCCCCGACGTCCTCATGCACCTCGTCGGCCACGTAGACGGCAGCGCACAGAACGCCGACGAAGACGAGCCCGCGCCTGACGACGACTACATCGTCGGCGGCACTGGCGTCGTCAAAGCCCTGCAATACGTCCTCGGCGAAAAAGCCAATGACATCGGCAAGATCAGCCGGCCCTCGACGCCCATCTCCGGCGCCCGGGGCGAACGCCAGGGCTCCGCCGCCGGCCTCAGCGAGCAAGGCCACGCCAAAGCCAAGCAGATGAGCAAGGACCTGCTCCAGAGCGCGCGCAAGATCCGCACCCGCCTGCAGCCCGCGCTGATCAAGGAGGCCACCGCCGGCGACGAAATGGCCTACCGCCGCCTGCTCTTCCTCGACCAGACGCTGCAGAGCATGATCTCGCGCTTCGAGGAAGAATACCCGGACACCCGCCTGCCGTCCGCCGCGCCCGTCGCCGCCTCGGACCCTTCCTCCCGCGCCCCGGAGGCCGAACCCCTCCCGCAAACCGACGACGCCGACCCCGACGAAGCCCTCAAACCCCCCGCCATGTCGCGCCACAACAGCGACGCCAGCCTCGCCAGCCGCGCCCTCACGCTCGAGGAAGGCCGCCTGCACCGGCTCGGCCAGCACCTGCGCCGCGAGGTCGTCGACCTCTCGCCCTCCGACGCGCCCGCCAGCCCCGCGACGGCCGGCCAGCGCCGCCTCGACGACCTCAAGGAGCGCCTCGAGTCTACGCCCGGCGACGAGCTGGGCCCGCTGGTCGAGGAGATCGGCTGGAAAGCGGTGCTGGAGAAGGTCGGGGCGAACTTGGAGGATTTGCGCGCGCTGCAGCAGCAGGATCCGGAGGGGTGGGAGCAGTTTAGGGACTCGCAGGTTAAGGCTAGGTTGAACGCTTGAGGTTCTTGAGGGTGGTGTTGTGGTGGAGTTCTGTACATATGACGACGATGGTTGTGGATTGGCAGGCTTTTTGCTGGTTTGGTGATTTCTTTCTGGCTGGGAGTTTTCATGTTGCAGGCGAGGACGGCCTCAAGGGACTGAAGAGGCGGAGTGGACGGATCGGTGGATGGCATGGCGTTGCTTTTGTTTTCAAACTTCTTCATTGGGGAGATGGATGGCTTGACGGACTTCATCGCTGACGGACAGACGTCGGGAAGCCAGAGACGGACAGCACGCACGTGTAACGCTTGCAATGAATGCATTTCAACGAGTTGAGGACGTAAGATACGTACGAAGAAAGATTTAAATCGGACATTGGCCTCAATTTAATTCCGGTCTCGCTTCAAGTATGAGGGAGGTACGCCAACGAGGACGCAAGCGCTCAAATTCACTTTTCAGGCTGGCAATCGCGACCCATCTATTGCCCCAAATCGCTCATCTATCCAAAAAAAAAAAAACACTTCTCACCCAACAACCCCATTCCGCTGCATCCTCGTGCGCCCAAACATCTCCTTCCCAAACCCATCCCGCGCCTCGTGAATCGTCACCCTCTCCGCCGCTTTCACCAAATCATAGCTCACCTCCTCATTCACCACGCTGTCGCCCTCGTACTTCGCGTGCCCGCGCACGAAGTGCCTGATCCAGCGCGCCGCCGTCCACAGCGAGCCGTCGGCGCGCCCGCGAATTAGCGCCAGGTACTGCGCCAGCTCGCACCGCGTCTCCACGTCCACGTTCAGGCTGTCCAGGTACATTTCCACCAGCGGGATCAGGCCGGGGAAGCCGCCGGGGGAGTCCTGCCCGTTGATGATCTCGTTGACGGTCATCAGCTCGTACTCGTCTTCGACGGGGCCGAAGGGCGTGCTGGGGCGCGAGGGCGTGGGGGTGCCGGTTGTGGAGGGCGGGGCGGAGGTGGAGCCGTTTGTGGTGGCGGCGCGGCTGCTGCTGCGGCGCGGGAGGGGGTCTTTGCGGAAGTGGAATTTGTCGTTGAGTACGGCGTCGCGACGGTGGGCGGTTTCCATGTTCTCTGTCGTGCGGGGGATGGGCAGGTAGAAGTTGAGGTTGAAGGTGAGGATTGCGCGGGTGATGAGGACGACGAAGACGGAGAAGGCGGCGTTCTCGAAGTCGGTGATTTGGATTTCCATCGGGCGCACTTCGACGCGCCAGCCGATGTCGCTGCCGACGGGAGGCGGTTTGAAGCGCATGTGTTGCCAGTTGGTCGATTGCAGGTTCTCGAAGTGGTCGGCTTTGTTGAGGTCGAGCTCTTCCAGGTCTTCGGAGAAGACGACGATGGGGTCGCGAATGAACAGGTGGGCGAAATGGGTGGCTAGCCTTTCGTCCATTCCGCCTTCAATCAGACGTGCCTTGTGCTCTTCGTCAACAACGAGATCAGGGTCTAGGTATTCGGACCTCAGACGTGGGTCCTGAGCGATGTATGTGCTGTTGCTGGCGTATCGGGATTTAGGGATCCGCCATCTGTCGTTCTTCAGCGGCTTCTCGCCGAGCTCTTCCGGTGTCCTGTCGTCAACGGCGCCACTGATCTGGTTCCATCGTACGTCTGTGTCTGCAAGGAATCCCTTGTAGATGGGTGTAGCAGCTGTCAGTGCCAACAGGATTGGTCCAAGAGGAGACAGCTGGTCGTACATGGTTCGGCCCTCGTCGATGTTCTTTGCTTGAAATGTGATTTGCAGACAGCATGAACCCATGCCAAAGGCCATGGCGTCCATGTAAATAGAGTCATCCTTTGCCGCGCCATTGCGGACGTCATCATCTTCGGGCCAGTTGTGAAGGTCGTAGTCAACTGTAGGATCTTTGAATGGTTTGGCAGTCTTCTCGTCATGGAATACCGGCACGTTGAGCTCGACCTTTCGGCCTCTCCGCGCTCGGATGTTGGCTGCCAAAGTAGGGAAACGGATGTGTGGGTTTGCGATCTCATCAGGGAGGAACTGTGACCGAAGTTTCGAGCCTGAAGGTGGATAGTAAGGCGTAATCGATTTGCGATCGCCTAGACGGGGGAAAGTTGTGAGGGTGATGGGGAATTCGTTGGCTTCCATGTGCTGTTTTGCGATTTCTCGTCTGAAGACTGATCAGCTTTGATGCAACGCCGTACGACCAATCAATGCCACAACTCACCTCCAACGCATGTCACCTTCAACAGCCAGGAGATCTTTGAAGCCAATCCCCCAAGGAGCACCCGGTGTAGCTTCGAGCATGAAACGGCCAAATTCAGGGTGGAAGACCGGCGCGGTCTTTCCTCCTCTGCAGGTGCATTAGCAAGAGTCGATTGGCCAGCGTAAAGAGAAGATCTTACTTCGCCGGTCCACGTGCAAGGTCTGGCACACCTCCGCCCTGCTTCAAAAGTTCGGGATCACTGGCTAGAGCCTCGAGAATGTCTGCTTGTCTCAGCGAAAGCTTTACTTCTTTTTGCTCGTCGTCGAAATTCACGACGAGATACTCGATCTGTAGTGCTTGTCAGTGGCATTCCCTTAGCCAATGCTCTTCACTCAAAGCTTACCTCATCTCCCCAAAGAAGAGCATCACGCTCTTTGCCCTTGGCATTGTTCCAGATTGCCAATAATTGCTGCGATCTGTATCAGGCTCCGCTCATGTGATCTGCACTGCAGATAGGATATACCTCGATGCCCCACTTGCGCACATGGCTCGCTTTTTCCTTCGCCTCGGGCCAGTCAAGCGGCGTTCCAATGGCTCTGCAGCATATCCGTCAACATGTGAATCCTTGGCGTGTTGCTTCAAGTGCCGGCATACAGCAAACCCATTGTGGTCGCGAGTCACAGCAATATCGGTCGAGCGGAAGAGACTTTTTAAGCCACCCTCGTCTAATTTTGTACCACGCAGTATGCGTCGTTTGTCCCAATATCCTCACTTTCTCCCAATCGCTCTACCTCATCATTCGGCTTCCGGTCCGGCGGGGCTGTTTCTACGGCGGGTTCGTCGAAGGCTCGCGGGGTCGCGCAGCTTCACGGAGCGGGTGACGGGATCGTGGGAGAAGTCGCAGTGGTCGCGCGCGCACGCATCGTACAGCGGAGCGTACAATTTCTTCGTTGCCGGCCGAGAGCGCCCTTTCAAGCACGCAATCGCACTATGTAGCGGCGCATGGCCAGGCGGGTGCGGGAAGGACAGGGCGCGCGCGCACGCGGTCGGTCGGGAAAAAGTGGATTACAAACCATGATGCAAAGATTCGTTGCCCGAACAGGCAAGTCTGAACGGCGCCGTAGGGCTCCCACGGCCGCAGGGCGGAAGCTTGTGCCTGGACGGGCGGACCTCACTTCTTCTTTCCGCTTCGAGAGAGGCTGGATTACATATCGTGTTGCCGCATTGAGACGCGCGTGTAACGGCTGCTGAGATAATCTGATCTGCTTGATCTCATCTCATCTCATCTTGGCTCACATGCGCCTGGCCGGGAGGTGAGACGGCGGACCCCTCCGACCCCACGTCGGCGGTACCGTGAGATAAGCACATCGTTGTCAATATCTCGACCGAGGCTGCGGCCAGCGGAGGGAGAACACCTGGGGTCAGACGCTGCATGAACGACGTCTTTGTCGGAACGCATATGGGCAGGGTTTGTGATAGCGTTGAGGTGATCCTTGTTGCAACAATGTTCTTTGCGGGGTGAAGAAAGCCTCCCTGGTAATTCTGATTTGTCACCACGCAGCGTGTGAGAAGCGCCCATGCACAAACACCCATTCACCTTGGACGCCAGCTCACGCATTGCGAATCACAAATACCTACCCGAGCTGACCAGACGTACATCAAGTCGCAGGCCCGCGCAACCTATACCACCCGCGCACAGCGTCCGTGGCCACCGAACACACCCTGCGACCGACCATGACGAGTCCTCTTCGACTCGTCGAGCCCGTGGCGCCGACCAGTGTCGCACAGGCTGCAAGCCACCGGTCACGCAGGCGCAACAAACAACCGTACGAGCTGCACGGCCAAGGAAAACGAAAGGCCGCTTGCGCCGCTCGCCCTGACCCGTTTGAGCGCGCTGCACCACCGCCGCAAGCCTCGCAGCCAAGCGAGCAAGAACCTTATTTCCGTTCTTAATCACGTACAGGTCGCATCCCGGACACGGCGCTCTGGCGAGGCCAATCCTTGCTCCTGCTCTGTCGAAGAAAGCAGGCCGATCGTCATCGTCGTGGGCGTTTTTCGCAGCATCGGTCGATGCCACCAGCAGAGCAATCAGCAGACAAATTAACGTTACTGTAGACAGCATACAGAATCCTCCAAGCCACACGAATCCCACCCAAACAACCCACACATCCCCTCTCTCTCACCCTTCCACAGACGCAATCACGCAACCGCACAACCACGCCCCGGAATCCTCCCGACGGCCACCGCGCCCGCCGCCGCGCCGAAGCGAGCCTCCTCCCGGTCATTCTGTACTACGTACTATCACACCACCCAGCACCCAGCAGGAGCAGCAGCAGCCCCCCGAGCCTCGGCTGGCTCACCGCCGCCAGCACAGCACAGCACCGCAAAGCGAGCGACGCACCTCCCACGCCATCAATTTACCGCACAGTACAGTACAGCACTATAGGCTCCTCTCGCATCCTCGCCACCGATCCCACGCCTGACCCTAAAACCCATCCCCCGCGCAGCGACGATTGAGCGAGCTCTCACGTGCGCTCAGCGAAAACAACTAACAACCACTTGCTTGCATCAACGCACACGCACGCCGGACGCCCGTCGCTGCATCGCAGCACCGCGCAGCGCAGGAGCTGCGCAGTCGATCCCCGGCCGGCGGGTGGGCGGGCTCGCCACGGCGCGAGCGGGCGTCTGCGGGCGTTCATGTGGTTGTTGGCGGATTGGGAAGAGGAAGGGCGTTGGTGATGCTGGGGCTGGGGCTGGGGCTGGAGGGTAAGGTACAGTAGGGTGTGTATGTATGTGTTCGTACTTCGTATAGAGAGAGCGGGTTTGGGATGGGAGTGCCGAGGGGCAGCCGGATGCTGTGTGAGGGTCGTGTGTAGGCGTGCGTGCATGCGTGCTGTTCTGCTGGGATGTATTTGAGATTGATTGAACAGAAACGGCAGGCGGGCAGGCAAGCAAGTACCGGATGGATGGAGGTCGAGATGGAGCAAGGCCCAGACGGGACGACGTAGACGGTTGGTCAACAGCACATCAATCAATTGGTCTCAGCAGCGCTGGAAGGCGTGGTGTCTAAAGACTGTGGTGCCAAACGCCTCTCTCCCTAAATCAACCAACCAACCAACCTATCCTATAACGCCTCTCGACGCCAACAACCGCCCAGCCCGACCGCTTCCCAAGAAAAGAAACCAATAGATCGACCCTACAACTGCTCAGCATCAGCAGCAGCAGCGGCAGCAGCGGCGGCAGTCAGCGACATTCAGCGACAGCCAGCCAGCCGTCGCACAGCGCTCCTCCTCCTCCTCGCAAGCGGAAAACAGCGATCGATCAATCGCTTCGGACCGTCCGGACTGGGGTCGAAGAAGGACAGGTACAGGACAGTACAGGACAGTGTGTGTTTGTTGGGGTCGAACGAGCCGATTGGCGCTGCGTGGTCACCACGGGCGTGTGTAAATAAGCGGGGGATTAGATCCTGTCCTACCTTACTTATACTCCGTGGAGTGCGGCGGGCGGCACATAGACGTGCGCGGCAGAGGACGCCGTGACAGAATCTGACGTTGACAAGGAGAAAGGAACGAAGAGCGGGAGGATAAATGGATGTAAGTATGTGTAAAAAACCAGATCAGAGATCTTTCGCGTTCGTTCGTTCTTTCGATTCTTTCGATAGCTTTCCTTCACATCCGTGGACATGTACAAAAAATAGAAAAGAGAAAAATATGCTATGCCACCCCGATCCGTGTCCTCGGCTTTCTTCCATTTTACACACACGCACAGAATAAAAAGAAGGCAGGTAAAATCTCAAGGTCTAGAGAAGTAGAAAAACAAACATTTGTCGATACAATCCTGATCGAACAATGGGGAATAAAAACGTCCAGTCCAGCGGGCGTCTGACAACGCCGTTTCCGCCCCCCAAGCCGATGATGCGTGGCGGCAGGGCGAGTTCGTAATTTTTCTGCAAAGTCGTCGTCGAGATTCGTCGGTCATGCGGGAGGAAGAGGAAGAGGAGGGAGAGGCGTGGAAGACTGTCTCGTCTCGCCTCGTCTCGTCCTGGGAAAAACAAGTGGGTGGGGCGGACAAGTCCCCAAAATGCGGCGTCTAGTAACGCGGGTATCTCTTAAACGGGAAATGTGATTACGATGATGCAAGACGGGGTGAGCGTGCGGTGACGCTGCGCTCAAGAGGGGATTTTCTTTTGGTTTTGGGTGCGCTGGGCTAGCCGCGCGGGTGGTGGTGGTCGGTAGATTGTAGTGGCCTTCTTTTCCGGGACGAAGTCATTTGCGGTTCCCTCTAGGACATGTTTTCCTTCGGCCTGAGGTTGGAGTTGTTGGCCGCGGCGTTCTTGTTGGCGTTGTTCTGCTTGCGGGTCAATTTGGCGTAGTGCAGGCCGCAGGCGTTGCAGAGCGTTCGAGCGCCGTCCGGTCCGCGTCGCCACTCGGGAGTTTCGGCGCGGTTGCAGCTGTGGCAGCGGCCAGGTGGTGCGGCGCGGCCTCTGCGCTTCTTTGCGTCGGAACCGGCGAAGCCCACTTTGCTCTCGTCCATGTCGTGGGATCCGCCGGGCATGGCGTGCTCGGCGTAGACCTTTTGCTGTTGTCGTTGCTCGGCCGCTTGCTGTTCGTATGCTACTTGCTGGGCCATTACGACTTCTCGAATTTTCGAGAGGGACTCGAGTTGCATGCGAGATTTCGCCATCATGTCCTCGACTTCTACGATGCCCGGTAGCGTCGAAGGCGTAGGACCAGAACGTGCGGTCTGGTGCAAGCGGTCGCCGTATCGTCGGGCAAAATCAATCATGAAGCTGCTAGATTGGGAGATCTGATACATGTTAGCATATAACTTCTGGAGTGGCGATATTGAAAATAACTTACATCGTTGAGTGCGCCCTCCAAATCATACATGTCGAGTTGACGCTTCACGGAATCGCCATACGTGCGCTCCTCACCGCCATATCGGCTGCTCTCAGATTTCCATCCGGCAGTAGCAGAAGATGGCGCTCCATTTGAGAGCGAAGGTTGGTAGACTGGAGTGGCGCCCGAGCCCTGAGGAGGTGCAGGCTGAGCATACCGAGGTGGGTAAGGCTGGTACCCGTAAGGGAAGCTCGGAGGACCCATTGCGCCCGTGGGATGTTGGGGTGGATACTCGTGGCTGGGAGAGCGTTGCGGCGCAGTGGGGGGATAAGAGTTCCGGTGTTGCGAGGCTTGCGGCGGAGGCGACCGCGTGGTTTGTACATGAGGCGGAGGGCGTGCGTCCGCGTACACCGGTTTCGATGTTTCTACAGGTGGGTAGGAGTGTTGGGGTGTATCTCGTCGGTATTGAGCATAGTGTGAGGTCGGTGCGGCGTTGTGCTCGGGCGGAAGTTGAGGCGGCTCCATGCGATGTGATCGCGGTGACGGCGACGATGCCAGGGCGGGTCTAGGAGGAGGAGCAGGATGTGCTGAAGGTGTTGTTTGCGGCGGCAGCGATGAGTGATATGCTGGCTGATTGTCGCCCAAGGCTTCCGAAATCGAAGGCAAAGATTGCCTGACGGTATGCTTGACAGCCTCCTTCTCGTCTCCACCACTGGTCCTACGCGATTCAGGCGGCGTGCGCATGCCGGCGGGCGTTGACGGATTTGTGTTTGGAAAATATTGAGACGTCGGAGCGGGATGGCTGTAGGGTGGTGGTGGACCGGTTGGGTATTGGTGTGCGGGACTCTGGAGGGGAGCGGGAGGAGGAAGGGCCTGAGGCGCACCAATGTTGCGATCTTGGTATGCGTCTTCTTCCTTGCGATTCCTGTCGTGGTCCAAAAAGCCAACGGGTGGCAATTGAGGCCTGGTAGAGATGTCAGCACGCTGAACCATGGTTGACTGTTTTGCGATGCGGCGGGCTGCGCGACACGGTCGCAGACGTCGGACGATGGAACTTACCGTCTGCTTGCAGCATCCATAGTGTGCGGTAGTCCGGACGAGTGGTGGCAAGATAGCAAAGAGCGACAAAGGTCGCGTGTAGAGGTTAGGACACCAAGGCGATTGGCCCGTCCCGTCGATGATGCAGAGACGTCACGAAGATGGGCCCGGCGGAGCTCGGTGAGCGTGCCGTGTGTGGGCCGTCAATAGCAGACTGGCCAGTATATACACCCAAGGAGCAAACCTATGCAGGGCAATGTATAGGCGCAGTGCGTGAAGGCAGGCGCGCGAATTGCAGGTGGTGCAGGCGGTGGTGGTAGTGGAGGTGGCGGACGAGTCGAGTCGAGGCGAGAGGACGAGGCGTGCAGCGGAGAGAAGGCGAACCGCTGCGCGATGGAAGGATTCAGCGTCGGATCTCAGACAGCGGGCCTAGTGGGCGAAGCGTGATGGTTCGGCGATCGGGCGGCAGCTAAGTTTTGCAGCAGGCGTTGGGTGGAGTGGAGGAGAGGAACGATATGATAGGAGTCGCGTGATAATATTAATGAAAGGGTCGAGAAGGGCGCGAGGGGAGTGGGACGCTACGGGTGGCGGCGCACGAGAGGGTTTGCAGATGGGAGCGATCTGTGCGGCGGCGGGCGTGGAGAAGAAACGGCGAGGGTCGTGCGGGCGGGCGGCGTTGACTACTGCACTGTATGTAGTGTCAAGGGAGCAAGGCCAACACCGAGGCGGGCAGGGCAGTCGGCCGGGCGAAGAGCGAGTTTGGGGGGAGTGAAGGGGAGAGGCGCGCGAGAGGCGCGAGCGAATGGGAGATGCAGCAGGCAATCTTCGATCGGCCGGCAGGGATGCGAGCGACAAGCGAATGTGATCCACGGCGGCGGAAGGGCCTCGCAGTGTCTCCATCCCGCACGCAGCAGGGCCTCGAGGGCAAGACTCGCGCGTTTCTCGCCAGCACACTGCCTAACTCTCGTTTAGCACGCCGCCCATGAGTAAGGGTGAAGACTCGCATGCTCGCTGGGCCGGCGCCCGCAATCTCAGGCGCGCAGTCCGATCGCCAGCGACTAGACGGCTAGATCACGATGCCAGATGATGGTGCTGCCGGAGCTCAGCCGAGAGGGCAGACGCCGGCAGGCAGGCAGGGAAGGCCAGGCAGAGGCAGAGAGGCAGAGGCGCCAGCCGGCGGCGGAGGGACCCACGCAGCCACGCCGCGTTGCATGACAAGATGCCACGATGACACGATGAGATGCCTCAGATGCCTCAGATGCCTCAGATACCCGCCGGCCCTGCAGCCTCCCTCCTCACTCGTCTCGTCACCGGCGAAATGCAGCAGCCCGAAGGGTGCTAGCCCCGCCCGCTGCCCTGGCCGCCATGACTCCACGAGCTGGGGCAATTGCCGGGCATGATGAGACAGCCCGTGTCATCAGCCACTACCTGACACTACCACAGCGTCGCCCACCTCCGGCCTGATCGTCGTCAGGCATGCCGCCGCAGAGCGTGGCAGGGCGCGCGCTGGCCCGCCGCACCACGAGGCAATATATTAGCGATGAGGCGCGGCAAGCATTCGTGGCCCGCCGCAGCGCTGTCGCCATCATCAATGATAATGATCCAGCACGCCGGCCGAGCGCAGTGCTTGACGCAGCAGCGAGCGCCAGCCGGCGCGCACTCTATGACAAGGACCCTTTCCGCGAAGCGAGATGTGTCTGGCTGCTTGCAGCAAAGCCGCCGAGACACACGACGAGGCCGACGCACGCTCGAGCGAGCAGGGTGTGCAGACGTTGCGGCACGGAGGCGGCGCTGCGGCCGTGCCCAAGGTGCCTCGACTACCAGCTGCCTCGACTAGGTGCCTCGACTCGCTCGGAGTGCCGGGTGCCATGCCTTGCCATCCATACCCGGACGGGCAGTCTCGGCAGCGTCTGGGTCGAGAGCAGGGGAGCCTGTGGGCGCGGTGCGACGGCGGGCATCATCGCTGGCGCTGCGGTGCGCGAGGGCGTCACGGGCGTGCAGTAGTGGTGAGTTGGGAGAGACTGGGGTGTGCTCAGGCCGAGGGTGTTGGAGCCCCGATTCCGCGGCCGACCGTCAGGCACGCAGGAGCAGCAGCAGCAGCAGTGGCCGCAGTGGCAGCAGTGGCAGGCAAGCACTCGCTACTGAACTCACTCCTGCACCCAAGCCACCCGTCACCGGCGCCCGATCTCGATACGAGAGTGGGACTGGCCGGCGATGGCGCATCCATGGGCCGCATCTCCACGTGCGCCCGCTCCCTCCTCGGAGTCTGCCGTCCTGCCTCCTGCCGCTGTCATGCCAGCGCTCGCCAGGCTGTCCCTGCTGGCCCGCCGCTCTGCACGCCATCCGTACCGTACGTAAGGCGTTCATCTGCGCCAGCGCTCCATCATCCACCTCCCGGCGGAGCACTGGATCTCCCCATGCGCGTCACCCCGACGTACGCGGCTGCTACATACAGTACACACAGCATCGTCGGTTCGCCTGCTCGCCTGAGCGCCTGCTGTGCTCTCCGTCTGCCACATCACTCCCTCCCCACCCGGCGGGCGGCACTCCGCGCGTGCGTGCTGTCTGCCCCAACGTGCTCACGACGGTGTCATGGCCTGCGCAAGGCGCTACCGCTCCGGGCCCGATCAGCGCGTGTGATGTGCCACAGGGTCTGCCACAAACGACGGCGCGCACGTTAGCCGCGCGAACTCTTCACTCCTGCCCGTCGTCATTCGCCCACGAAACGGCGCGCACGCATTTCCGCGTGCACGGCCTGCCCTCTCGACGCAGGGAGCGCGCGCTTGTGCACAGCTGTGCGAGACGGCGCCGTGATCACCACCACACTGAGATGCACGAAGCCGGCCAACGGCAGATCTCACTAGCAGCAGCCAAGCGAGGCAGCACGCAGCCTGGCAGCCCCGTCCACGTCGCCTGCCCGCCTACGCGGCAACGCGCAGCTCAGCAGTCCAGATCTTGACGAAAGCCGCCCACCACTACTGGACCGCGAGCCCACCCGCTCACACGCGACTCGGCCGTCCTGTGCCACGGCGCTGTCATGTCATCACATCTCGATGAGATCTCGCATCTCGATAAGCCAGCCGGCCAGCACACGCCTCCCACGCCGCAGAGCCTGCGCCCCCTGACGCGCTCACTCACACACAACACACGAACCGATCTTCCCCGCGCGCGCAGCCGCAGAATGCGCGAGCTTCACCCTCAGGCTCCCCGAGATGAGGCAAAGGTCCTTGACGATACGACGATCTTAGCGCCCGCCCCGCCCGCAGCAGGCTTCCGGCAGCGGGAGACCAGCGCAAGCCACAAGGCGCGACTCCCGCCCCGCCCGTTTTTCGCGACAGATGCTTCCACTGACCTTCGATCTTCAGCCCCCTGTCGCCGCTGGTGTCTGAGGCCTGGGGATCGGGGAAGAGCCAGCCGCGGGAAAGAGGCAAGGGTGCCTGCGCACGGCTTCCCGTCCGCGACCGTTGCTGAGGCCTCGGGGGAGTCCGCGCGCGTCGGGCTCGGATCACCTACCTGCTGCCAATCTGATTGAATCCGCCTCCTGCGGTCTTTTGCCCGCACGTCTTGACGGAGGCAGATCGTATCGGGGCTTGGCGGGGCTAGCGATCTGATCGTACAGACGCCACCGCTGGCCGCCCTTTAGCCTCGTGGCTCGTGGACGTATATCGGTGCGCTCGGGCTCTGGTTTGGCCTGCGATCTCCTGTACCATGTTCTATGTCGTCCTCGGTGGATCTGGTGGACAAACCTCACAGTTATCACACCGCTGAAACGGACGATGAGTCGTGCACAGTAGACAGCCTCTGGCACCGCGACCAATCAGTCATTCCAATCAAACCCTCACCGGCAGAGCTGGAAACACGCGCTCGCTAAAAGCCAGCGCCGGCCCCGTCGACGAAGTGGACCGCGAACCAGCGACTCCTAGTCGACGGAGGATTTCCACGTCCAGGTCTAGGTCGGGGGCCCAGTCACTGCCAGTCACTTCCACCGCCAGTAGTGCCAGCACAGCGCATCGACCCAAAAGCGCCGTCGAGACGACCGCAGCCACGTCAAGTCTCCCTATTCGTGCACACCGTACTACCCTCTCATCCACCGAGCCATCCGACCCTCGCGCCCAAATCCGAAATCGCCGCTCCCAATGTAGCTACATTCACCGCCCGCGGCTCCATCACAGCCGCGCAGCGCAGCGCGCTAAACGCAGTTCCAAACCGCTTACCGCTGACAGGCACGCACGCTCGCTCGCGTCTGAAGACCGCGCTTGTGTACAGTACATATCGCCCCATCTCGCCCCCTCGCCAGCAGCGACGGACTAGAAGCAAACGGCCGAGGGATCCCGGCCTGGACCCTGGCGTGCTTTTTTCTTTTTGGCCCTGGCGCGGCGCGGCTGGAGGGCTTGCTAGTATAGTGTAGTATGGATGGATGGATCGTGCGTGAGGGTTACTGTGTGGAATGATGAGCTGCTGGCTGGTCTGGCTACGGGCTTTTGGCGACTGGGTATTGTTCGCTACTGTACTTCCATGCTGCCCGGCTGGCTGCTTGGTTGGCAGGTCGGAGATTCGCTTACAGTAGGACTCATTGAGGCTGCTGCGTTAGCATGCTGGCCGGTCCGACCTTCTGCGCTGGCTCGCTGGCTGGAGGGGATTGCGGGTCGGCTGGGCAGTTGGTCGGTCGTCTTGATTGCGAAGAAGGGGCGGCAGGCTCGGTTCGAGTCGGTGAGGCGGTGGACGGTACCAGGCTGTACTGCGTTGTACGGGCTCGGTTGTGAGCTGTTTTTGTGTTTGACCTGTGCCTCGTGTGGTTTATGAGCGAAGCCTGCTGGGCTGGGCTCGGTGGCTAGTTCTAGGCGCGAGACGCTGGTAGTATGTATTGGTGGATGGCCGTCTACGGACAAAGCGTTCCTCGAGGCGCTGTGTGTTAGAGGTTCTCTTTATGCGATCTTTTGTTGCCGTGTACATTCGACGTATGTCCTTCGATGCGTGCTTGGATGTCTAGACGTCCGCTCGGAGCCTTGCCAGCTCTCCTGGTGCGGTGGCTAGTAGGGCTGCGTGATATCGCCGTGGCGTCATCGAGGTGCTACTACTGGACCTTGCCTCGACTTTGTATCCGTCAATTCATGCTGAACCACAGAGCATTCTGTAAAGGAGCCGGTGGAATTAGCCTTGGCTTTTGCATGCCTGTTGGCGGGTGACGCTATTTCCGAGGGTTGTGGTTCATTAATTTGACTTGATTTGACTCCTTGACTTATCACCTTAACCAGACTTTCTTTCAATTTATAATTCCCTCGTCAAGTCTCTTCTTCCGTCAGACTCTGATGCTTCTCGATCGTTCACACCAGACGATTCTTCAGCGAGGCACCTCAATCTCCGTTTTCAATCGCGTATCGTCCCTTCGCTCAACCCATGACGTTAGATAGACGCCTCTCCCTTTAACTTAGAACGTTCATGGGCGAGCTGCTGATTGCCAATGATACGCCTGCAGCATTCAGTGTTCGGTTGTTGGTAGAGTGCTCCAATGAACAGGGCATTCGTGTCGTGTGCTCCGGTTTCCTGATCTCTGGCCCAGTCGTCGTCCTACCCGCGGGAAATCCAAACGCTTAAACTGCGCGGGTAATAGGTCACTCGTAGAGAGCCATCGCCTGAACGCGGGTAGTCGATGTTCCACCAGAGAGTCTTCCTCCCAGATCTCCACAAAAGGACGCCATTGTGCTCATATCCCCCAAAGTCGGCCTGCAGCGTGAATCCCACTCACACAGGACGCCCTTTAGCAAACCCGCACCTTCCTCCCACCCCCCTCTCACCTAACCTTCCTAACCAACGCCCTCAAATCCCCACCCTCAACCCACTCCTCCCCCTCCCCGCCACCCCCTTGCCCCCATCCCTCGCCCACCTCCCCCACAACCCTCCCCGGCTTCCCCGCCACCACGCTCCCCGGCGGCACCACCATGGCGGGCGGCACGACCGTGCCTGGCAGAATGCGGCAGTGCTCCTTGACGATGCTGAAGGGCGCCAGCACGCAGCCCGCGCCGACGTGCACGTTCGACGACACGCTGAGCGCCGAGATGTGGCTGCCGGGCCCGACGAAGACGTTGTCGCCAATCCGGAGGGGGTAGAAGGTCGGCCCGCTGCCGCGGGAGGAGCGCATGGGCGGGCGGATCGTCGTGTTGGTGCTGATTATTGTGCCGCTGGGGTAGGGGAGTTAGTTGGTGCTTTTGAGGTGGGGGAGGGGGAGGAGGGCGGGAGAGGCTCACCGCCCGATGGTGATGGCTGTGCTGGAGACTTTGTCGGCCGCGGCGCTTTCGCTGCCGTCTGCGGGGCGCTCTTGTTTGCGTTGCAGGTCGCCGCGCATCGTCACGCCGGCCATGATGACCGTGCGGCCGCCGAGCATGATGTTGGGTTTGCCTTCGATGTGCGCTTTGCGGGAGATTTTGTTGCCGGTGTCCTGGGGAGGCGTGTCAGGGGGTTGGAGTTTCTTTCTTTGAGATATTGTTTGATCGAGGCTTACCGTTTCGATGTACTCGGATTTGGTCGAGCGCCTGTTACCTGGCGCTGGTCGAGACATGGTGGTTTGGTTGGATGTAAGCTTGGGTCGGGACGTAGACTTTCAGCAATTGCTGTGAGGCTTTCGCATGCGCGTGAAATTGTGTCAGAACGTTTACATCAAGCTCAGTTCTGGTTTCGCAGAATATTCGCTGTTCTGTTACCTCACAATAACCCTAGTCTCCAAGCGAAGTCAACGCCAGCAGCGACCCCAGCCAGCGGCGGCGGCTGTTCCCGCCCTGACCTCACTCGATCTCGCCATTGGAAATGCATTGCGACGCGAGGCATTGAGCATCGACCCGTCCATATTGCGGGCCGCATTTGTTTCTAAGCGCAATTGTACATATTTGATAGCATGATTTAGACGATGTGATGACACCCAAGCACAGCGACGCAGCACCGCGTCCAGATACGATATACACCAACCCAGACCCATCCATGACCGAGAAGCAACCCTTACTGGACTCTCGCAATGCCCGCAATGAAGATTCAGAACAGATTGCAGGCTATCAATGGCCCGGTGATCAAGCCTCGCCAAAACACCAGCGGTCGTGGCCCTTCGCCACCCCACCGCCGAAGATAACAGGCGACTCATGGATGTCGCACATCCCCTCCTCAACCCTCATGTCCGCCCTCACCATCCCCGGCACGCACGATAGCGCCGCCTACACCTACTCATGGCCCTTCATCGCCACTCAAACTCTCTCCATAACCGCCCAACTCGACGCCGGGATCCGCTTCTTCGACCTCCGCTGCGGCCTCGTCGCCAACGAGCTCGAAATGGTCCACGGCAGCGCCCTGCTCAACCTCCGCCTCTCCACCGTCCTCTCAGAAATGTACGCCTGGCTCTCCACTCACCCAGGCGAAGCCCTCATAGCCCAGATCAAACGCGACCGCAAACCCGAATCCTCCACCCTCCCCTTCTCCACCGCAATCACAAACCTTCTCTCCGCCACCCCCTCCCGCTGGCGCACAGCAAACACCACCCCGACCCTGGGCGAGCTGCGCTCCCGCATCCAGCTCTTCCGCCGCTTCACGCTGCCCTCCCCCCGGCCCCTCGCCTACGGCATCGACGTCACCCCCTGGCCCGACAACCCCTCCGCGCCCTTCACGATCTCCACCCCGCACGCAACCCTCACAATTCAAGACCACTACTCCTTCCCGTCGCCCCTCCCGCTGCCGTCGCTCATAACGCAAAAGGGCCTCCTCGTCTCCCGCACGCTCGCGCTCGCGGCCTCGCCCGCCGCGCCGCTGGAGCACTGGTTCGTGAATTTCACGTCCGCGTTCGAGTTCAATCTCTACTACCAGATTCCGCCGCGGGAGATTGCCGCCGGGGCTTATTGGGGGTTTCGGTGGGAGGAGGGGGTTAATGCGCGGTTGGGGGCTTGGTTGGATGGGAGGAGGGAGGAGTTGGAGGGCGGTGCTGGGGGTAGAGGGAGGTTGGGAGTTGTGGTGATGGATTTTCCGGAGAAGGGGGATGGGGGGTTGGTGGGGAAGGTTTTGGGGGCGAATTTTGGGGGGAGGAAGGCGGTGGGGTGGGGAAGGCCATGGGTGGGGTTCGCGGGGTTTGTGGTGGTGTTGGTGCTGGTATTGGTTTGGATGTTTGGGCGAGGGACGGGGGGTTTTGTGACGGTCGCTTATGAATGAGTCGATTGGACCTGGCTCAGAGTGGACCGACCACAGCAGCAGAGATCGGCCGCGACCCGACTTCGCGGCAAATTGTACAGAATCGCACGCAGCAAGACTACGATCAGGTATCCGGCAGCATGAGCGATGCTTAGTTTGGCATTAGAGCCCTCAGATTGTACATGTACATGTCTTACACGAACATACGAAAGTTAAAAGCAATGTCAATAGAAGCACTTCGAAGTCTAGTACGCGACTACAAAGCCGCGCGCAGCGAGACTAGACACCTACCTGGCGGTCCGCCACTCGACAGCTAAGCGCAAGCTAGTACCAAATTATACATGCATATGTTACACGCCCTCACCACAATGCACAGCAGCGTCAACCACCCTCACGCATCAGTTGCACTCCTAAGAGCACGATGTCTACACCAGCGCTCACACACATGGGCGGGGAAATGGCGCGCCGGGAACGGAATGCCGTCTGCCAAAACTCGGGCGAGTACTGCGAGCGAGCAAAAGAGTACACGCAGGCAGTCTCGGCTCGCCCGAGCCCGAGAAGAACTCACATCCGCATCCACACGCACGGAGGCACTCAAGCACCCCGACGATAAAAGCAAGCAAAGAGCGCCTTCTTTACACGCTCAACACGATAACATTCCGAGACGGTCGAGGACTCACCCGCGGATAGACGAATCATGTTGGGAAGTAGAGAGTCGTGATCCGGACACGAGTGCGTTCATCGATAATCGAGCCCTCGTGTCCAGTACCGAGCCTCTTACCTCCCCTCTCTCTTCACTCGCTCTCCTTCGTGGCAGGTCACCCTGTCAATTCACGTACGCACAGAGCGTGGGTGGAAGCACAAGTAGGACGGACGAGGCGGGCGATCACCAGCGGTACCTTTCCTAGGTATGGTAGACGAACGGACGAATAGATAGACAGATGAATATCGGACAAGGCAAGACAAGGTGAGGTATTGCTATCATCCGTAAAACTACCTTGCGCTACGTCTCTCGGTCGCGAATACCTACCCAAGACCCCCTGAAGAACCCTCCCTCCGTCCTCTCCCGTTCGCTCGTCCACGATCTTCTAATCCTCATACATACGGTGCTCGGAACACTCACTCCCTCCTCACCCAGTGAAACAAAGGCTCAAAAAACCCCCCAAAGTTGATCCCCCACCTCACTCCGCCACGCAGCACTCACTCCTCGATCCAAGTCGCCGTCAGAAGCGAAGCAACATCGAGATAGAAGAGCCGCAGCAGAAACGAGCAGTGGAATGGAATGTACACAAACAAGAAAGCCATAAAACTCAGAGACAAAAAAAAAAAAAAAAAATCAGAAAAAAGCCTTGGGTCTTTGGGCTAATAATTCTTTTTCATTTCCGTTTTCTTTTCCATCTCCCCCCAGTAAGAGTAAGAGTAAGAGTAAGAATACCTAAGGCTCTCGTGGGCTTTCCAATTCCAATACAGAACAAAGTAGACCGTCCGTCCGTTCGTCCGTCCATCAACGTGCCGCGCGTGAGAGAGAGAGAGAACCAACGTGGCGCACTCTGGCGGAGAAAGGTAGAGTAACAGTAAGAGCAGATTCGCGCAGCGAAGAATGCTCTCTCGAGATCTTTTTCTGTTGTGATGTTGAGTGATGTGCCTGGTGAAAGATACCGCGCCTGCCGTTGGCGTTGGCGGAGAGAACTCTGTAGAGAAGCTCGTTCGTTTCTTTGGTTGTGTAGTTGTATCGGTTTTCTCTCTCCAACCTCCAATCCATCTCAATCAATCAGTCGATCGGCCGTTCGTAAGAATAAGAGTTTGGTGACAAAGTGAAGATGAAAAGATGAAGAAAGGCAAAGGGAATTCGTACCCCCCCGTTCGGATCGAAGCGAACAAGGAAAAAAAAAGAAAGGAGAATAAGAACATAAGTAAGAGTCGTCGTCTCGAAGCCATCGACCAACCCGACCCTCCATCCCATCCAGCGTCGAATCGGAAGATCTAGTCTTTCGATAAGAGATATCAGATGGCCTTCCCGATTTCCCCATGTGACGATTTATTGGAGATAAAACAGTAAAATAAGAAACTACAAGACGAAGCTGCGCCTCTTCTCAGCAGCATTGAGCACGCCCAGCATCATCTTCTTCCTCTCGCCGCCAACAGGCGCCTCGCCAACAGGCGTGGCCGGGGTGGGCGGCTGCTTGAAAGAAGTGAGCTCCTCGCCCTCGGAGCTGCTGGCGCTGCTGAGGCCGAAGTAGCCGTCGGCGGAGTCCTGGCTGCCGCGCTTGGCCTTCATCTCGGAGCCGATCGGGCTCATCTTGCGGCTGCTGTTGCCGGAGGGGAGGAAGTCCTCGGGCTCGGCTGAGATGGGGAGGTGGTACTCGCTCTCGCTGACGGGGCTGTCGCGAGGGGAGCCGTTGACGCCGCGGCGCATGGTACCGGCGCGGAGGAGGCTGTCGAGGGCGCGGCGGCGCTGGCGCTGCGCGAAGTTCTTGCTGCCTTCGTGCTTGCTGGTGGGAGCGGAGGTGAGCTCCTCGATCGGGGGAGGGCCGCGAGGCTGGCGCATGGGGTGGTCGCCAGCGCGGGCGGCGCCAGGGCCGAAAGTGCTGGTCATAGGCGTAGGAGGGAAGACGGAACGCTGGTTGCGAGTTACGGCGGCGGAAGACGTCTTGGGACCCTCGGGAGCGGTGACAGCAGGGTTGATGGCGAGAGAAGAGGCCTTCTTGTGGCCGCGGCGGAAAGCGTTCGCAGAAGGCGGCGGCAGAGGCTCGACGTTCTCAAGGGTGGTGGGCGGAGAGGGCGCTTTCTTCGGGGGAGTGAAGGAACGAGTCTTCTCCGCGGGCGGAGGAGAGATGCTGAAGCTCGGGGTGTTCATGTGAGAGTAGGCAGGGGCCTGAGTCTGCTGAGGCGGAGACATGGTCTGCTGGACCTGCTGCTGGACACTCTGGTCGACAGCGTAGGTGTAGCCCTGGGTAGCTGGGTTGTAGACGAGGTAGACGCCAGGCTGGACCTCGATCGGCTGCTGGACCTGCTGCTGCTGGTTGTAGACATTCTGCTGCATCTGCTGCATCTGTTGCAGCTGCTGCTGGGCCTGGGAGAACTGTCCACGGCCGTAGTTGACCTGCTGCTGCTGCTGCTGAGGCTGCTGCTGAGGCTGAGGCTGGAGAGACAGAGCGGCAAGCTTCTGCTGAAGCTCTTGCTGACGCTGGGCCAGGAAGAGGCTGGTCATCTGCAGCTGCTCGAGAGTTGCCTGATCCATGCCCTCAGCCTGGTCGTATGTCGGAGGTGCCAGGACCTGCTCCGGCAGAGAGTACATCTGACGCGCGGCGTTCATAGCGTACTGCTGAGACATGTCGAAGCCAGCGCCGGTGGCAGTCTGAGGCACACCCTGCTGGTGGGCGTTGTACCTGTTGTCAGCCCACTGCGGGACGTGGTGCTGAGACTGGTTGTAAGGAGCGGAAGCCGGGACTGAGGGAGTCTTGGGCTGGGTGCGCAGGCCGGCAAGCAGGTGCGAGCGGCTGGTGCGCGGGGTGGGGACGTCCACAGCGTGCTCGCTGATGGAGCCGACCTTGGGAGGGAGCGCTACGCTCAACCTCTTGGAGTTGAAGCGGGAACCACGGGAGCCGAAGCCAGAGGCCGGGGCGTTGAGCCCTGTGGTAGAAAAGCCGTTATTGTTGTTGTTGTAAGTCATTTGAGCGAGACCGCCAGTGTCCATGCTCTTTTCTGGGATCGTATGAAGCTTGGTATCCGTCTAGTGTCGTAAATGCGAAAATCAAAAAGGTGGCCGTCCGGTTGAAAGTGAAGCAGAGAGGTACCAATGCTAGGCTGTCAAGGAAGCGGATGAGGGTCGGCGTGCGGGCGGGAAGAAGGCGAGGCAAGAAGCGGAGTCGACTTGTTCCGGCGAGCAGGCACCGAAATTAGAGTGCTGGGTGAAAGCGAACAGCAAATATGCAGATTATGGGATTAGAAAGGTGTGGTCTTTGAAGAAGCTGGTCCGAGCCGCGTGGCGGTGGTGGGGATGTTCTTTGTCTGTAAATACACCGCTGGGGTATACCGAGTCCGAGCTCTTTGTTGGTGGTGGTGGTGGTGCGGTTGCAAGCTTTTTGTCCGGGTGACGCCGATGAGGGCAGCGCTGAGAGCAAGCTCTTCACGGTGCGGGCGCGGATTGCTGGCTGGGCGGCGAGCCAAGACAGATGGATGAGGGTGGTGGAGGAGGAGGAGGAGTAGTCTGACGCAGCGGTGACAAGGAGGCCGTGCTCGTTGTCAAGCGGGTCGCGTGCAGAGGCGTGGTCGGGCGGTCGGGGAGAATTAAGGCGCGGTGGTCTGGCGACGGGCGGACAAGGCGCGCGGTGTCAAACAAACAGGCAGAATGTGCAGCGGGCGCAAAGGATGGCAGAAGGAACGATAGAGTCGGAGAGGATGCTGGCAACGGACAGGGCGGCGGGCGAAGGAGGGAGTGATGAGTGGAGGGTCTCGTGGTGGAGAGGAGGAGAGCGAGCAGGAGTAGCAGGAGGCAGCGAGCGGCGGTGGAGAGCAGAGGCGACCAAATGGGAGGGCCAGGCGCGACGACAGGGGCAGCTTGGCGCGGGCGGCGTCAGGCAGCGGCTGCAGCGAATCAGCGGAGGCGGCTGCTGGAGGGAAAAAGGTGACGGCGGGCGGTAGCGTAGACCTGCGTCTGCTGGTGGGTTGGCCGGGTGGAGTTGCTGCTGCCTCCTCCGCGGCGCAGGGCAGAGGTCAGCCAGGCCCTGAGGAGATTGTTCTTACTGTATTGTTGCGCGTGTGCGAGTGCGTGCGTGCGTGCGTGCGTGCGTGTGCTCTCGCGTGGCATGGGAGGGCTGATTATTATTGATGCTGAAGGCTGAAGCCAACGCCTGGGATGCTTGCGTGCTCGAGTCGACGGTTGACATGAGACTGTCTACCCGTCCTGCTAGCAATTGGCATACACCGTTATACTACATACATACTGGAGCACCACCGTGCACCAGGCTATCGTCCTCGCCCTCATCAATCCCATACCATCTCCCAATAGTGCATTTCGCCATGCCCACCCGCAGCGCACGTCGCACATCGATTTCGCCGTCTCCGCACCGCACCTCACCTCCTGAGTCCTGCAACACCAACGTCCGCAGGCCAGCACGCAAAACCCCTGCACCGCCCGAGCCAGACTGCACCTCGCGCGCCGCGCTAGACGCCTGTCGCCGCAGAGCGACCCACGGTTCGCGCGTCTGGCCTGCCGATGCCACCAGCCCTGCGGCTGCTGCACCAATGCCCTGCCCTGCCGCACTGATCCCCTGCACGCACCGGCCAAACGCTGCCTCCTGACCCGCCGAATTGATTATTGCCCAAAGCCACCGTCCAGCGCTACTGACACTTGCGCATGCGCCGCCTTACCGTACCGCGCGCCGAACGCAGACACGCGACCCGCCAGGGCACCTGCCGTCCTGCACGCGCAAGCCTGAAGAGGTGGATTACTGCTGCTCGCCCAACACGCTGCCGACCATCGTCCAAATTATGTACAGCCTCAGGTACCCACCGCCCTCGCCCGCAGTAGTCGCGCTTCTAGACTTCACAGCACCAGCTGGCCGCGCAAATCCCCCAAGGACCGGTTCGCCTTTCTCCGACGCCCGCGCATTCCGTTCAGTGTCTCATCGTTCCGCGTCGTGCAGATGCTGAAACTCTGGAACCCGTTTGTCTCGGAGCCCGAGCCACCGATGATGTGCATCGGCCGCTGGTCAGTGCCAGACGCACATACGAGAGACTTACGAGGCTATCCTGGGATGGAGAGACCTCACCTGTACCACCGGACATTTGTTGTTGACGGGATGTTGTGTCACGGTCAAGGAGTGTCGTCCGCGATGTAGCCGTGCTCGCGGTGTTGCGTCGCGTCTTCTCTACGGCAGTGTTAAGGCTTGTCGTCGTGTCTGCGCGATACAGGTAGGTCGAGGATTTATTATCGTACTCTGTTGACTCCAAGAGCTGCTCAATATTCAAGCAGCCAATCTACAGGTCAGCCATCTTATTATGGACATATAGTAAAATGATCCTCATCGGCCACGAACTTCAACAATGCATCAACATGCCTTTTATCTCATCGGCCACGAACTTCCAGAATGCTTCAACAATTCTTCATATCATCATATATACCGAACCAGATTAATCCTCCAGTAGACCCCATCCTCTCACCACCTCGCCTCACTCAAGCACCCTCATACGGCGTCTCAAAAGGCCTCTCCGCCCTCGGCGTCAACCTCGCCAAATGCCTCCTCTGCCCATCCGTCCAGTCCAAAATCGCCGTGTGCGCCGTCACCCGATTATCCCAAACAACCACCGTGCCCTCCTCCCACTTGACGCGCGCCTGCAAATCCGCGCCCAGCGCAATATGCTGGTACAGGAAACCCAGCAAGCAGTCCGACTCCTCCTTCTTAAACCCCACGATCCGCCGCGTGAACTGCGGGTTGACAAACAGCGCTTTCTCGCCCGTCGCCGGATGCGTGCGCACCACCGGATGGACCGTCGCGACCGGCTCCCGCCTCACGGTCCCGCCGCGCGCCAGCGCCGCGCCCGCCTGCTCGTGCCCCGAGTGCACTGCCTGTAACCCGTGCAGCCTCTCCTTGAACGCCGGGCTCAGCCGCTCGTACGCGACGGCCAGGTTCGCGAACAGCGTGTCGCCGCCCGCCGCGGGCCCGTCGAGCAAGTACAGGAACGTCGTGCCCGGCGGCTGCAGCTCGTACGTCACGTCGCTGTGCCACGTGATGCTGTTCGTGCGCTCCGAGAAGAAGTCTTTCGCGGTAGTGTCGGCCGCGGAGCGGTGCACGACGTGCACTCGGGGGAAGCCCTTCGGCGCGCCGCTGGCGGGGTGGATGTGTGATGGGCCGAAGGACTCGGCGATGTCCAGTGCTTGCTGAATAGGGAGGTCGGCGAAGTCCTGGGCGCGGAAGGCGACGACTTTCTTCTGCGCGACGAAGAGCGCGAGCTCGTCTTTGCCTTTCTCGTCAAGCCCGGATAGTTGCACGCCGGTTACTTCGGCGCCGATGTTGGCCGTCAGGTCCCGCACCTGCACTCCTTCCTCCCCATCGCCTCCTTTCAATAAGTTCGGGAACGTGGGGTCAGCGCCCCGCCCGCGCTCGACGGCCTCGAACGGCTCGTACGGCGGGTACTTGACGTCGTCCCAGTAGGGGAGGTACTCCGGGTGGGAGGCGGCGGCGTGCGAGGCGGTCCCGTGCAGTTCGGCCGCGTAGTTTGTGCTGGCGGTCGATTGGGCGAAGGCTTCTTTGGACGATCCGTTCTGGAGTTTGTCTTTTTTGTAGAGGGCTGTGGCTTGTTGTTCTTCGGAGGAACGATCGGTGGGGGTGGAGGGGGAGAGGAGGGCGGGCGCCATGGTGGAGGATGATGATTCTATTCGGTGCAGGTGGTAGGGTCCGTCTGCTGGGCGAGGGTTTGGGAGTGCGGAGGGGAGGTGATCAGGTCGGTGCCTTTGGAGGCAGGTGGTTAGGTAGCAGCGAGCGCGAGCGAGGATCAAAGATACCACGCCTTATATAAATTCCTCCCTCCGTGGAGTCCCATTTACCTATCTACCGTCGACGCCTACTTACCTAAGCCGGCACGTCGGCACTCGCGACAATCACGTCTTAAACCTCTCACGATGATCCCCTCTCCTCAAGCCGCCCCATTGGCCAACATCCCTCTTCCCCAAGCTCTCATCGAAATCACGACATCGCCATCGCAACTACAATACCACCGAGCGCCAAGCGGGGCGGCAGCACGTTGCTGCCATGCGACGCGGCGAATAGATCTGGAATGCGAGGTCGGGGAAGGAGGGGTTCTGATTTGAGGGTTCGAGGATGGCAGGTGGTGAAAGGTGGGCTGTAGCTGTCACGACAGATGGCGTGCGAGGCGCTAGGGTTTTGGGGAGTTGGGGTTCTGGTTTGGGGGTTGATTGGGGTGGAATAGCATGCTGTGCGAGGTGTCAGATGAATCTTTGGCCGGTGTATTGCACTTGGTTTTCCGAACTCGAAGAGTCAGGGCTTTGTTCGACGCTGTTGGACTGCGCTGGTTGGGTGGTAAGAGGTGAGTGTGTACGGCATGCATGGATGTCGTCTGCGGTGTGGGCCGGGCGTTGATGCCGTCTGATTGGATGGAGGGTTGTACGAATCGCTCGAAAATACCTCGACACTACAACTCGGCATGAGACACGTGAATGGAGCTATCCTTGCCTCATCCCTTCGGCTCTGGCGTTTTCTTGACTTATCTCGTTTTGACAATAAGGGACAGGATGGCTGTTTCGTAGGATCAAGAAGCCTAGATGCCCACGTCTTCAATCGCTTGGAGGGATGACCTCTGGGTTCTAAGGTCGAGTGGAGCTCCGGAGCACATGGCGAAGGATAATAGATGAGTTGACCGATGTTGTGAATATATGTAGCAATGGTCACTGGACTAACTTTGGATTGCTACGATGACAAGGAAAGTTGTAAACGGTGGAGCGGCGTCTTTGTCGCTTTGCCCCAACCAAACAACGAGGCAGTGTGATTACCAAGGAATGGCCATTTAAACGCCATAGCCATGATCCCAATAGCAATACCTGATACTAATTCGAGAACATTGGACCATCGGAACGCTCTAATGATCAAAAGGCATTTGAAACCCCAACACCATATCAGTGGCACTTACCAGGGTTAGGGTTGGGGTCATTGAGACCTCGTCTCCTCAACGGATAACACGGCATACTTCAACCTCGCCTAAGCATTTGACTCCAACCATCCTTCACCGTCTACTGCAGATAAGCGCTGATTTTCGGCCAATCTATGCAGACGGTTGCGTGGCGAGGCGGCTTAATGCTTCGTCTTCGGCTATGATGTGCTTGATTGCGTGCTATGGTGCACCCCGCCGATGCATTGCAACATGGAGCCTGCAATGGCGGGGTCGAAGGATGCCGGTTGAAGTTGAGCATCCATTTATATTGGGTTGGAAGCATTCCTAAGGTACTTCGATCGGGTTGGTTGTAGTTTGCTAAGCACCACTCCTCGCATACACCCCTTCTCTCAATATGGCTCCAGGTGCTGTTTCAGACGACGTGCAGCAGCAAGATGCCTCTATCGGAAATACAACAGACAAAAAGTCATACCCCGAACCTCTAAAGCTCTCCGACTCTCTCGACCACTTCAAACACGAAGAAACCACACCCGTCATCGGCCGCGAATACCCCGACCTAAACCTCGTCGACGACATCCTCAACGCCTCGAACTCATCAGAACGCCTCCGCGACCTAGCCATCACAAGTCCCTCTCACCACTCCCACCCTCCACCAAAACCCCTCTAACCCCCGCATCCCAGTCTCCCAACGCGGCGTCGTCTTCTTGCGCTCGCAAACAAACCTAACCGACGCCCTCCAAAAAACACTCATCCACTCCCTCGGCCTCGCAACCAATAAACCCCCCACCAGCACCCTGCACACCCACCCCATCCTCAACAGCACCTCCGAATTCGGCCTCGCCGACGCCGAAATCAGCACCATCTCCTCCCTCGCGCGCAAGAAACTCTTCGCCCACGAAATCCGCTCCCGCTCCCGCCCCCGCCGCTACGACTCCGCCCAGTGGCACTCCGACATCCAGTTCGAGCCCGTGCCCGCGGACTTCACGTCTCTGCGCCTGACGCAGCTGCCTAGCTCGGGAGGCGACACGCTCTGGGCCAGCGGCTACGAGCTGTACGATCGCTTTTCGCCCGCCTACCGGCGCTTCCTGGAAGGGCTCACGGCGACGTTTGTCGGCGACGGCTTCCTGAAGGCCGCGGCGGCGAATCCGGAGCAGGTCGTCGTGCACGAGGGGCCGCGCGGGGCGCCGGCGAATGTTGGGAGGGAGCTGAGCGCCGTGCACCCTGTTGTGCGGACGAACCCGGTCACGGGGTGGAAGAGCCTTTTCGCGATCGGGCCGTTTCCGAAGTGGATTAATGAGCTGGAGGGGCAGGAGAGCGAGGAGTTGTTGGGGTTGTTCAGGCGGAGGATTCTGGACGCGCATGATTTGACGGTGAGGTTTAAGTGGAGAAATGAGAATGATATTGGTGAGTTTTGGCGAGATTGTCTGGTGGGCGTTTTTGTGGGATTGTTTGGCTGACTTTGATGGTTTGTTACAGCGATCTGGGATAACCGCAGTGCCTTCCACAGCGCGACGTTCGACTATGACGGTTTGGGCGAGCGGTTCGGCCACCGTGCTGTTGGGATCGGCGAGGTGCCGTATCTTGATCCGAACAGCAAGTCGAGGTCGGAGGAATTGGCTGTGGCGGCAGCAGAGCAGCTCAGAGCCTCGGAGAAAGGGGTCGTCGACAAGAGCGCGACGGTCTCCGCTTGATCGACTGACGAGATCGATGCTCTTGAAAGGCTGAGTTGGCGAATGCGCAACAGGTCTATGTTTCCAGGCCTCAATGCAATGTTCTCGAACTTGAAAACATCAGCCTCGTCGAAACTCGTTGCCGCAGGACCTCGAATCCGACGTGTTCGTTGTCGCCCGTGATCATCCAGGACCGTATATCACATGAACCCTCCCCGTCCCCCGCCTCTTCCCCTCCCCAGTCAACTGGAACCCTCGAGGTCATCACAGCCCCCAAACCTCCCACTCCCCCACCCCCAAAATGCCCGTATCCGCCAACCCTTCCACCTTCCCGCGATTCAGCTCCGCATACTCCCCCGTCGAAAGCATCCAAGCGTAGTGCCAGACACTGTCGTACTGCACCAGGTTCGCGTCCTGCCAGCCCTGGCCCCGCGCAGCCTGGTTTTGACCCTCGCCCTCAGAGGACGACGGAGGGGAGACGGAGAGGGCCAGGGGCGATTTCACGGGCCCCATGAACTTGACGCTCGCGCCGGCGGAGTCGCCGAACGTGGATTTGAACTGGGACATGTAGGCGTCGTGGGTCGTGGAGTCTGCGCGGGCGTACTGGAAGAGATTGAAGAGGCTTATGGGGGTTTGAGAGGCGGGGGAGGGGAGGAGGGAGGAGAGGAAGGAGGCCATTTCGCTGTCGAGGTTGAGAGTTCCGGGAGCGGGGCGTGTGGTGCTTGTCGGATTTGTTGTTGTTTTTGGGGCGATGGCGCTTGGAGGGATGGAGAGGGTGTTGGTTTGGGGGTTGTGCCAGGCTGCGGGGAGCGGAGGGGTTGTTGGGAGGGGGGTTGGGGGTGAGTTGCGGGTGGTGAGGAGGGCGGTGTATTGGGTTTCGGGGATGGAGATGGCGATTGTGGCGTGTGCGAGGATGGAGTTGTTTGTTGCGGTGAGGTTTAGTGGTGTGTTTGGGGGAGGAGAGGTGAGGGCGAAGAGGTGCCAGTCGTGCGCGAGGAGGAGGGCGGCGTCTTGGACGTGTGGTTTGTGGATCCAGCCGTGCGGGATGCCGGTTACGAGGAGTGGGTTGGTGGTGGTGGGTGTTGAGAGTGCCTTTGAGAGGAGGGTGGCGGCGTCTTTGGAGGAGAGGGAGGAGTCGAGGGAGAGGAGGTGAACTGTGCAGTCGATCATTTTGGGTGTTCGCGTTGATGTTGGGGTTAGAGGATTTGTGAATCTGTCTTACCGATAAAAAACGATTGATCCTTAATTAAGGGCGAACCCATTGGTATGTCATCTCTCCGCAGAGTAGAGCACCGAGGTAAACAGACTGATGATGAAGTGGGGCTTTACGTCCAAACGGGAGGGGACCGTCAAGAAAACGAGTTCGAAGATTTTGCTTGTCTTTCTCGTGTAGTATGCATAAGCCTGCAATCGCTCCCAAATGCACGCCATCAGGATGCAGATGTCGTTCTCTTTACATACAGTGCCGGGTCTGGCTGACCGACCGACCCATGAGCGAAGAAGCCAAAGCTCCCGCAAAAATGCAGTGCACATTCGAATGCTCGCGCCATGCCGCTTTCTCAGTTCCTGCCGACTCTCGAAAGAACCAGACAAGAGACAGGAAGGAGGGAATCAAAAAAGGAAGTCTCGAAAAACAGAACGTGAGGAGAGCAAGAAACAACCCCAGGAGCAGAAAACCCCGTGCTCGCGGATAGAGCGCCGCCGAAAGGACTCCAGGCCTTTCCCCCGTAACCGTAGAACCCCATGCCAGTAAAATACGGAAAACCCAGACAGCGGTAGATGGAAAGCGTAACCATTCGTGCCCGCTCGCTAGTCGTGAATCAATCAGAGAAAATCAACGCCTTCGCCCGACTGGTTTCGGACGATCGTGCCGTTTCAGGGCGCTCACAAGCCCCTGGTGGAACGGCTAAGCGCCTGCGTACCCATGCTGCCGACACGGCCGCTGGTCTTTCGCACGCTGGTCTTGCCCTCTGTGCTGCGACGGCTGGGCGAAGAGCGCTTGCCGACGCTGAGGGTGCCAACACCATTGCCTGAACGAGCACCGCCAGGAGTCTTGGGAGCACGCGTCGGAGAAGCAAGGCGCTGCTCAATCTCGTCTGGTCGCATGTTCTCGCCGTCGCTGGTGTCGGTGAGACCGTCCCACTTGGTTGTTGTGGTGGTGGTGGTTGTGCATGAGATTGCGCGACGCTTTCCGCTGCGGGTAAGGGCGTTGTGCTGAGGTGATTGAGAGGACTTGCGGGCGGCGAGAGCACGGAGAGTTTGCTCTTCTTCGCTTTCGCTGGCGTTATCAATGGGGCCGGTTGATCGCTGCATGGTGACGACCTCAGATTCGGGCTTGATGTCGAAGGGCTGGTTCTCGGCCATCATCTTGCGAGTGCTGTACAGCTTGCTGGTTTTGCGGGGCTGGCCTGGTGTAGGCGCAGGGAGGTTCTCGTCTGAGACGCGTGAAGGCTTGACGTCTTCTGATGTGTAAGAGTGCTGGTTTGCGTTCGCGTGCTCGTTGTTGGTGATCTCGCCTAGGGCGGCACGACGAGGGCTCGTTTGCGCGCGGTCGGCGTTGGGTGGTGTGAAGGTCTGGCCGTTGCTCGCAAGCCTTCTGCTGGATTGCGAGAGACGGTTGGGCGTTGAAGGCTGCATCTGCATAGACGCCATGATCTTCTCCTTCATGGTGTCCTCGTACCACCACTCGCGGAAAGTGCCCTGGTTGAGGTGCAGCCAGTGCTGCTGGGGTCCGACGACCATACCCGGTCTCATGAAGCGCATGAATGCGATCATCTCGTTGGCGGTGAAGCCGTGGCGGTAGATGAGGTAGGCGCCGATGAGGCAGCCGGTACGTCCAAGACCAGCCTTGCAGTGCACGGCGATACCCTTGTTCTTCTCGTTGATCATGACGTGTGCGAGGTTCACAAACTTGCGGACGAGGCTAAGCGGAGGGCAAGTGCCGTCGTCGAAGATCATGTCAAGATGCTTGATACCAAGAGCGGTAAAGTGCGAAGCAGAGTAAAGCTCCGAGTTCAGTCTCACTACAAGACCAATGTCACGCTCCACGAAGTGCTTCAGCACGTTCTTGAACGGTGAGGGCAGGGTCTTGTCCTTGTGAAGAGCCGACAAGGTAGTCGGGAGGGTTGCGTACAACGGGTCGGTGGGTTTAATGACAGTCGTCGGCCTGTGTTGAGGGCTGGCGAAAGCGAGGAAGTCGGGTGTGATCCAGTTGAAGTCACCCTGATCGACTCTTTCGAATCTCTCATACTCCTCCAGGCTGAATTCCTTCAAGCCCACGAGGTTTTCCTCTTTCGCCTTCCACACACCGTACACCACATCCTGAATGGTCAGAGAGTAGTCTGCCTGGCTGTAACCAGCATCGCGGAAAGGCATGCAAGGCGGGTCCATCTGTGCGATAGGCGCAAGGGCAAGATGGGGAGGCCACGATTGAATGAGGACCATGTAGACAGCAAGAATGCATGCAGCGTTGGCGCGGCCTGATTGAAGATGTTAGAGATGCTGCTCATGAAACGAGATGGAAAACAACATCACTCACTCCTTGAATCCGCATGGCTCCAGAATACGACAGGCCTGCTGTCGCTATCCTGCTGCGCAAGGACGTCATGCAGCATCACAGCAAAGCGGTACAGATGTCCGATGTGCAGAGGGCCGAAATCGGCGTGGAAGGCATTGTACAACAAGCTGTTGTCAATGGTGAAGTATATGGGCGGCGGCCTCTCTTGCGACACGGCCTGCGGCCCCTGCTGCGCCCTAGACGATCTCTTGCTCGGCGACCTCGATTGCTTCGCGGTGGGGTATGGGAAGGGTGTGTTCTCGTCGGGTTGGTGGGTGTACGAAGCGAGGTAAAGGCGGTCTTTAATGTGAAGAATAAGAATGTCAGAAACAGGCTCTCCAGGGTTAACAGTTGACAGGCTCTGCAGCGATCGACGACCAGTTCGAATTGATGCCGTCGTGCTGCAGTCGTCCCGTGTTTGAGGTGGCTCACCAGCGATGTACTCGATCACCTGTCCATAGCTAGTGGTGGAAGGCGCTTCCGCCGAGCTCGAGTATTGAGGCATTGGAGCCTCTTTGCGCTTCTCTGGGATAGCGCGAGTGGTTTGTAGGACGTACGGCCAATGCGCCTGTGGTGCGAGGTGGTGTTGGAGGGCGGAGGATGGGTGCGCCGGGAAGAATGCGGATGAGATGGTGGAGGCTTGCGCGCGCAAAGAATAGCGGGATGCTGCTGGGGACGGGGTGGTTAGTGCAGGCGACGAGGCCTCCGCAACGCCTCTCGATCAGCCGGGGAGTTCTTGGGCTGGGGATGTGGTGGTGGTGAGTGGTGGCAGCGGCAGAGAGCTGCCGCCGGCGTACTTGAGGATGCGTCTTTGCTTGTTGTTGTGTCCGTGCGCGGGCGTCGACCAGGGCCAAAACGGCAGGCGGGATCAGCCGGTTGCCCTTTCCAACGTCCACGAACGTCCTGCGCGCAACGACGGAGGCGGAGACGGCAGCGGCAGGGAGGGAGCGAGGGCTGCAGAAGTCGCGTGCCGTGGTGATATTATAAGTTAGTGATATTACACCCTCTCACTGCTATAGATATCCCGTGACCGCCGTCGTCCTGGCCAATACCTGCACCAGCGTCAGGAGGTATACAAACCTCCGCCTTAAGGGAAGGTAAACACGCGCTGTTGCGACCAACAAACACAACACTCTCCTCGCCCCGGGCACTCCCCGCAAATCGGCGTCGAATGCTTTCGGCAGCCTTCCTCCGCCGTTGCTTGACAGGCCAACGCCAGCACCGCGAGCTTGGACGGCCGCGCGAAGCGACAGCGAACGTCGAGACATGTCGCCGCATCGAGCCAACGCCAGCGATCGCAGCATGTCCAGCCCAGCGCCCTGAATTCCGCCCGCTCTACGTCACCAGTCGATTCTCCAGCCCGCGCAAAAACCACCAACGCATTCCCTCATCGAACGATCCCCCTCCAGACCAGATCGCATCGAGACCAATCGTCACAATCGCAAATTACATCCATCCCACGCCCGCAGCATGCTCCGTCAGGGAAAGTCGCAGGGCTGGCTCTCGCTGTCGCCTGAGGCTTTCCATCCGTGGACGCAGCTGAACGGCGTGCGCTTCCACGATGTGCGACAAGGACATGTCGAGGGCAGAGGCTCTGCACTGTTGGCGTCCAAGGATGTCGAGAACTCTGCTGAAGGCGCAGAGTGCTTGCTCACCGTGCCGAAGGATCTGATCCTGTCGCAGGAGCAGGTGCACGAGCAAGCGAAGGTAGACCGCGACTTCAGAGAGTTGCTGGAGAGTCTAGGTGATTTTGGCAGAGTAGGTGGCATTTTCCTGTTTCTTTCACATCGAGATCTTCTCTGTCCTTCCATATCAAGCCTGTTCGGCAGTAGTAATATTTTCTCTATGAACAGCGTAATCTCATGGGTCACGAGGTAATATCATTTTCCACCCTCTGACTGCCTCCACCGCCACCAACTTCACATACCATATCAGTACCCAAGCTGATCCTCCCATTTCCTCATAGACGCCCCGCGGCGCCATCGTAGCTTTCATCCTCTACCAAGCCACCCTCTCCTGCCCCGACCTACCGGAGCGCTTCGGCGTCCACAGCCCCTTCACAGAGTGCGCCTCCCCCTCCCTCACATCACCCAACCAACTGACAAGAACAAGCTACGTCAAATTCCTCCCCCTCGAAAATCTCCCCACCTTCTGGACCGCCCCCGAACTCCGCCTCCTAACAGGCACCACTCTCCTCCCCGCCACAACCAGCAAACTCGCCTCCCTCCGCCGCGAACACGCCCTCCTCACCACCCTCGCCGCCTCCACCCGCTGGCACCGCCTCGTCGGCGACCGCCTGACCTTAGACGACTGGCTGCAAGCCGACGCAATGTACCGCTCGCGGGCCCTCGACTACCCGCGCGTCGGCCACTGCATGGTGCCCTGCGTGGACCTGGCGAACCACGCCGCGCACGAGGAGACCGTGGCCGTCTACGACGTCGACAGCGAGGGCAACGCGGTGCTCGCGCTGCGGCCCGGGAAGAAAGTGCGGGGGGGCGAGGAAGTGACGATCTCGTACGGCGACGAGAAGGGCGCGTGCGAGATGCTGTTCTCGTACGGCTTTCTGGACGCGCGGATGCAGAGCGCCGAGACGCTCTTCCTGAGCCTCGCGCTGCCGGCGGGGGACGCGCTGGGCGCTGCGAAGAGGGAGGTCGCGGGCTGCGCGCCGGGGTTCAAGATTGTCGATGCGGGCGATGGGGAGGTGGATTGGACGGGGGAGTTTGTTTGGCTGCTTTGCGTTGGGCCGGAGGACGGGTTGAGCTTTGAGGTTGCGCGGACGGTGGAGGGCGAGGAGGAGGTGAGGGGGTTCTGGAAGGGGGAGGAGCTCGAGGGCGGTGCGCCGCGGCTTTATGCGCTGTTGGGGAAGAGTCGGTTGTGGGAGGTGTATAGGTTGCGCGCGGTGATGATTCTGCAGCAGAGGGTTTTTGATCAGATGCAGGTGCTGTATGCTTCGCAGGAGGAGTTGGAGGGGACGGAGTGTGGGGAGGAGACGGAGGTTAGGAGGGAGGTCTATGAGCAGGCGATGGCGTTGAGGAGGCTGGAGTTTGAGTTGATGGAGAGGGCTTATGAGGATTTTGAGAGGCAGGTGAGTTTGATTTCTTCGTTTCTGTTACTGTTTCGTTTTGGTTTGTCTTGTTTTGCTTTGCTTCGTTTTGCTTTACTTTCGCGCGGCTTGCGTCTGGCGAGCATTGAGTGCATTCCATGCGTTTCAGTGCACGCGCCTCGACAATCTCTCGCACGCGCCGTCAGCATCCTCCAGCATCTCCAGCTTGCCAACGCCTGTACCGGAAGACGTCGGCCGAGCGGACGATCTGGTCTGACTGCATCACATCTACAATCCCTACCCCAGTCCTGCAGGATCCCTGCGGCACGACAGGCTGTGGGTGGCTTGCAGGCTTGCAGACACTCAGTACGAGGCTTGCCGGCCACGAGTCCAGACGCAGCCCGCGAGCTTACCTTCCTTCCACCCTTTCTTCCATCGCAAGCCGCAGAATTCTCTAGCTCCATTGCGCCCGCATGCAATTTGCTGACGACTTTTCGCGATCGAACCAGAAACTCGAGCTCGCGGAATCCGACGTCGTCAAGGCTTACCTGGCTGAGATGCAAGCTCCTCCCGCACCTTCGGCTGCAGACGACGGGAGACATCAGGGTGCCGCTTCGGATGAACATCAGCAGCAGCAAGGACAGGCTGACGAGGATTTTTCCTGAGCTGAGAGTGAGAACCGTCTGGGACGCGGCCAGCCAACTGCCGGGCGAGCACGCAATAGCTGTGTATGAATGCGTGCGGACGACGTGGACGGCTCGCTTGCCCTTTTGAGGCGCGCAGAGCAGCGTCCGCGGAGAGTCAGAACAGAGAGCGCGTGTTTTGTTAGTCTAGACCAAACATGCTCGAACGGTACCGTAGCCGATCTCTCTGCTCGGCCCAGCAACCCTGAATCTCGGAGCTGCTCCGGACGTCGGCGAGCAGCCAGCAGAGCCGCCTCAGAAACAGTAGTCACGAGTCTCGTGCCCTCGTTAGCACAAGTCCAAAACTCAAACTCGTCACACCGTGTCACGTCGAAGCTAACGTACCTTAAAAGCTGTTTCGTCATGATCGTCGCCGCTCCACGACTAATGATACTGTCGGCGCGGAGCATTAAGGTTACCTATAGCGCGGTGGGTTTGAGAGCGGCCGGTAAAGGCAGCCGAGCCGCTGGTTGCTTGTCGGTCGGTAGTTCATGTTTGAGACAGAGACGGCCAGCCAGGTGCTAGGGAGTGGAAATGCGCGTTTTGCGATGTTTGCGATGTTGGAACTGGACTGAACTAGAATCACGTGCTTGGGGGGTATCGATTGCCGAAACGCTTTCCGCGTCGCATGTCAACTCTGTTACAGCATCCACAGAACGAAAACGGCTTGCGTGCGTAACGACTTGACCGGACCGCCCTTTCTTTGCGGTATCTAAGCCGGGAAGCTCGACACCCTCTGGTTCTGCTGGATGGCCTGAAACATGTGATGAGTCTTTTTCCTCTTTTTCTCTTTCTCTTGTCTTTTCATTGATCACCGAGGACGTGCATTCGGGCCTGCAGCCCGACAGGGCTCGAGATCTTCGCGACGACGTGTGTCGAGGTACCGTACCTTGCTATACCTTCACTGTATCGATTATCGAAGGCAGCAGTGCGCTACTGATGCACGCGTCAATCGCGGAAAGCTTGCTGCGCTGCCTGCCCCAGCGACGAACGACCGGGGAGACGCCAGCCGAAAGCTTGCTCGCATCGCGATGCAGAACTGACTGACAGGCGACTTGCTCTGCACGGTAGCTGCATACGAGCGCAGCGGTAAAGGCATAGAGTTGGCGTCCGGCTGGGCCCCACGCCACCGCTCCAGCCAGGCGGGACGGTTCGCGGGGGGGAAGGATTATGAGTTTCAACTTACTGTACGCATTGGTCATGTGGAATTGTCGCAGCTTGCTCGCGGGTGCCGATCGAGATGGCTGTTGCGACTTTGCTGGAGGCATGATGTGTAGCGATCGGCGACTCGTTGTTCAGGGCTGCCGGGCTTGTCTCCTGTGTACATTCATACGGGTACTGGACCTACCTAGGCACTGGGCTTCCTGCAGATGATCTCATGCCCCAAGGCTTGTCGCCCCCAGTCTGCCAGGACGCCCAGCCATTTCGCTCCGGGGTTTGCGCCGTGACAAGGCTGGGGAAGCTGGAGAAGAGACTGACAAATAGAGGGCGCCGTATGGCTGCGTCTCACACGCATGCAGACCGCAGAACTGGCCATCGCCGACCCCGCACACTGGGTTTTTGGGTCCGTACGGTAGTTTTGGGTTGTCGACGAGTTCAGCAGGCTCGGAGGCCGCTGGACGCTTTCCGCAATGCGTCCGACAGACAGATGGCGACGTGCCGAAGACCCTCCACGACCGTTTGCGTCCGCGCCGGCGCTGCTCCACCGGCAACGGCAGGTCGTCCTCGATGGTCCTCGGTCGCTCGTGTCGCTCGTGTCAGTGGCAGTCAGTCCAACTGGCGAGTTTCCACCGTGCGAATGGGCTGCGCGCTCTGCCGGCCGGGTGAGCATGCACATGCGTGATTCGCCGCCCACCCTTCGCTCGCCTTAGCATGCCTCCCCCACCGACGGCAGAGGCGATCCTGCGCTGCTGGCGGCGGCCGGGCCCAATCACGCGGCGCCAATGCCCTCCTCCAAGGCCCTTCTCCGCAAACTGCTCGTGTGAGGCGCCGGGCGGTGATCTGGTGTGGCTGCCTCCCTCCGTTTCGCTCCCGCACCCCGGATTCTTTCTCTGGCTCCCTCAGAACTCTAGAGGCCACATCCTCGCCCCGTTTCCTCCGTGCACTTCTCGCTCGTCCCTCGCTCTGCTCTGCACCCGTGCGCTCTGCCTCTGACGATGATGCTGGCGATCGCCCGCTAGAGCCTGCCGACTCCAACGTGATTAGGACCGCTGTTCGCCCCACTCTGCTCCCCGGATCGCTTGATATCCTTGACCTCTCCGCCTCCGCCCTCCGGAGCCTTTCCTCCTGATTAATGCCATAAGTGAGCCCTTGTGATTCTGCTTACTCTCATACCGACTACACGGTTCTCTGCACCAAGCGGGAACACATTTCCGCTTACTTCCTCATCGACGACTCGCTCCTCTGCACCACGCAGGAACACACATCTACACGAACGAATCACTTTCCGCGCCGTGACGATCGAGGCATCTCGCTCCACCGCGTGCGACGGACGACCGGTCTCGCCCAAGTTGTAACACAACCTCGCCCTAGCCAGCTCGCTGGCCCCTCCGCCCGTCATGCCGGGCATCCTCCCCATGAAAGTCATCAAGGTGGGCTCCAGCGCGCAGTCGAGAATCGCGCAGGCCTGCGACAGGTATGTGCTGCATAACCTCCATGTCACGTCACAGCATGAAACGTATGCTGACCCCAGCTCCCCAGATGCCGAAGTAAGAAGATTCGCTGCGATGGCGTGCGGCCGTGCTGCTCGCAATGCGCCAACGTCGGCTTCGAGTGCAAGACCAGCGACAAGCTGAGCCGCCGCGCTTTCCCGCGCGGCTACACCGAGAGCCTGGAAGAGCGCGTGCGCGCTCTGGAGACTGAAGTCCGCGAGCTGAAGGACCTGCTGGACGAGAAGGACGAAAAGATCGACATGCTCTCGCGCATCCACTCCCAGTCGCCGCGCGCCATCCAGTTGCCGTCGCCCCGCCGGTCGTCGGTCCAGTCGGAGAAGAAGGACGAGTCTGAGCCGGACGAGACGTTTAAGGTCCAGCAGTCGCCGTCGCTGCAGGGCGAAGGCACCGACTCGTATTTTGCTGGCACGTCCAGCGCGCGCACTTTCATCGAGGCGTTCAAGCACAAGGTCCAGGAGAGCGGCCGGTCGACGGCAGATATCAGCACTGAACGTCTGCTGGCCACTCGCTCGGAGAAGACAGACGACTCGCCTTCGACGCCGGCTAGTTCTGTCGTGTGGAGAGCGCCGTCGCGTATGGTCTCCGACCAGCTGGTCAATATATTCTTCCAGGAATGGGCACCTTTGTTCCCCATCCTGCACAGACCGACTTTCCTCACGCTCTACGAGCGCTACACAACTGACTCCGACGCCGTCACCGACAAAGTCGAGATCGCCCAGCTCAACCTCGTCTTCGGCGTCGCCGCCATGTCTGGTGGCAACCGGTCGACGGACGACATCGAGAGCTTCGAAACGCAGTGGAAGGCCGCTGTCGACTCCGTACTGACGGAGAACAGTATGGGCACGCTGCAGGCGTTGATCCTGGCGCAGATCTTCTGCATCCAGCAGGGCGACTTGACCCGCCTGTTGACTTATAAGGGGCTGTCGACGACGCTTTCGGCGCGCCTGGGCTTGCATCAGTCGCAGAAGAGGTTTGCGCTGGGCACGCTGACTTGTGAGACGAGGAAGAAGGTTTTCTGGACGCTGTATACGGTTGATTGGTAAGTTTAAGTTAGACTGATGAGCGAAGGTTCAATAGGCTAACTCTGTCCTCAGTTTCTCATCGGTTGTTTTGGGACTGCCGAAGAACATCAAGGATGACGACGTCCACTGCGAATTCCCCGTCGATGCTGACGATGAGTATGTCACCGAGCGTGGCTTCCAGCCGACTCTTCCTGGCGAGTCGACCAAGTTGTCCAGCGCGCTGGCTCTATTCAGAGCGTCCAGGATCCTGTCCAAGGTTCTTGAGGAGGTCTTTCCGGCCAAGACTTCTTACGACCTGTCTCTGAAGACGTTGTCCGACCTGTCTGACGAGCTCGACAACTGGCACAGCACGCTTCCGCAACACCTTCGTCTTCATTTCGCTCAGGACAAGCCCACTGTCGGAACAATCAGCAGTCGCTCACCCATCTTGTCGATGGCTTACCACTACATCCGCGCTCTCATTCAGCGCCCTGCTGTTTGTGCTTCGCTCGGGTCGAAGTCTTCCTCGGCAATGCTCGCCCTCGCTAGCTCGTGCAAGTCCGTCGTCCAGATCGTCCAGCTTCTGGAAGAGAGGAGTTTAAGCTTCTCTTTCTGCTTGAACAAGGATGAGGTCTTGGTGCTGTCCGGCTTTGGTCTTCTGTTCCAGAGATTGACTCTGGACCCTGGCTCGAAGATTCTCAAGGAGGGTCAGAAGATTGTCACCTCTGTGATGGACCTTCTAAACAAGAGCGATGCGCCATGTGCTCCTGAGTTCAAGAAGGTCGTCGATTCATTCGTTCCTGCTGGTGAGCAGGTGGCTGCCCCGAAGCCAGCCACCAGTCAGAGTTCGCCCAAGGGCAAAACCAGCCGCCACAACTCCGAAGGCTCGCTGCCGGCTCCTCGACCTCAAACACTACAATCTTCAACCAAGAAGCAGCTCAAGGCGCTCGCATCGCGCTTCAACCCGTCTATCGCACCAACTCCCACCGACAACAACACCCAGGACCGACGAGCCACCGTCCCCAATCTCGGCCCCTACCTCAAGACAAACCAAGCGCAAAGCCAACCCTCCCTCTCCCCCCAACAACAAACCTACGAACCTGTCAACATCTCCCGCTCCGAACCCGCCCTTTCCCCAAGCAACATCTCCACCCGCCCCGCTTCCACCACCCTCCACCCTTCCGCCCCACCTCACCACCAACACCCGCACCTCAAGCCCAAAAAGCGCTCCGCCCACCCCCAACCAAACCTCACAAACCTCGACTACCTCTCCTTCGCCGCGGACCCTTCATCGTCCCACGCCACTCCCTCCGCCACCACCCATCCCATCAAGCCCGAACCCCAGCCCACAGACTGGGAGAAACTCCTCGGCTCCCTCGACGGCTCCACAACAAACATCTTCGACGCCTGCTACGGCGGCCAGCCCATCGAGGGCTTGCTCGACTCCTACAACGCTCCGCACCCACACCCGCACCGCGCTTCGACGTCCGCGCTCCCGACCGCGAGCGCTAGCGCGCTGGATTGGAACGCGGATCTCTGGTCTCTGTACCAGGGCCAGACGACCGCGCAGCCCCTTCCTGCGGGACTGCCGGACCGCCAGGCGCAGCCGGGGAGTATTTGGAGTTACGACAGTGCGAGCACGGCCGATGAGAGGGGGAGGAGCGCGGAGGATTTGACTCTTGGGGGCTGGGGTGATGGGTCGGGGGTCGTGGGCGGGCAGGAGGCGAATGCGTTCCCGGGGATTGTGATGCCGGAGTTGGGGTTGGGTGCTGGTGGTGGGAGTGGCAGTGGCAGTGCTGGCGGAAGTGGGAGCGAGGAGTTCCAGTTTCCTTTTGCGGAGTGGGGGGATGTTGGGGCTTGAGCTTTGAGAGAGGGCTTGATGCGGTTTTTGCTTTGGAAGGAGTTTTGGGGGGTCGGGATGCGATGACGATGATACCAAGACTGAGTTTCTGATTGTTCTTTTGAGGATTTCTGGGCGTTTGCGGATATCGATGGACTCGCACGAAACAGACGACATATATGTCTACGGGGTTTATGGGGCGTTTTTGGATTGAGGATTTATGACTGGGGCACTGATCACGTCTGTTCATATCGGATCGGGCGCCCGCGCACATATTCTGTACGTAGATATCGCACATACCGTCTCGTGTATCGGATGCGTGAGGATTGTAATTAATGACTTTTCATATTTGAGTCTGTACAGGTTTCACATTCTATCTCTGGATAGCTGGTGAGTGGTTGGGGAGGGAGGTGTCCACGGTAGATGGATGGAAGCGTGGGCGCTGGCCAGCTCGGATCTCCAGAACGCATCACGGCCACGGCAAGCCAATACGTACCACAGACGGTCCACGCGGACAGAGAAAACTTTCCACGACGGATCTATAGTATGGACACCTCCACGCACCCAAATTGCTCCCTACACCGCTCCCGACACCTACCTCCAACATCTCCATAGTGTTACAAGGGCTAGGGTTGGGGCTGCCCTCCCCATTCCATCCTACCCACCAACTTCCTTGGCTTGTGTAACGTATGGTCGTAGACTGGACGCCCAGAATGGCAAGCCGCTAGTGCGCGAGGCACGGGGCCCTATGAGCGTGTGGATGGGAGGGTACAATGGGTTTGTACTCCGGGAAGGGCGCTGGATGTGGCGCGGTGGATGAGAGTTGGGAGGTAAGGCACGGGATTGATACTCGGTAAGTCGAACTTTCAGAATGCATCGGAACGGAAGACGCATGAAGTTGTGGCTAGGATATACTTGAACAAATACATAAGACGTACAGACAAGGTGAGGTGAGAAGTAAAGACAGGACATCGAGGTACCCCGTGCTTCCCCGTGCCAGAGCTAAAAGCCGCAAAGCCCGACTCTCCGAAAAGTCGCATTGAAGCTCCTCCTACGCGTCTTGCGATCGCGAACAACTACAGGCGTCGCAGACCACCAAACACCACAATGAGCTCCACGCCCGGCATCAAGCCCATACCGGCTTCCAAGCCGGCGCCGACTCCCCTGCCACAAGCCAAACCTACCGAACTACTACACGATCAGTACTCCTTTCTAGCCGCCAACCTGCACCCGGTCATCTTGCTCTCTGGTCTTGCCCTGAGCTTCAACCGCCTGGTTCAGGATCCCGTCATGACTCTGGCTAGAGCCGCGCCTGTCGTGATCATCCTCCAGGCCCTCTACTGCTTCCTCTGCCTCCCATCCACAGGCCAGGCGCCGCCCCAGCCTAAGAACAAATGGAAGAAGCAGGCCAAACCCTCCCAGGACTTTGGAGCTAGAGCAGTCGTACGTCCCACGCCCACACCCTTACCTCAAACGAAACGCAACCGCTAATACAAACCGCCAAACAGCCCGCCTTCCTCTCCCTCCTCCTAACAATAACCCTCACCATTCCCGCCCTCTTCCTCGTCCTCATCTTCTTCGGCGCGCCCCTCACCACCCACCAAGCGCACACGATCCTGCTCGCCGCCCACCTCGGCCTGCTCGCCACGCCCCAGCTCTTCTACGTCCACGGGCTCGACGTCCGCGTCTGGATGCAGGCCGCGAGCTTGCAGCTGCCGCTCGATGAGGTCTACGGCATGAGTTTGGGCGCGGTGCTGGGCGCGTGGTTCGGCGCGGTGCCGATTCCGCTCGATTGGGATCGCGAGTGGCAGAGGTGGCCGGTCACGGTTCTGGTGGGGGTTTATGTCGGTGCGTGTTTGGGGAAGGTTGTTGGAGGGTATTTGGTTAAGGGGTGGAGGGTAAAGCTTAATTGAGGGGTGGGCAATTGGGGTGGTTGATATCTATGGATTGCCTGGAGATGAGATCTTGAAAACTTGGAAAGAGCTGGCAGGGCATTGCGGAGTATGGACGCATCTCACTCCGGACGACAGCCAACGTGCGCTGAACCGAGCCGCGAGGTCATTTGGCCTAGTTGCGAGAACGTCGACACCGGAGTGCGCGTCTCATTTGCGCGGAAGAACGTCTGATGCAACGAACCTGGCGCATTGGTTGCTAGGCACAAGTGTGAGCTCGAAGGCGATGGCTCTGTCACTTACGACTGCCGAAGCTGCGGATGCTCGTCGAAGAACACAAATCAAATGCCTTGCCATCAACAATTCAATTATGAGTCAAATGGTGCAATGTACAATGACGTGGGAAACAGGAAACAATCCACTCATCATTGGTCTGTCCACACCTGACAACCATTAATTGGTCACAGACATCCAATACATCCTTGAACACATCACATCTGACGCCCAGACACCTACGTACACCTACCCATGACTGGTCACAAACAAACGAATTAACATGCTAAGGGTTTAAAGCAAAGACCTACACCCGAACATGATTGGCATTCTGAACGGACTAGTAACCTGCCAATGAGAATTAGAAGCCTGATATAAAGGCCTCGTCAGCGGCGAGATTACTACATTGCGATCGCTCCGAGACCTGTCCGGCATCCCACCATGACTGTGACACCTCTAGCTCCAAACATTCAGGGCATGGCCTTGCGCAATCAGGCAAATGATGCCGGTAAGGTTAGTCCGGCCTGTCGTCACAGAGAGGACGATCGGCAGCTTCTCTGGTCGCGTGGTATGGTCTGCACGCCAGTAGGGCTTCTTCGTGGGCTTTGACATCATATATCATGCTTTAGTACCGTGGGATGCACCCTGACGGCGTGTCAGTAGTGGTTTCACGTAGCAATCGCCGGACGCACGTGCCGAGAACTCACGAGGATGTCGCGACTTCGCTCGGGCACGTCGTTCACGCTTGCCGTGAGGCGTGGGGAGAGATCTACAGGCGCAATTCTGCCGCAACCTTGCGGTCACGGCGAGGGATCCCTAGCGTCTGCAAGTCGCTCTGCAAGGCTACGCTCCAGCCGCCGCCTGGATGATCGAGTCGCTGGCTTGCAGCGCCTTGTAGGTGATGGGGCGGTGGTCACACTATAGCGAGTATGCCATCAGCAAGTCGGGGGCTCTCCATACAGGCTCACGGCGTCGCCGCCGCAGGCGTCCAGGCCCTCTCACTTGCCATTGGCGTCTGCCGGGCGGCAGAGGCGCATCGAAGCGACGGCGCGTAGCCGCTCGAAATCTCCGCAGCGACCACGTCGCGAGCCGGCCGACCAGCTTGCTGCGGAGACGCCGGCTCGAACGGGGCAAGCGGATGGACGGGCGGGCCTTTTTTCGTGTGTAGTTGCTGCAGGCACAGGGTGATGTGCAGGAGATAAGGGTCCGGGCGTGGGTAGCGGCTGGCGAGCGGGCTCCAGGGCTGGCTGGCCTGAGGTGCGTTGCCATACCGCAAAGAACGCAGGCTTCGACTTCACCCTTGCAGCCGCGGCGGCGCCCACAGCACCAACGAAGCCACCCACGAACCTGTAGCCACCACATTGTTCGCACCCGACGGTACCGCGGCAGCGGCGTCCGTAAGGCCAACCGGGTTTGCAAGCATGTCGAAGTCTGGCCAGCGCCTGCGCACGTGCTATCGAATGCGCGCCAGGGGGTATGCGCATTGTCCACCTCATTTCACAAGCGTAACTGTTCCCGGACCGCCCACAAACCGTCGTTCATCCCCTTGGGCACACACACGCCACATCCTGGCAAGCGCTGCTCGTTGCCCTGGCCGTCTGCTTCCTTCAGCAAGATCGTCCACTTCGTCGAACGCTACGCTTGGCCTGCCGTGGCCTGCCTTCGAGTCGCTCGTCTTCATACTACCACCCGCCTTCTCGCAACCACGCTCGCTGCACGTCCCCTTGACTGTTTCACCTCGAGTCTTCACTCCTGCATCTTGTCTCTCGTTGTCGCACTTAGCGTCTCTTCACACCTGCACATGTCTTGCCTTCATACTTAGCATTACTTGGATATAGTGGATCATTGGCGCAAAAGCCTCGTGGCAGATAATTCTAAACCAACCACCCACCTCCTGAACCAACGATCAGGCGCACGCGACCCCCTTATGCTCGGAGACTACTGATCCTACTGCCAAAGTAGCGCACATCTTCACGCCGCGCTTCTGGGACGCCACAACAACAACAACACACACGAAAATGCCGCTTGCAGCGACACTGGCCGCTGGCGGCATGAGGCCCGCCAGTTTTCTGCCGGCTATCAAATGCTCGGATTGCGGGAATGAAATCGAGATCGCTGCCATGGGAGAACACGTCTGCGAGAAAACGCCTGCTTCAGCGACGAGCGCGAAGTCGAAATCACAAAACCCGTACACGATGGACTCGATCGCGTCAGATTCGGAGCCTGCAAGCCCTCCTCCAACTGCGAATTACACCACGCAACCTGCGCCGCCCGTGACGAGAGTGCGAGCGCCTACTGTTGGATCGTCCGACGCGCCAGTTTCCAAACCCACAAGGCCTGCGCCTCCAAGAATCAACCCGGATGCTGCTAACAGGCCCTTCCTTGCGCCTCATCCTTCGTCTCCTTCATCACGCTCGCCCATATCACCTGCATCAAGTGTGCGTTCAGGAAGTAGCGCGGGGAGGAGACCGCCGCCTCTACGAAGCGCTACGAGTCCTATGCCTCGCTTGTTCGACCCTCGCCCGCCTAGCCCAGAACTTACTGGCGGCTACGATTGCGCCTTCCCGCCCTTTTATCCCGGTCAGCCTATTAGCAGGCCATCGACGAGCCATTCGCATAGGGGAACGCGAGAGCGGGCGCAGTCACGAGGAGGGAGCAAACTGGACAGGCCGATCACGTCTCAAGGAAGCACTGTGAATGGGCTGAGAAAACCTAGCAACCCCAATATTGTTGCGCCCTTGTCGGCACACGTAGACGGGCGGAGGCCCAGCGATACACACAGCCTTCGTTCGCAGGACGATCCCATCTCAAGACCTGCGACTGCAAACTCGCACCGTTCAGATGGCAAGAGGGAGCCACCTGTTAGGCCTGCTAGACCGCAAGAAGAAGTGCTGTCTCCCACGTTCCTGGACAAGTTCAGCCACGAGCCCATATCAGAGAGTGCCCTCCCACCGCAACCCCCAGTTCCTTTGCGCAGTTCAGATCGTAGCCAGACATTCCCTCTTCACCGTTCAGGCAGCGACGAGAGCCAACCTTCTCCCGGCTTGTCTCGTTCATCGACAGAGCCTTTCTCAGGCAGGCCGCGTGCTCCGAGCTCGGCAGTCAACTCTGTCAGCTCTATCGACATTCTGGGACATCCGGCTGCTCAGCGAGGAAACAGAATGGACCACCGTCTACAAGATGCACCGCCAGTCCCCAAGGCCGTCCAGGAACACAGGCAAAACTACTCGCATGCGTCGTCACAGTCTTCTTCGTCAAACGGATCGAAGCACTCCTACGCTGGCAGCAGTGCCGGCGGCCCCAGCCCGAGCACCAGCGCTGCCAGCAGCTTTGATGCCTTCTCGCCGCTGAGGGAAGAGCTCGCCTCCTACGGACAGGAGGAGCAGATGAAGCCGGCCGGCTTGAGCTTCAGGCAGCCTGAGAAGCCGACCGTTCAAACCGAAAACAAATCGCCGCCCAGGAACTTTGCTCGACCCAGACCTGAAGCCATTAGCCCAGGCACGCCGCCGAAGATTCCGGCAGCCATCGAAACCCCTGAAGAGTCGCCTGTCGACCCCAACTTCAACGCAAGGGTGTCTCACAACCAGCCCTGGGAGGACGACGTTCAGCATGTCAAGCCGCCACCTCTCAAAATCAACACCAGCCCTCGGAAGCGCGTGTCACCGCCTCCTTCCAAACCAGCACCGCCTCCCAAATCACCGAGCGATTACGATCCTCCTAATTCCGCTGCGCCTATATCTAATATTAATGCCCCTAAGACGAGACTGCCGCCGCCGCCTTTCCCACCGGCGCTCTCTGATCCTCAACCTCCAACCCCAGGAATCCGCCGTCCCACAACTCCCGGTGTCAGACCCATTTGCCGCGGCTGCAACCAAACCATTGAGGGCAAGTCTGTCAAGGCTGCCGATGGGCGTTTGACCGGTCGCTGGCACAAGCAGTGCTTCACGTGCCGCACCTGCGCACAGCCCTTCGCTACCGCCGACTTCTACGTTATCGACAACCAGCCCTACTGCGAGCACCACTACCACGAGGCAAATGGCTCCCTCTGCGCAGGTTGCCACCGCGGTATCGAGGGCCAGTACCTCGAAACGACCACTTCCGCTGGTAACAAAGGCGGCCCGCCGACGGACAAGAAGTTCCATCCGCGCTGTTTCACCTGCGTAGACTGCAGAATCGTCCTGGCGGAAGACTATTTCGAAATTCGAGGGCGCGTCTACTGCGAACGCCACGCGTTGGCTGCCATGCGCTCTCAACCTCGAATGGTTGGCCCACCAGGCCGCGGGCCACCTGGTCCTCGCGGCCCAGGTCTTTACCCGGGAGGAGGGCCGCCGGGCGGCCTCAGCGCGCCTGTTGACAGGCGTGGCCTCATGGCCGAGCGACGCACGACGAAGCTCATGGTCATGTAAGCTGGGCCCCTACCTTCTGCTCCTGCTTCTCTTCTTTCGTATACCCCCTTTTTTCGACTCCTCGGCTCAACTCGCTGCAGACGAGTTCTCCTTATCTTTCTCTTCCCACCCCTCGCAGGGCGTCCTCTTTCTTTAGACGGCAGAAGACACGTCGGGAAGAGCTTGCTGTTCCCGGCCGCCGGATTTCGACCACACCTGCAACCATTATTTTCACACCCTCGCCAGCACATTCTTTGGAACACTGTGTACAGGACACGTTTTTCTCGAGAGATACCCCAGGCAGTGCCTGCAGCTTTCTTCTGTTGGCACAGGCCCCCCTTTCATTTGCTCATCCTGGTTCTACTTTTGCCTTTCTTTTTCCCGTTTTGCATCGGCTCACGAGCGAGTCATCCGGCAGACAACTTTCTTTCAGCTTTTTGACGACGGTAAAAAGGGCAGAAGGAGCCGGTTCCTGAAATTCTCTTCTGTTTTCTTTTGATTTTTTTCTCTCTTATTCCTAATGTATAGACGAGACAGACTTTTGTTTTTGCTTCTTCAGATCTACCTCTCTTTCGCTTCGATTGAGAACTTGTTGGGGCTTGGAGATGGATAGAGAGGGAGAGGGAGGATAGGAGAGAGGAGAGAGCGAGCTCATAAATAGAATCTAGAACGATTGAATATGATGTTTGACACCATTTTGTGTTCTTCTGTCAACGTGATTTCTCATGTGCTTCGTCAAACTACGGCAAGCGTGAACAGACAGGTTACAGGAGCTTAGCTCCTTCCAGCCACCACAGCGCCCTGTCGTCCGCTGCGTTCCGCGCACCAACTCGTCGGCTACGAGATCGCGGCCACACAGCATCGTGTTCGCAACATCAAAGACCTTTCAAAGCCCACGTTACCGACCATGAATGTCAAGAATACTCACATGCAGATGCACACAAAGCCATCTCGTCATCCACCCGCCGCCGCGATCGCAAGCCACCGCGCTGCGATCGCACGTGGGACGCCTGACAGTCGCGATGGCGCGATGCCGCACAGCCCTAGCGCCGGCCCTTCTGCAGGTGCTTAGGAATCACGCAATGGGTCATCCGACTGCTGTGGACGCGAATGCGGTATGAAGCCGCTGATGGCGGTGGTATTATATTAAATAAAGAACGGTGAGGTCCCCTGCCGCGAGTGTTCACGGTTATTACGAGATCTACGCGCTGTCCTGCAACTGAGTGAAAGTGACCTACGCTTTCGAACGACGTCGAGCTTTCAGACCTCATTGCTCAATATGCCTACCTTCGACTCTCTCGCGTCTATGTGGTCTTTCATGCCCGCGGGCGGACAGGTCAGCATTCCGGCTCCGACGGCTGGCTCGAACGGCGGGTCTGCTCAGGTTAAGAAGCCTGCTGCTGTGAAGAGTGGTTGAGCGTGCTTCGGATTGCAAACACTGTCAAGAATACTGCGCGCGGCAGCTTGGATCCAGCTCGCATTCGCTGCGGCAGCAAGGTTCTTTCTTTCCTAGGACTAGGACGCGACTGGACACCGAGGCTCGGAAAGCAAGCGATTCTGGATGTGTAGAGCGCGTCGACTTCCAACGGCAGTCATATCCCTCTCACGGCTGCGTCCGGAGCACGGAGCTTTCGATAGAGCTGCCGCGGGCGATCGAGTAACAACAGAGGACCGAAAGGTCTGTCGAGCTGTCCCATGGATTGCACAGCGTGACGGTCGATCTTCCCTCAGGGAGAAGCTCCTCGGTTCAGCGGTTCCTCATAGTTCCTCGCGACACTCTCTACCTGTTGGTTGTGGACCCACGTGGACGGCATGAGTCCTCTTTGAAAGCCGCCTTCCGACATGCTCCCGTCTGATGCGGATCGGCCGGTGGATATACGGGGAGGGTTTCAAGTTCGTCGGTGGTGTTTGTCTGCAAGAAATCCAGTTGGGAAATTTTCTTGAACAGGAGAGCTACATTGTCGTATTCGTTCGACGTTGCTTACCACAAAATCTGCCTCGAAGATGTCCCTGGAGTAGCTAGAGTACGCAGTCTCTTGTGCGATCTTTTCTATTTGACGAGACTTGCGTCTAAGAACTAAAGCATCCAAGTCCTCAAAGCCATCTTAGAGATAAGTCGGCCATAACCACTATATTTTTTTACCAGCGAGCATGAACGATAAATACGAAACGCCTGCCCATTTCAGTTCAAAGACTCCGCAAAATCCTCTCATAGAGCTTCACCTCAACCCACCTTAAGCCCTTTATTACACCAGATCCAAAGAGAACGAAACGCAAATCTTCAACCGACCTAAAGGTGAAGATCTAAGCACCTCAGACTACTTCTATTCATCAATCTCTTTAGCTATATACGTGTCGTTCGGGCGAGCTCATTATAGTCTAGCTTCTCCAAACAAGTGACCGGGCGGCCGGTATTTGACTTTCTATCGGGTTAAGATGTCTCTACTGGTAAGGCCCGAGACGAAGAGTCTATACGTCCTGGGCTTGGCTGGAGGACGCTCTATTCCTTGTCGCGTTACAACGTGATTCTTGAAGCTCCATAAGGAGGCTCATGTAATTCAATAGGAGCGGAACCGATCTGGTTTATGGTAAAGCCTCGCAATGCCCTTTTTATAACGTTGTTTGCTTATTTCTTAGTATTTGCTAAGTCGCGTCAGACTCGGTGGATAGTTTCCAGGAGACCAGAGAAGCGTCTTGTTAGGGTCGGAATGGCGCACCGTCAATCGCCACGCGTCGAGAGGCGGATTGAAAGGTTCCGCGTTGACGGAAGGCATCAGCCACAGCTGTGTGGTAGGTATGAAATTTGAGAAGAGAACTTTCACGATATAAAGAAGTCTATTCGCTCAGCAACATGCGGGCGGAATACCATATGCTACCTACTCTACGCCACGCTCCAACCCCTCCGTGTGCCAGCAAAGCGAGCCGAGGGAGCCGTGGCTCCTCCTGCGGAACGCACGGCAACATATTAGGAAACGCCGGAGAACAATAAGATATGCCAAAGGGTGGGGGTCTGTACGTGTGCAGGGAAAAACCGCAGAAATTGGAATAAAATGCGAATCCTCTAGTTCCTGTCCAGCCTGCGCCTCAGGTTGCGCGTGCGCTTCATCAGCTTCTTGTACTTGTGCTTCTTCATCTTCAGCTTCCTCTGGCGCTTGACGGAGATGAGGCGCATCTGCGGCTTGCGGAGGCCGGGCGTGGGCGCGCGGCGGACGTGGCGGAGGGGGTTGTGGACCGCCGAGACGGAAAGGCCGCTCTTGCGCTGCGACTGCAGGTAGGCCTGGTGTTTGCGCCATGCGCGCTGGAGGAAGGGCTGGTGCGGCTGGCGGGAGGTGGTCGCGCTCACGTCCAAAGTCTTGCTCTCCGTGGGGTTGGGGATCTGCACTAGAGGAGTCTGGGAGGCAGTGTATGTCCTGTGGCCGTCGGCGGCGGTGGACTCGGTGATGTCGATGGTTGTTCGGAAGTGCTTGTTCTTGGGCTTTGCGGCACGCGCGCGCTTCTTCTCCGGGGCCTTCGTCTCAACAGGGAACGCCTGGGGCGGAGGAGGAGGCTGGAAAGGCCTGAATTGCATAACCAGCTCGTCGATCGTCCTAGGTCTAGGCGGGCCATCCAAGTGCTTGACGTTGCTGTTGTTGCTCGAGCTTTCCTGGAGCACTTCCCATCTTACACCAGCCTCCTCTTGTGATGCGCCGGTGCCTTCGAGGGTCTCAATAGTGTCCTGCAGGGCAATAATCACGTCTTCAGGCCTCTTTTCCGCAGAGTTTCCGTTCTCCCAAACATCAGCCTGAGGTTTCGACTCAAATATGCTGTTGAAAGTCTCTTCAGACGCTGGCGGAGGGAGAGGGTTGGCGAGGGACAGAGGGTGATGTAAGCTGAAGAAGGTGGAGAGCCAGAAATCTGAAGGAAGATTAGTATATGTTCCGTTTGATGTTTCAGGGTGATCCTTACCCTTCTCTCCGACATTTTTGGTGTCCGGAACAGTGGGCAGACCAGCAAACTGGTTTGCCTCCTCCTTGCCCTTCGCGGTCTTCTCAACCTGCGTCCTCTTCAACCTGCTTGTCCTCTTGGGCGTCTTCTCCGGCCCAGAAGCCTGGGTGCTGTTCTCGGCAGCCGGCGCAGGCTTGTTACTGCTATCGGGAGGGCAGCTGGCTTTGCTGCTGGAGTGTCGTCGCTGATGCGGGCGGCGCTGCTGGGAGGCGGTAGCGAAGCATTGCGATGCGGTCCGCTGCGCAGGCGATGGAGTGGCGTTGGAGATGGTGGTGGCGCGGTGGGCGACCCGCGTCAGTTTGGAGGAGAACATCGCATGCGAATGTGATGTTCCCGCGATGTAAGGGTGGTGCAGGGCGGGTGAGGTGGTGAGTCTGCGGTGTGACAGGATGGCATGCGGCGGCTTTGATAGCGGACTTGCGGCGAGTTGCGGCGCCGGAGGACAGGGACTTGGCGCGGCTGGCTTTGGGGACAGGCGGCGAGCTCATGTGGATGTTCGGGCGGTTATCGCGACATCACGCATGCAGCAGGTTCCCACTTTCTGCGACACCGCTTGTCTTCACGCTTGGCCAGTTACCTGGGCTGTCCTTGCGCGATATCTGTACCATTGTCATGCCCATGGCGGGCTTTTGTGCAAATCAAAGTTGACCAAGCGAGGCTTCGCCACATCACAGGTAGGGGCGATCACAAGTCGGGCGTTTCTTTTTCCCCATCATCACTTTCGTCACCGTCATTCGCAGTAATAATCCCGGGCATCCGGGAATCCGAAGTGATAATCTTGCGCCATCCCACATCTATTGACAACCACCTTGGGGCGGCATCTATTATCCATCTCCAGTCGAACTATGGCGCAAGAGCACAGCGAAGGTCATCCGAAGCCAGATGAGACTGTGCTGCAAGAAGCGGGCGATCTCAAGGTCCTCGACGAGAGTGGCAAAGAGCTTCCTTTCAGAGACCTCTTCAACACCGAGGGTAGACAAGTGATCGTGTTCATCCGACACTTCTTCTGCGGCGTGAGTCGTCATCACTTGGCTGAAATGCTGTCATCGCTGACGGGGCTCAATAGCACTGTGAAGACTACGTGCGCCAGCTAACCAAACACTTCCCACCCAAAGACCTCGAACGGATCAAATCGTCGAGCGCGCTCGCCATCATCGGTTGCGGTGAGCCGAGTGTAATCGCAGGCTACAAACAGCGCACCGGGTGCCCGTTTCCCATCTACTGCGATCCTTCACGTGCTTTGTATGCAAAGCTTGGAATGACCAAAAGCCTCTCTCTGGGCGACCGAAAGCCCGAATACGTCCAGTCTAGCGTCCTAGGCGGCACGCTGAAGAGCATGTCAAACATGGTCTCGTCCGGACTTGGTTTTCTCAAGGGAGGCGACTACAGCCAGAACGGTGGCGAGTGGGTGTTTGTGGACGGAAACCTGGAATGGTGCCATCGGATGCAGAACACACGGGACCATGCCGAAATCTCTGAGCTGGGAAGTGTCTTGGGGTTTGGGGTAATGAACTAGTGGTTTGGTTCTCTCATGGGATGACGGGAGGGTGGTATGATGCGCCTGCCTTCGATGGAGCGAGACTAATAATACGACACCTACAATACGCTCACTGGATTCTTTTAAGGACGTGCATTGCTTTGTTTTGGAAACAGTTGTGAACGCAATTTCGAGACTTTCACTATCGTACCATGTAGGATCATGGAAGACCCGATATGACGCGCGCGACTGCGCCACACTGGGGACGTGAAGATGGTTCGAGGTCTGCTGGTATGATGCCTGAGGTAATCATCAACTTCGCCACACAATGATAGGCAACTTATCATGCGCTGCAGAAGAATGCCGCCTGGAGAGACATTCAGAGGTAACACTGAGAGGATGAAGATGGAGCAATTTGAGGTGCGAATCTGATAAAAGCGTCCCACATTCTGGTCGCATTTATTCCTAGTTCCCGGTCTCGCAGTACCTTAGTGCTTGAAAACGGCAGGTCCTTATATGGAAAGCTTCATGAAGCACGTCTCACATTTAAATACTGTAAATCCTGTACAATGCTGTCTGCCATCGAAATGATACGCCTCATGACGAAATAACACCGCTCAGTTGATCTCGCACCCGGATGGTGGACCATCCGGTATCGCAGCCCTGCCGGAGACAGCCGGCGACGGTCGCTGTACCCCAGAAGCTAGCACGACGGGAGGGTGGCTGTGATCGTACGAGAGGTTTTGAGCGCCGCCGCGGACCCCGTCTCACAAGCCCGCAGGGCCCGTTCACCGTTTCCTGCAACCCTGGCATAACCGACTTCCCAATTGCTCACCCCCAGGCCCATCGCGTCGCTAAGATAGCCAGACCCCCTCGAGTCCTTGCTGCCTGCAGGAGCGCACACTGCCGTTATTTTGCTGGGCCATGGTGCCTCGTCTCCTGTCACCTCAGAGACACGCGCACCCACGACTTTCGCGTTGAAACGCCACCACGCCTGGACCCCAAATACTGAACTGGTTGCACACGAGCTCTGATTAACCTTCACCATGGACGCTCCCACCTGGCAGGCCGACTTTCAGTCAGGCTTCGACGCGCAGGTGGGTCAGAGCAACGAAGGCTGGGAAGACTGGCTGCGCTGGGATCCCACCGCGGATTCGACTTCGCCTGAAAATGACTTCTCCATTGCTGGCTCAAGCAAAAACGACTCGCCAATCCAAGACACCGTGTTCCCCGCCATGGATTTTGACAAGCTCGGAGCGAACAGCACCATGGCACCGCCGATGATCATGGGTGAAGATGGTTTCGACTTTGGCAACAACTTTCCCGGAAACGACGCCTTCAATTTTGGCAATCCGCCTGATACCACCAGTAGTTTTGACTTTGGCATGACAGCTTCTAGCCAACCTGGACTCCCTCAGACTCAGAAGGCCGACGCGAACAATGCACTTTGGCCTCTCCCTTCAAATGCAGAGACACAGGGAGACTTTGATCTCTCGGCGCTCTCCGCTATGTCGCAGGATCAGTCATATCAAATGCCCTCTAGCGGACCAGGCTCTGTCGCTACGCCAAGTCTGCACCATAGCCCTGAGTCGACGACCGATAAGAGGACAAGCCTCTCTTCTCAGACATCTCCAGACCCCCCAAAGAAGCGAGGTGGCCGCAAGAGGAAGGCCGAAGTGGAGCAAGAAAACAAGAATGAAGCTGGTGACTCACAAGATGGAGATGAGCCGCCAGTGAAGAAGACCTCTCATAATGTCATCGAGAAGAGGTACCGCAACAACCTCAACGACAAGATTGTCGAGCTGAGACAGAGCGTCCCTGCATTGCGTGCTATGGGCCGCGATGGAGATGATGCTGAAGATCTCGAGGGACTTGCTCCTGCGCATAAGCTCAACAAGGCTACTATCATGGCGAAGGCTACTGAGTACATCAAGCACCTCGAGAAGAGGAATACGAAGATGGAGAAAGAAATGGCTGCTTTGAAGACTCGCTTTGCTGCCTTGGAGGCTGCCTTTGGCAAGGCGCGTAACCGGCAGGCTTCGACTACTGCTGATCCACCAAGTGGCACTGTTAGGCCCAGGGAGATGTCGACGGCTTCGCAAAATGGCTTGCAGTCGTACCTGAATGTTCCTAACGCCATGCAGCAACAGCAGTACATGCAACAGCAGGCGCAACCGAGCTACAACCGCCCTCCGAACCCGCCGGCTGAAGCACAGAACCGTCCGAGGAACGCTCAGGGTGGCCTCATGAACAAGGTCATGCTTGGTTCAATGGCCGGTCTTATGATGATGGAAGGCTACAACGAGTCGCAGTCTGGATCCGACTCGTCTCACGGGCTCGGCGCAATCCCTGGCTTCCATCATATTATCAAGCGCGGCGCCGAAGACTCGTTCTCCTCGCCAGCTGCGTTCTCCCGACAGGGTGCCCTGCCATTGATGAAGGTTCTGCTCGTCTTTGGCGCTATCGTGTATCTCCTGGCGCCTCTGCTCACTTTTAGCCCTGGCAAAAAGCAAAAGATGCGGCCGTCGGTACGCTTGCCCCAGGCTCCATCACTGGCTTCGCCTGTTGAAGTCCGCCGCAAGGCCTGGCTTACTGCCGTGCAATCGGTCTGGATCCCGAAGCACTTCTTGCTCGAAGTTGTCGCGGTGGCTGCCAAAATGCTCAAACTCTCCGTGCGTCGTTTAATTGGGTCCGAAACTTTCACTGTCGTTACTGGAGCGAACAAGGAAGACGAAGCTGCTCGCATCAAGGCCTGGGATATTGCAATCGACGCTCAGCTCGCAGGTGGCGATGCCGAAGTGAGCTACTACCGCCTGCTTCTTACGTTGATGGCCAGTGGCACTCTGCCAGACTCCCCGAACAGACTCGCGCAGAAGGCTGTCCATTTCCGCGTCTTCTTCTGGGAGGTTGCGAATGCCGGATACGGTAATCTGGTTATGTTCAAACAGTTCACTGAGAAAGTCGGCAAGATCTACTGGGACTCTGCTCGCAAGCAGCAGAAGGAGCTGCTTCACGCGAAGGCTCAAGGGCGCCCTGGCCTTGACGATAACGTGGACATCCTGCCCGATCATCTCGCTAGACTGGTCGAGCTCGACTGTGACGAGGTGTTGAGCGATGAAATGATCCAACGCGCGTGGAACTTGGCTTGGAACAAGCCCGCTGCGTATGGCTTGACCCCTAACGTCGCTAGAGACAGCGTTATTGAGGATCACGCTATCCGCTCGCCTCTTGACGCGGTGGCCGCTTGGTATGCCAACATCCTCGTCGACGAGACTCTCGCAGACGCAATTAGCACTGGCCGCTCTCGGTTCGACATCGAGTACTACCTTGGACTCGCCATCAGCATCGCGCCCCCAGCCTCCGCGACCCAGGCTCGCGCTCTCGCCGCCAAAGCCGTCCTGTCCAACAATAACCGCGACGCCAACATCGTGACAGCCCTGGAAGCCCTCCCAGTCATGTCGCCCAACAGCCCCATGAACCTCGTCAACCACGCCCCCGCCTCCCCCGAAGTCCGCACAGCCCTCACCCTCGCCAAACTCATCTCGCTCTCCTCCAGTGCTGCGCCAACCGCCGCCCGCTTCAGCGTGGCCAAGGCACTGGCAGCCCTGCACCTCGCGCCAGAGCACTTCACGCTGCTCACCGCCATCGGCGCTTTCCGCCTTCTGCGCGTGCTGAGCTCCGACCGCCAGGCGGCCGCTTCGCTGCAGGGCTTGGAGGAGATCGCTTGCAGTCTGCGCGTCTGGGTCGGCACGTCGGCGGGGCGTTCTGCTGGTCTGGGCAAGGATGAGAGGGCTAGGATCGTTGATTGCTGTTTGCGCGTGGCGAAGAGGGCGGGCGGATGGGAGGAGGGCGATAGTGGGTACGGGAGCCGGAGTGTTAGCCCTGAGAGGTCGTAGAGGTAGGGGAGGATGTAATGTTTTATGGCTGGATGGATGGATGGAGTCTTGATGGGGATTGGAAACAGGGTCATTAATGTCTTCAGTTAGACTGGCAGAGGTCGAGCGCGGTTGCTCCTTCTTGTGTAAGGTTAGGGTTTTGGTTTAGGGTATTTGATTTGGATTCATGAGTATGATCGCATTCTTGCTTTGAATATGCTTTGGGGATGGCAATGGTGCAGTCTTGATTGGCTTGTGGTGATTTTGAATGATGCGGAAAACAGCTAGCATGAACATCATGGCCAATTTTCATTTCTCATGTCTTCTCACGGAAATCTACGCTACTCCTGGATGTTATTGGTCTCTCTTGGAATTTGCCCATGTTCATATCTAAAAGCGACATTCGACAATCGGCACTGTCAGCATGCAAGTGCCGAAGGTATCGTCATCGCTGCTCCAGCCCGCATGCTCGGGAGTTGCAACGCGACCCTGTTTGCGGGGACATGTGGAACGAGACGGCAGTCGGAGTCGCGAGGTGCGTCCGAGAGCATCTTACGTCCTTCCAACACTTTTCCGAATGATGGCCTCCCTCTTACCTCATACTACACTCTGTTCAACACAGCTACGTCCTGGCAAACACACCGACTATGGCTGACACCCAGAGCCCGACCGCTCAAGCGAGCCAACACGGCCAGAACAGGCCCGTCACTATCACCGCCGCCGACGGGACAACACAGTCAATCGACCTCAAGCCTAACGCCGGCGCCTCAGTACCAGACAAGCAGGCTATAGGCGAGGAGTCCGAGCCCCTCGCCGACTACTACAAACGCGTGGGCATCGACAACTCCCAGCGCGTGCAGATGGTCAAGCTCTCGCACATGCGCTACCAGCACCCGGACCTGGACGAGATCACCACCTTCCTGCTCGACTTCGGCATGCACGTCGTCAAGCGCACCGACACCAAGGTCTGGTTCCGCGGCTACGGGCCCGACCAGTACGTCTACTACGCACAGAAGGGACCCAAGAAGTTCCTCGGCGGCGCCTTCGAGGTCGAGTCCGCCGCAGAGCTCGACAAGGCCGCTGCCATCCCCGGCGCCGGGCCCGTCGAAGAGCTCTCCGACGCCCCCGGTGGCGGCCGCATCGTCACGCTGCACGACCCGGAGGGCTTCCCGATCTCCTTCGTGCACGGCGCCGCGCCCGCGCCGCAGCACGACTACCCCAAGAAAGTCATCTACAACTACGAGGGCGCCGACAAGCCGCGCGTGCGCAAGTTCAACCGCTTCACGCCGGGCCCCGCCGCCGTGCACAAGCTGGGCCACTACGGGCTGTGCGTGAAGGACTTCGGCGCGCAGCTGGCGTGGTACACGCGGCACTTCAACTTCGCGCCGACGGATTTCCTCTACGTGCCGGACGGCGGGGAGGGCAAGAAGACGAAGGACGTGGCGGTTTTCGCGCACATCGATCGCGGCGACGAGCCCGTCGACCACCATACGTTTTTCATGAGCGGCAATCCGACGGCGCATGTGCATCATTGCAGTTTCGAGGTGCATGATTATGACACGCAGCATTTGGGGCACCAGTGGTTGGCGGGCAAAAATTATAAGAGCGTTTGGGGGATTGGGAGGCATATTCTGGGATCGCAGCTGTTTGACTACTGTGAGTTTGCCCGCGTCGATTAGGGGTTGATACAGCATGCTGACATGATTTCTTCCTAGGGTGGGACACCACTGGCAACATGATCGAGCACTATGCCGATGGCGACTTGGTGAACAAGGACACGCCTGTTGGATGGGGCATGGCTGGAGACGAGAGTCTCGCGGTTTGGGGCCCTGAGGTACCGAAGTGGTTTTTGGAGTAGGGTTGACCCTTTCAAGCGTTAGGCATGCGGAATGCGAGCAATGTTGACGACCAGATCTCGTGCTCTACAATTCTGTCTTAATTCAGAGTCCTAATGTAAAGTCTAGCCAATTCGTGGGTATCAATCCGGGTATCTTCCCAACCACCCTTTCCAAAGTAGTGTGTGTATACATCGCGCCAGAGATCCAGGTAATTTACATGACCACACAGATCTTGATGCCGCAGCACTTGATGCCATCGTCTCTCTGTTGGTTCGGCTCTTCGTAGCCCATCTGTTGCTGGGGCTGGTGGTGCTGTTGCTGTTGGCCAGGGTACCCGCCGTATTGCATCTGCTGCTGCTGGCCAGGGTATCCTCCAGACATAGGGTAGGCAGTAGTGTGGTGCGGCTGGCCGTACTGGGCATGCTGAGGCTGGTGCTGCTTGCCGTAGTCGAAGGCCGGCATCTGCGGCGGCCCATGGCCTCCACCGGGCTTCAGCTCGACGTAGATCCTGCCCTCGTTGTGCTCCGTGTTGTACTTCAGCCCCAGCTCGCGGCAGATCTGCTCCACGCGCGGCTTGATCTTCTGCACGTGGTTGGCGCTGTGGTTGCCCTTGCCGACGATGACGTGCAGGTGCGACTGCCCGCTCTGCTGCGCGTAGCGGATGCGCTGCTCCAGGATCTCCTCGGCCTCCTCCACGAACTGCCCGTGCAGGTCGATCGTGTCGCTGTCCACCTTGCCCACGGCGTTGTTCTCGCGGAAGATGAACTCGGACGCCTGCCGGTTGTACTCGTCGGCTTTGGCGGCGTGCTGCTTGCCTTGCTGCGACAGCTCGTGCGCCTCGCCGCCGTCGCCGCGCTGGTACGCTTGCTGGGAGCGTGCGGCGAAGTGCTGGTGCTGGCCTTGCTCTTTGCGGGCGAGGTCGCGCAGGCGGTCGTATTCTTGCTCGGCGTCGCTGGAAGGGCCGTGATTGAAGGCTGGAATCGAGTGTTAGGTTTGCGCGCGGATGCAGGGATGTGCAGGCATTGTGTCGCAACTCACCATGGCCTCCCAAACGCTGTGTGTGAGACATGACTGTAACGAGAGAAAGGTTGAAAGAATGTTTGGAGAAGACTGCACGTCCGGCGAACGATTGGAAGTACCAATGGCTCGAGAGCGTAGGCGTCTGTGAGCCTTGGAAGTGGATCGCGTACAACCAACTTGAACCTTGTTGCGTGCCGATCTATGCCAATTCAGGCTGGATGCGACGGCAGGTACAGCCTCCGTGGATCCGTGAATCCGTCAAGCTCACGTAGCCCATGTTTCGAGATCTCGATGTTTATGTTTGCTACTTTGTTACTACAATACATGGTGATGATCCTTCATATTTCGGATCTTGGAGGTCGTATGAACGGATGGGAAGAAGCCCTCCTCTCCGTGGTGTGCCCTTTGTTTCTCCGACGAGTAGAGCAAAGGCGCTTCCGCCTTGAGCATCACGTGATCATTCAATCTTCGAATTAGGCAAGTAGCTGCTTTCATCAAGTAGAGCGGCGGCTAATGAAACACGCTTTGGCAGATACTGGAGGAGTGTTAAGGGCCCACTGAAGTTGTCAAGTGTAGTCGACAAAGTCTGTCTCCTCAGTATCGGAAGGATTCAGGTCTACATTGTCAACCTGATCAGGTCACTGAGACGCGAGGACTGCCGATATCATGGCACTCACGGATACACCAACCGAAGTGTTCACACTCATCTGTCAACAATGCTCGCCAGGATCGCTACGAAACCTCCGCCTCGTGAACAAGCGTGCTCACGCAGTCTCCACACCACTGATATTCAGACGTCTCTATCTCGCGCCATTTTCTCCCAGTATCGATCGAATGCTGTCTCTATCCCGCTCTTCCATATGTAAGCATGTTAATGCTATAGATTTCATCCCGGATCGTCTGCCGGACTGGAGCTACGAACGGTGGAGTCAGTCTGTTTCGTTCAAACCATCATTCCAGAAGTGGCGTCAAAGTGTGATCGATAGCGAAGGTCCCAGGGATCCAGAATCACTTCGGGATTCATACCAGAAGCTACCCATGCACACTTTCACGCTTGAGGAGATGAAGCGTGGCCTGCAGGCCTACCGCGCGGTCACCAATCAGCAAAACTTTTGGCGTGCAGATTCTGATGGTCTATTGCTGAAGGAGTGCCTCTCCAGCTTGCCTAACCTGGAAGAAGCTGTTATCCAAAAGGCCAAGCCGATGCACGGATCTCTTAACAAGGTACCATTCTGGAAGCACTTGAGGCGCAGTATTCTCATTGGGCCTGACCAGTGGATTTTCGATCATTCGACTCCTGGGCGAGACCCATCAGACGGCACGTATGCGCTGGCTTTCCTCCAAGCCATCGGCTACCGCAATACCTTTTCCGGGGTCAGGAAGGTGGAGAAGATGTTACTCGATCTGACAATGGAATGCAGTCTGTCCACCTTGATTACACTTATAGAACCGACTGCAGATCGGACTGCTCGACTTGAGCTGGTGAAGGAGGCTTTCAGGCCACTGAAACATCTCGAGATTTCATGCCCCTGTGCACCAGACTTCATAGCAGAAGACGGAGAACAGCAAGGTGCCGAGGTGCAGGAGCTGATTCGTGCCTCTGTACAATTGGAGGTCCTACACCTGGAATACGGCGACCCCCGGAAGCATTATTTTCAGGAAGGGCAATCTCGGATCAGTCTTCTGCCGTTCTTCTCAAACAAACAGCCGACATTCCCACATTTGCGCGAGCTGAAGATCACGGCAGCAGTGCCAGGAGATGCTTTCGCGAAATTCTTGTCCTTGCACTCTCAGACGCTGCGACGGCTCGATATGCGCGACTGCGTCAGCGACGACTGGGAGGCAGTCCTCATGGCAATCTCAAGATCTTTGCACCTTGATGAGATATACCTGGAATGCTTGCATGACTACGCCCGTCTTGCCCCCGCCACATTTGACCGGATTGATGACGATCATGATTCCGATGATGACCCTGAAGTTATCAAACATGCATTCACCCATTTTTGGCAAGGTATTGGTGGCGCAATGGGTCTCAGCGAGGCTATGGGGGTGTTTCTACTGGAGGGGCAAGGTGAGATTCCGGAAGAATATTACGAGGAAGACACTTGAGCGGCGATCAGCCCGCTGGTTGCTCTCCTCAATTTTTGGTCGCCGTGAGCTGCTTTCAACTGGAAGCGACCGAGAAAACAATTGAGGTACAGTGAATTGATGCCGGTCATCGAAGCGAAAGGTAGTGCAACGCGTCAAGTTAAGGTGATGGAGAAATGGAATGGTGTTCTTCAGAATTGACGGTCGTCACTGTGGAAGTACGTGAGAATTTAAAAGAATTGCCAGGTATCATAGCGCGAGTGTTGCTTGTGTGCAACATGGCCTTCGTTTCGCATTGTCAAATGCCAGCTAATTAACGAAACGATTCATCAGCCCGCTAGCCGCTCTTTGAAGTTCCAATGCTTCCTCACGCTTCTGGTCCCTTTGCCGCACGTCCACTTCCGCCCGCCGGGAGCCGAGGTCGGCAGTCCACCCGTTGCGTGCTTGACGCTTATCATGCGCGCATCAGTCATCAAGCGTGCTGGAATTATTCCCGCCCTCACACTTCTGACGACACACTCCTCCCTGATGTTTTCCCATACCAGAACATAATATACAATCGTCAAGACGAATATGCCCGACTTCCCAGCTCATGCCTCACCGGGCTTCCCGCCCATGCAGGCGCCCAAACCAAAGCGCAATGTCTCGGAATTTCAACTCGACACCAACCCCGCCGACCCCTCGTCCGTCGCTCCGCCTCTGGTCAGCCCTTCGTTGACACCACCGACTACTCCTTTCGCCAATGGCCAGAGACCCGATCGGCAGCCTCGTGCTGTGCCAGTACCTGAGCCTTCAAGCGAAAATGCCGAAGAACAAGGAGCGTTGCTGGAAAAGCTGCCCCACGTGGAGTGTGCCGTGAGAGCCCGGATACCGACGACCACTGGGCAGGAAATGTGGTTACACTTGTACCACAATGACGTCGACGAGAAAGAGCATCTAGCCATTGTGTTCGGTCCGCACATCCGGAGCCGAAGTCTGGATGCCTTGCGGCCGGGAGAGACGGAGAGGGATCGGATGATCAGAGGCGCGTATGTGGGGACGCTGTACCCGGGGCGGACGAGCAGTCGGTTAGAAGCGATCAGGAAGGATGCTGGTGTGAGTTCGCGGCCTAGTTCGGGGTATTTGGCTGCGCTCAATGGCTCTCCTGGCAAAAAGCAGGAAGCGGAGAGCGATACGTCGAGCGTGGCGTCCGGATACCCCGACGATCTAGGGCCCGCTATGGTGAGGATACATTCTGAGTGCTACACCGGTGAAACTGTCTGGTCAGCGCGGTGCGATTGCGGCGAGCAACTGGACGAAGCAGCGCGGCTGATGTCGCTTCCAATGCCCACGCCCGCTTCGACGCCCGGAAGCGAAATCGGCGAGAACGACGCTCATCGTGCCGCGATGAAGCTTCCTTCAGCAGGCGGTGTGATCATTTACCTCCGCCAGGAAGGCCGCGGCATTGGTCTCGCGGAGAAGCTCAAAGCGTACAACCTGCAGGACCTTGGACACGACACGATGGAAGCGAACCTCCTCCTCCGTCACCCGGGCGATGCGCGCTCGTACGGCCTCGCGACTGCGATGCTTATGGATCTTGGGCTCGACGGCGAGAGGGGTATCAAGCTTTTGACGAACAACCCGGACAAAGTACGAGCTGTTGAGGGGCCGCAGAGGGAGGTTAGGGTTGTGGAGCGGGTGCCGATGATTCCTTTGGCGTGGAAGACGGACGGGAAGAGTGGAGTGCAAGGGCCTGAGGTGGAGAGGTATTTGTCGACGAAGATTGAGAAGTTTAAGCATATGCTCAGCAGTGGGTGATTGAACGAAGCGAGGAGAAAAGGACACTCATGTCTCACGGAGGCTGGTCACTCCCATCACCTGCCCTCCCCAGCCGCCACACTTGGTTTCGGTCTTGGTCTTGCCGGAGTCCATGAGGCCAACTCCTGAAGTCGCTGCGAATTGGCATCAAACTTTGCCTTCCCCATTGGGATAAGCCAAACGTCTATTGAACAAGCAGAAGAGCATCGCTTTTCAGTGGTTTGGGGGGTCGGGCAACCAAGGGGCGGTAGCTTGGGGTCGAACTGTACATATTCCTCGCAAGAGCCCAAAGCAGCGCCCCAATCACGAATCTAGGATGAGATCTACGATAGCATTAACTGGCATACAATTCATTTAGTCCTCAAAGTCTGTTCCACCAAACATTTTTTATCCGTTTGTGCTTTTGGACTAAAGGAGAGTTGCAAACATTGCGAAAAGCACCAACCATTGTTTTGTTGTATTTGAGAAGCTGTTGGGATAGCAATTCCTACTGCGTAGAATGACGGCTCTGACAAATATGACATGATCAGATCCCCTAATTCGTTACCTTAACAGCGATTCGCCCATTCATCGTGCGTGCGCGCCAACAACACGCCAATCGCGACCCAAAGTAGCCATTGATCATTGTTGGTTCTTTTCTCGGTGCAAATTGAAGATGAACAGATTGTGCTGGGCAAAGTCAACCTCACGCCGCAATAATCGGGAAGTATTCACTGTCCATTGCCCCCATTGCAATGCCTTGGTGCTGCGATTTCCAAAGAGGCATGGTTCATCATAGATTAAAAGTAGGTACATCATCGTCTGCCTAAACCCTCGCCTTCAGCGGCGCAAGCTTGAAAGTGTCCCAGAACTCCCTGCCAAAGTAACAGCGTCCAAGCACCTCCATGCTCCGCGGCAAGGCCCAGATCTTCTCCTCGCCCATGAGCTCAAACACCCATCGTGCTTGGTGAGAAGGCATGTCGTCGACCTTGTCGCCTGCAGCGCCTGCATCACCTTGCTTCTTTGGCTCAGCCCAGCCAACAAACAGCGCCCACCAATCGTAAACAAAGCCGTCAGTGAGCATCCATCGTTGCCCCTTCGCCGCCTCCCAGTTCCCTATCACAGCAACAATTGCTCGCGAAACGTCTAGGCCGTGGACCAAATGCAAGCTTTTCTTGCCTTTGACGTCCTCCTTGGTCTTCGCAACCCGATCGACCCAAGTGCTCGGATCGCGTTGCCCGCCCCAGAGCCCAGCAAGGTTCAGCACGCAGCCCCCGTGCTTCAGTACCGCATCTTCGGCGACGGCGCGCGGCATTGACGTGTTGTACGGCGAGCGGCGCGAAACCCAGATCGTCTTCTGGGGGATTTGCCAGATACCTGTGCTGCCGAGCTGAATGAAGCGAGTTGGGTGGGGGGCTTTGCCGTGGCCGTCTTCGTATGACTTGATCAAGTAATCGGCCTGCTCGGCGGATGTGAGAGGGAACGTAATGAGCACATGCTTTGCAAGGGGCAGCGAGCTCATTTGACTGCCGTCCTTGCTGTCAGGTTCGAAGCGCCATTTGATCGTGTCGAACCCTTCCACCTTGCGGCCATCTGTGGTTGTTGCGGCGAAGGACCAGTTGCGTTCTTCGAGCAATGGCAACAGGAACGTCGATGTCCACCCGGCCCCCAGGACTAGCAAATCGATCTGATGCATGGCTGTAGTGTGCTTTCAGTGAATTGTCACCTTTTCCCAAGCGATTCACAACGATCAATGGCACCAGGTGAGTGAAACGCACGTGATGCTGCCTGCCTCAGTCCAATGACGTACAGACTACAAAGGTGAGCACCTCAAGGTCGAAGCTGCCTGGATTCTAAGGCGTCTGCAGCCGTGAGAACGGCGGGACACCCGTCGTCACGGGCTCCGCTGAGTATAAATTCGATTTTCCCGCGGCGAACTTCCCTCCCTTTTTCTTCTCTCTCCATCCGAGTGCAAGGGCATTACGCATATCAGTGAGGATTCGTCCGAGATTGCGTTTTTGCTAGTTGAAAACTATCAACTGACTGCTTCACATGGTCTTCGGATCGTGTGGGAATTTTTGGAAACCCCCCTTCTGCTTCTTCCAAAGCATCCTTTTCTTTTCATCAGTTCGTCCTCGCGCTTGTCGCGATGGCGCTGGAGAAGAGATTATTCATGGTAGATCTTGTACTCCTGCTGTGAAGAGTTTCCACTGTCGTGCTGTGCTGCATGTTGTCGCTGTGTGCGTTTTGGCCTGTTGTGGTGTTGTGGTGTTGTGCGTACGGTGTGGGTGGTGCGGGCGATGGTGGGCAAGTGGTACAGTCACGTAGGGAGGCGGGCGCTGGAGTTTGAGAGCATTCTGTAGCAGTGTCTGTTGTCTATCGTAGTTCATTCAAGCTATTCTACGTGCTTTCTGCTCGTTTGCCGTTGTTGTTAGCGCGTTGATTCGTGTTTTTACTGTTGGTGTACAGCCCGCGTGCGACCGGCAGTAGGCAGCAGCCAAACAGGCGCCGCAGGCTCCCACCCATTAATGGCGGCATTTCCAGTGTTCTCGATGTGTCCTCTTCATTAAAGAACGATCCGAAGGTCCATGTGTCTATGGCGCTAGGGTCTACACTACCGTCGGTACAGGGCCACCGCTCCACATCGTGGCGTCATGCCCCTGGAGATCGGCGAACTATAACCTGCAAGGTCCCGAGCGTGCAGTTCTTGCTTACGCCGGTTGCTTACCATTGATCCACTGTAGAGACCTGAACCATCCTACGTACAGCAGATAGTATCGATGAGGACCTCCAGGGTATCGCGCGAAACGGCGCGCCTGGTGGATGCGTTGACGCCTACAGCAAGTGGTGGAGGCTCATTACGCCGCTCACTCAGAGGACTACGGCATACAGACAGTTCTGCCGAGAATAGTACTCAAAGACCTTCAGATAGTGGCTCTGAGCTGTCTACACCCCCTTCAAGCCCCGACAGTACAGCATCCGATTTCGATGCCGGGGCCTCACTAGGCAAACGAAAACGCCGCGCAGCAGCAACGACATCCACCACAGAGAGCAAGACTACAACACCAAGACGAACTCCGCGCAAGGCGCCGAAGCTTGAAGAGCAGGATGAAGGCGAGAAGAAGTTCAAGAAAGGGCGCAGGCAGCCTGCCAAACACATCAAGGGTCCCAACGGCGAGCTCCAGAGCGAGCCGCCGGCCAACTGGGAGAAAATGTACAGCATCACGGCGGAGATGAGGAAGCGCGTGTTGGCGCCGGTGGACACGATGGGCTGCGAATCGCTGGCGGAAGAACAGCGATCGCCGCTAGATCGGCGGCTACAAACACTCATTGCGCTCATGCTGAGCAGCCAAACCAAAGACACCGTTACCGCCGTCGCGATGAAGAACCTGCAGGACAACCTGCCCGGCGGCTTCAACTTGGCGGCCTTGCTGACCGTCGAGCCAGAGCGGCTGAACGAGCTGATTGGGAAAGTGGGATTTCACAACAACAAAACCAAGTACATCAAGCAGGTGGCGCCGATCTTGCGGGATAAATTTGGGGGCGACATCCCGGATACCATCGAGGGGTTGACTTCACTGCCAGGCGTGGGGCCGAAGATGGCGTACCTGTGCATGTCCGCAGGCTGGGGCCGCGATGAAGGCATCGGAGTGGACGTACACGTTCACCGCATCACGAATCTTTGGGGCTGGCACAAGACTTCTACGCCGGAGCAGACGAGGATGGAATTGGAGTCTTGGCTGCCGAAAGAGAAGTGGCACGACATCAACCACTTGCTCGTTGGGTTTGGGCAGACTATCTGCTTGCCGGTTGGCAGGAAGTGCGGCGAATGTGACCTGTCTGGCACAGGCTTGTGCCCAAGTGCGGTGAAGTCAAGCCCGGTGAAGAAGAAGGTCAAGAAGATGGAGGTGGAGGTTGATAATGGAGAAGTCAAGAAGGAGGACATCAAGATTGAGAACGATGATGTCGGCATCAAGGTTGAGGCTGATATCGAGGGGGAGGGCAAAGTGGAGCTTCAGTCCATTGCTGGCGCCCCTTTGTCTGGAGAAGACTCTAAAACCTCTTGATGACCTCAATCACATTGCGAATGACGGGTCTAATTTCCTAAAAGCAAAGAACACAGCATTTGCTGCTCGTTACAGGTCCGCGCTTTATGCTCTCCCATGTCCTTGCACCGCGCTATCTCCCTAGGTGTGAAAATACGAGCCGCAAAATCTTGAGTAGAGGAGCCGCCGATTCGATGAACTCCCTACGACCACGCAACAAGTGTTAATCCAAGACTAAAGCCAAGGCATCTTCGATTGCATCCAACCTATGTAGCTGCCGAACATTATTCCGCATTGCTTCTGCTTGTTCTTCGCTCCCAACTGTGAGCATTAGGTCGGCCCTCAACCACAGCTCCTCTTGAACTCCACCCGTCCGGACAAACAACGGTCTCCGCCAGCCCGGTTCTAATGCGTGTCCAAAGGTTACTTCGGGCAAATGTCGTTGTCTCTGCTAGTGATCTTCACAGACCAGAAGATCGCGCCAAATCGAAGTCATCTCCCTCGCTCTTTTTCCTCCGGTGTTTCTTCAAGAAATTATCGATATCCAAGATAGCGTGCCAAATGCGCCGTTTCCCTGCGAGCAACCTACTTGTCCGCCAAATATCCAGCTCTTGACGGCAAACAGGCGAGGCATGACTCGGATGGTGTTTGACCCTTCGGAGGCCATTTGTAGTGCGAGTGAGGCCGGGGCCGGAGGACGGGGGATGCTCTTTTGACTGTGGCCACGGCAAAGGATTCGCCGGATGATTGGGATACGGGATAGGTGGTGTGAAGGCCAATCACCGTGGACATGTCGAAACGAAATTGGTGCCCGCCATGGCGGCGGTGATCATTGTGGCTATCCGTTGTCCGTTATGTGACGACTTTCTCGTGAATAATCATGCAAAAAGCCGAAGACGGGGGCTGCTGAGCTGCTGTTTGCTGTAGGCGAAGGATTGGCAGCACTGTATTCAGCGTAAGTTTGGGTGACGGTATAGGATTGAGGCTTGCAAATGCTCTGATGTATCCGGTGCGAAACCAGTCCGCGAAGAAGTACGGTCATCATTGATGAATGACGTCTTGCTCTGTGGATTGTGGCAAGTCGCTAAGTGAGTCGTTTGCTCGCAGACTCAGCACTCAGCACGCAAATGAGCGCATTTCGGATCAGTGTGTTTGCTCGTCAGCTTCTCTCCATCGCTAAGTGCTGGCGATACCATTGCTCTGCAGTACTTGCACAGATCCCATAGCTTTGGCTGATTTATCATGCTCGAGTGCTCCACGAGATGCAGGGTTGATTGTGAAGGTAACTCTGAATGCAGAAGATTGATACTATTATTTCCGCGCCTTGCTCCATCGCGTCCTATCAGAGCAATAGAATGTCAAGTTTTTGCGCAAGCAGTGTCCGTCGAAACGCAAACGCCCAGCCCGCCACAATCATCTTCGAGCCACCGGTTGCCCCGTTTGCCTCATTCCCACGGCCAAACAGATCGGTCCCACAAGTTCATATAGCCAGCATCGACATACTTCGCATAATCAGTGAGCAGGCAATCAGTACAACCGGCAAAAAAGAAAAAAGCCATCCTTCACCGATCCTCGTCTCCGAAACAACCGTCACCCACTTGTCCACCTCTACCCAACCGATCACCCCCTCTCCAAAGCCTTAGTCGAAAAATCCGGGATCTCTCTATCGATCGGGCCCAACCGTGGGAACCGGATGCGCGACCCTGGCGGCAACGGCGGCGGCGTCAGGTCCCTCCCGTAGCTCTTGCGCACGTATTTCGTGCCGAGCAACGCTTCGTCGGAGAAGTCGGCGACTTCATCGTCGATGGGCCCGCGGGAGTAGTGAGGAACAGGTTGCTGCTGTGATTGTGCTCTCGGAAAATGAGCTGAATGGTGGACACGAGCACCGTAAGGGTCTTGACAAGGCGCAGGTTGGTGATAGCGGGTTCGTGGATTACAGCGGTCGCGAGAGTCGTTGGCGATCATAGCTAGGAGTTCCTCGCGGGTGAGCTCTGGGGATATTGATCTGCGGTGGTAGGGGCGTTGAGCATATGGGTCTCGTGGTTGCTGGTAGTAGGCGCGATAGTCACGAGGATCTGCTGCGGGTCGGTAGTAATCGCGTTGCGGAGGAAGATATTGAGATGGGGGTGCTTGTGGAAGAGGTTGTTGATATCGGTCTTCGTACCGCGGCATCCCCGGTTGGCGTTGCGATTGATGAGGGGGCCCTTGCGGGCGGTGCTGCTGGATATTCGGGTATGGAAGACCGTTTGCAATGGCTACTTTGCTGCCGATACACTGTTCGCAAGGGCATTCGTGCTGTATGCCGACATCTTGATGTGGCGGTGGATTGCCAGCCATGATTGATCGATGGAGGCCGTCGGGAAGAAAGTGAAGAATGATGATAGTGTTGCAAGTGGTTGAGGGAGAAGCACTGTGCATTTTGTCGCTGAGCGTGACATCGCCAGGAACATTGAATGAACGAAAATACGACACAGTACGACACAGTTGCAAGGCATGAAGGACTGAGTTACGACTATATCGTATTGAACGACGCTCCTTTTATCCAAGATGCTTTATTCACTTATCAACGACCCTGTCTACTAGCATACTGATCAGGCCCGTATCCGCTCCCAGGGGCGCGCTCCTCCATGGAAAATTGAACAGTCTTTTTGCGAGGGTTGGTAGATCCAGAAGGTCGCATCGCGCTACGGAGAATCGGCTGTGGTTGACGAGTATGCGTGCCAGCCCGGGTAGCTGAAGTGAAGACTGGCTCGTTCATGCGGCTTTGGACATAGGCATAGGCAGGATAGTCTGCCTGCGACCTCTCGTATCTTGGGGCTTGTTGATATGCATATGCATCTTGGTATGAGCTCGCTTGTTGCCAGTATTGAATGTATTGGTCCGCGAATTGACCATCCCCAGGATATTGCGCGGCTTGTTGGTATTGCGCTGGATGATACTGCGGTTGTTGAAGTTGCGGTGGTTGATATGCTGCGTATTGGTACTGCGGCTGCTGGTATGCCGCGTGGCGGTACTGTTGATGCTGCGGCGGTTGATATTGCGGCAGTTGATAGAAGGCTTGCTGATATTGCGCCGGATGGAAGTAGCCTTGGTGATGCGCATGTTGATATTGCGCGTACGGACCATGCGCGTGTTGATATTGAGCTCCTTGGGGCTCAGATTGCTGGTACTGAGGCTGTTGATACTGGGCCTGCTGATACTGCCATTCGAACTGTTCTTGCTCCAGGTAAGGATTGTAGCCGTCCATGGTTGAAAGGCTCGCGAAGGGAACGAAGGCGTTTATTGATCGGTGATGGAGAGGATGAGGAAGGAGTCGGGGAGGCGAGGTGATGTTGTATAGGTGTGTGTCGAAAGGCGATGGTAGCAGCTCAAAGGGGGCGTGGAAGACGGCGATTCTCGCGGCTCTATAAAAAGGGCGTAGGACCATCATGTGAAAATCAAACTGGTCCCTAATAGAACCCACGTGAAAAGGCCTCATTGCTGTAAGTCCGTGACAATGTCACGAGCAAAGGCCTCTCGTGAACAATCACTCAGCATTGGCCATGGAGACGCGCTTCAATGATCGCTCCGTAGAGTGAACAATCGCCACGGACCCATGAGACCAGACATGTGACTCTTCTCTCCACAGAGAGGGGCTGAGGTGGCCGATACGATCCGGCAGGCTTCACTTCGATTCGTCAAACCAATGAAACAACATTGATGAGGTGAGGGTGTCGAAGATTGAACTCAGCATAATTGAAATCACCCTAAAAGCTTGACAACATCTCCCCAGAAGACAACCCGTTCGATTGTTATACGAGTCTCAGGTAGCACCCCAAATACAATTTCACAGCCCCAAATGCTTCACCCAATCCTCATACCCCTTCGTGCCCCTCAAAAATCCGCCCAAAGACTCCGGAAAGCCTTAGCGGTTTCCAGGGACGTCAGTAAAAGCTCCGCATTGCGGACATCTGCTTCTCGGATCGGGGCCAGGTCGGTGTGCTATCGATCGACAACGATTCGGAGGCGGCCCTCGATCGATTGGAGGTCTGCCATAGGCGTTCTGCGATCGCATTGGCGATCTTGCGCGTCCGCGAGAAGGCAAGACGGGAGGCGGGTCCTGGTTTGAAAAAGGATCTCTGACTTGTATCTGCGGATTTGTGCGGTTGTTGTTGTTTCTGTTACGCCGGCGGGCCTGCCGGTTGCCTCGCGATCGCTGGCCGCCGGGGCGGTCGGGCGATCTGGAAGCTCTGACTGGTGATCTACTAGTGGTATCACGCGGCGAGATCCCAGAAGCTGCACGGTGGTGGTCGTTGTAAAAGGATTGACCTGGAACTGTTATGGGGCGCGGGTGTGCGGGCCTAGAGAATCTTCCCTCGCGCCAGTTCAGTTGACCGAAACGCTCATTGATATCGTCAAGGTAGGACGGCTGTCTGTTCCGCCGAGAGTCGTAGCCTGACAGCGGCGAGGGTAATGCGAATGATGAATATGTGCGTGTCACGCGACGGCTTGAAAGAGGTGGAGAGTCGTCGTCGAATGCCAGCATATACGCCAGTGAAGGCTTTGGAGACCTAGGCCTGCCGTATCCGAACATTCTGCGTTCGTGTATTGATGTTGTTGGAAGTCGCCGATCTCAAACTTTGGTGATAGCAGGAAGAGAACTCATGGTTCTGTCGGAAGGACCTCTTATGTGGCAGGAAATGGAGTTTGGTGGCGGCAGTGACTGTAATAGAATGTGGCGTATGTCTTGCTACTGTGTTTCATCAGTCTTTCATTGCATCCAGGTGGGTTTCGGAAACTTACCAAACCATACATCATCCTGAATCCCATCAAACCCCTTCATGCACAGCCCCTTCCAAGCTACCAAGATGAGACACATGGATTCAAGAATAAAGCTGACATTACTCAAGGGTATTCCGAAGTCTAACGATCAACAAAGCCAGTCAGATAAACAAGCAAACCTGTCTGGTCGCAAAAGCCCATTTCCCTCCATCACATCGCGTAGCGTCACGTGTGAGCGCGCTGTACACCATCCAGGCCTGTGTTCCCCATCCCCGGCGGCGAACCGCAATCTCGTCTAATGAGTAAACGCCGGATATAGCATAGGCATGGCAAAAACAAGATCGTAGGATAGGTGGTTGAGTTCTGTACAATGGGAAATGATAGATTTGCCTCACTGGGGCGTGTTCAGCATGGCCTGCACGCTTGCGAGGCGTTGCTTTAGGGAGTCGTGGTCGGAAAGCGTCTGTTGATCGTTCGTCAGTTCGGGTTCATTCTCCACGGATCAAAGGCCGAAAGGGATCGACAGGCCTTACCTCAGCATGCATCATCTTCGCATTAACCAGCTCCCTCTCCATCTCGTCCATCTCCTCCTTCAGCGCGCGGTTCTCATTCTGCACCTCGATATTGCGCTGCATGATGCGGTCCATCTCGGCCTTGAGCTTCGCCTCGACCTCCTCGGGCTGCTTGTCAACCATCTTCTGCAGCTCGCCGACCTGAACCTTCAGACCCTCGTTGTCGTCCGCGAGCGTGTCGTTGTCCATCTTCAGCCGCACCATGTCTGACGCCATGTTGACGTGCTCGACGTCGTGCTGCTGCGCGCGCTCCTCGAGCGTGCGCACGTACGAGGTGAGGTGTGTGTGGCTGGAGCGCAGTGTTTCGAGTTCTTGCTCGTGCTCCTTGCTCAGGCGCTGGGATTCCTCCCATTCGGCCGTGTACTCTGCTAGAGTCTCGTCGGTGACGATGATGGCGGTGGCGTCTCGGACCATTTCGTCGGCGCGGTATAGCTCCTTGTCCGCACCGCCGGAGACGGAGCCGAAGAAGCCGGAGTCGAGCAGCGAGGAGGCGGAGGGAGATTTGTCGATGTAGACGTCGAAGATCTTTTCCTTCAGGAAGGTCGTGATCTGAGCCATGTCTTTCATCTCTAGCAGAGCGGTCTTGTTACGCTGCATGAGGACGATGCCGAACTTGAGAATGGCGGTCAGGCCTTCTGAAAAGAGGAGGTCGTATACGCGCAGGACAAGCTGAAGCGGGAATCGGTATGCGAAAAGTGTGAGGAACCACTGGGTGGCGTAGAGTTCCGGCCCAACGTGTCTTCTCTTCAAGTGAACATAAAGTGCAGGCTCTAGATCCTCAAGCAATCGCTCAAACTTGTATAAGTGAAGGTGAAGACCGGGCATCTCAGGTTCGAATAGTGAGCGCAAATTGTACTTGTGCATGAGTCGCACAAGTAAGGTGAAAGCTTCTTCCTCGCTCATGTTGAATAGCAGAGGCATGGCGACAAAGTTGATGCCTTGTGCGTAACCCACCGCTTCGTCGAAGAGGGCGTACGATTTGCACAGACCGAAAAGACCGTCTTGGAGGCCAGCAGATTGCGCATATTTGCTGAAGGATGTGCGCGCACCAAGGTCTCGTTTGATCGCTTTCTCCAGCTTGGCCAAGGTCGCTGAGTCACGTTTCTGCTTCTCAGCAAGGAGCTTAGTCTTGAGCTCGGAAGTTGCACCATCGACCGATTGTGGCGGCGAGGTGAGGTTCGACGTTGCTGGCGTTGTCGACACGTCTGAGTGTACGCTCGATCGAGAAGATGTTGCTGAACCCTTTTCCTTCTCTGGGATGCCCTGGCCAATGTAACTGGAATTGCCTCTCGAAAGCGGCGGTCTTTGCTCAGCATCGGTTCCTCTGGCCTTCAAAGTCTTGTACAGGGACTCAAGATCTTCACTCTTGCTGTCCGCGAGTACTTGCCAAACAACGCCACGGATGGCAGGAGGGATGCCGTTTGCAATGGCTTTCGCGATTTCACTTCCACACGTCCGCTGCACCGCAGAAGGGCCCTCGTAGACCAGAGACTGCCACAGGTCCCAGTTCACAGGGCTTGACTCCGCGGCAGGCCCAGCCGTCATACCAGACGCTGTTCCAGGAGGCAATTTCCGATCGACAGGTGGGGATTTATTAATAGATGAGGCTCTTCTCGTCCTGTTATCGGGGTACTCCTTGGTCGGACTAGTTGGAGCGTCGGCCGGCTTCGGTGTCCCTTCCGCATCGCCATCCTCGAAAACGTCCTGGTGATGTTCCTCTTGTGCTCTCAAAGTCGCAAAGCGATCTTTCAGACTTGGCTTCGCGAACGAGTCATCCTCAGGGCCATCGGCGATGGACGAGAGGTTACCGTTCACCGATGTCATGGAACTGCCAGTGCCTCTCCGCTCCCTGCCGTCGGCACCTGGTGCATTTGGCGATCGTCCCTTTCGTATGCTGCCCATCCTGCCAAACAGAGCGCCGAACCCGCTCGACGCCTTGCGCGCCAAGTTCTCCGGCTGGGGCGGGGGCGACATGTTGCCTGAAGAATTCTTGCGCGGAGAGGTTGGCGCTGATCCATTGACGTCCGGGAACATCTCTTTCACGGGCGAGCTCCTGCCTGAAGGTGTCTCACGGGCTGCTTGTGATTGTCCATTCGCACTTGGATTCACTGGAAACCGGGGAGATACACTGCGTTGCCTGCCGTGCAAGGTTCTGGGAGGCGCAGTCATGGAGTTGCGCTGTGATGGTCGTGGCTTGCTGGGAGAGGAGGGGTCTGAGGGGAATGCGCCTGGCGCCTCCTCCCCAGGGGTTGCCATGGGTGCTGTAGGTGTGGGCGGCTCTACCTCAAGAGGAGGGTTGTTTGAAGTCTGCAGGCTGTCTTTTTGCTGATCCTTGGCATGCTCTTCTGTTGTTGCTGTATTTTGCGGGACGTCGTTCTCTTTCTTTGTTCCATCGTCTGAGCTTCGCGGGGAGCTTGCGCCCTGTATTCCCAGACCCGTGGCCTCGGTATTTCCCTCAACATGACCGTTGGCATCGCTGGAATTGTTTGCTGCGGTTAATGCAGGCGTGTCGACGGCGTCTTCGAACGAATCCTATATTGGTTTCAATGTTAGCACTTGCGCTAGCGGAGTTGAGACGATCTCCGTTTGACTGCGACGTACCGACTTCTCTCCGGGAGTCTCGTCTTCGTCATCGTCTCGCAGCTTCATGACGTTGCTCATGTTGGCCATGCTGTCACTTATGGGCGATGCTTTGCTCTTTCTGTTGTCGCGGGTGCGGGCCCGGCTTTGGGAACGACTGGTTGGACGGACACTCTTCCGCCGGTCTGGGATGCCGGGTGCGTGGTTGCGCTGCTCAACAGGCGGAGGGGATAAAGTGATTGACGGTTCAGGCGAGCTCTGAGCGGACACGCTGCTGCTGTCGCTGAGTCCTGGCGACAAGGGCGAGGGCGAGGGCGAGGGCGAGGATAGGTGGAGGTGCTGGAGGGTCTTGCTTTCGGGATCTGGGGTTGTGGCTTGCTGTGCAGCTGCAGGGAGGCGGGCTGGCCTTGCCATGGCTGCTTCGAAGACCGGCTCACGCGAGCGAGACTTGAAGGTAGCAGTCTGGACGCACCCAGAGCGAAGTCAGAACGGTAGAGGGATACGACTTCAGCTGCTCGACTGCCGCAGTGGCGTGGACGGGACTCTACACGACTACTAGACACTCGCCTCAGACAGGCGCGTCGCCATTGCCTGACATCAGCCCTACTGCTTGTTGCTCGTGTCAACACCGCCCTGAGACAGAACCCACCAAGCCACACACGCCGACAGGGGTGTGCCGTTGGCCGCCGCACGCTTGAGACATGCTGGAAGTAAACACTTGACCTCAGAGGTTGGCTGTTTGTTGGCCTGTATTGTTATTCTCGCTGCCGATGTCATATCTGGACACACACACGAGCTGTATGATTCTGGCCTACTTCGAGGCCTGTCCATTCGTTTCGCATAGAGTACCTCCCGATCAAGCAATCTATCACGCTCCTCCGTGCGGGCACCTGCGCATGGGTACGTAAGCCCTGGCGCTGTTTAAATAGCCCAGGATCCACGCGCCGCAGCGGCGGAGCCGCGCAGGCGTCCCTCGTCTCACTGCCGGTCGCCGGCCCCACGAGTCGACCAAAGCAGTTTGTTGCCAACGGCCAAGCCAAACAACCCCAGCTTCGTCAACAGTGACCGTATTCGTTGGACTGTGATCAGTCTGCTTTTAATGGATTTCTTGTGGCTCGTATTGGGAAGTCGAGAGGCTTCTCGCGTGCTGCATGCGAACACACTTCGCCGAGCTCTGCGGAGTTCCCGTCGTAATTTCCTGTCAGCTCCACGGAGATCAGCATCCGCTGGCGTGTGATGGTGTGGTGGATAATACCACGTCTGATATCGGCTCCTGTCTTCGGACATCCCTTCATGCGACTCGCCGTCCGCGCATCATGTCGCTCTCACTGCTTGACGCAGTTTGGGCAAGCTGCTTTTGCTTCGCCATGTTGGTGAGCTGGAGCAACTGACTCGCATGTACCGTAGCTGTGTCCTTCGCTCACGCACGGCAGTACCTGGTGAATCGTAGCAACAAATCTTGATGAGAATCGAGGATTGCGCTTTGCAAACACAGTATGCTGCAAGACATCAGCGGTCACGCTGGTCGGTTGTGCTCCAGTAAATGCTGAGATCGCTACATAGCTATCTGTTCGACGTGGTCATGGAGCTTTCCAACAGTGACTGCAGCACAGCGGCCTGATTGTCATTGACGCCATGCCGTTAGCCAGTAGAAGAGTGACTTAATGAAGTGGTATATATTCCACCAATAACCTACACAATCCAATCAGAACACCCACAGCGCCCGGCATGCCACCGTCGAGAAACGACCCCGAAAAGCCTGCCAGGTTCTGACGAGCGTATACCTAGCCCTGAAAACAACCAGCCAGGAAGAGATACATGGCTCCCTGATTTTGTTCAAGCCACCAATATCAATCTCCGCAACCTGGGAGCAACCAATGCAACTTCGAACCCGACACCTATTCCATCGATGGTGCAGCTCGCGCTGTTGGTGGACCGGGACAGAGAATCATTCCGACAGCAGAAAATGGATATCAAATCTCCTCGAGGAAGAAGATCTTTAATATTCTCTTTAGTACTAGCATAACATCTGGAGTCTTCTCTCTTGTTATCGGGGGATTGTTCGCGCCGTCAAGCACTCAGAGGAATCTGCTGGATTTTCTGAAGCGCAGTCTAACACGCCTACTTGATCGCTTCGATAAGAACCTTAATACGGAGTACATGCCTTTCTATGCTGTGTTCTATCCTCAAGCGGACGTCCGAAAGCCCCCAATCAACACCGATAGTCATCAACCGGCAACGCTCACTTCATGGACTGATGACAGAACGCTCGCAACTCCTTAATTCAACCCTAGCGTGTCGGCCACAGTGAATACGAGAACGACTTCGAATGCTCAGATCAGTCATCTTCAATTCTTCAGTTGGATCAATACTGTCAAAGCTATGGTCATCGTGTTCTCTGATTGCAACGACATCCGTCGTCGGAAGATTGCCCCACCCTTTGACCTCCGATTCCCTCACCACCTGAAAGTGAATCATTCATCAGCTCGACCATGAACTTATTGACGACGTTGCGGCCCAGGGTAGAGATGATTGGGTTTCTTGCATGATCCTGCGGCATGCGGCCTACGGCATCACCCAGCAAACTGTTATGAGGACGTGGGTCGGCAAAAGATCACGGCGTTTGGACTTTACCAATGGAGTGTAGATAGTGTGCTCACAGCATCAGGAACAAGACGAATAATGGGACTTCATTTGATAATTCTCATCGAAACGATGCTGATCGCTCACTGCGCGCCTCAGATCACGTAGAAGCTTGCAACCATGGCAAACCTCCAGACAACGACCGTCCAATTCTCCCAAAGTTTGCTGCTCCAATCCTCCATAAGATCGCAGTATACTCTAGCGGTCACAAAGAGAGATTCACTCACCACATCAAAAGATACATCGCATCTTGTCTCACCACAAACACCTCTTCCCCCTTTCAAATACCTCCGATTCAACCCTAGACATCACCTCTCCAACAAGCCCAACAAACCTCAGCTCACCCAGAAACACACGGCATCAAAGCTCAAAAAAAGATCATGTCCTCCGATCTTCCCCCAGACCTCCACGCCACCCGCCTACACGACACTGACCCGCCAACCCGCCCCTCCATGCCCTCCCCCTCTCCCCCACCAGCATACTCCGACGCCCCAGTTCACAACCCCACAACCGCCACGAGAGGGCGTCCGATCGACGAGGTCGATTTGAGAGATGCTTGGAACGACGTCTGGATCGAGCCCTGGAGGATTTGGGCGCTGAGTGCGGCGACGGTGGTGCTTTTTGCGGTTGGGGCAGGGATTGGGTGGTATTTCTGGAGAGGAAAGTGATGGTGTTTGACGGGGAGGGCGAACGGCTGTACGAGAGGATTGAAGTGGGCGTGCTGTGGTGTTTGTGTGGATTGCTGGGCTATAGATTCTGATACCCACTATGTTGCGGCGTTTGATCTGGCGAGAATGGTAGGATTTGTTGGATTCTATGGATTGGCGGAGGTTGAGTTCGACTTGACAACGAAGAGTTATCCAGACCGATCAACAGCAAAGAGCATCGCGATACCCAGGAAGTACACGAGCGTCAAGGCGGGCAGGCCAGACACAGGAAGCACGCCATGGCAAGTTTGCCCAGCTGAAGTCCAAACTTGCACCTACCTGATCCTCAGCTGAGTACCAAGACTGCGAGCTTATATCGAACAATCCAGAACCGGATCGCCAGAATCCCGCGCTCGCCAAAGGCCTATTCAAGGAAAAACTAAGCATCGCGTCGACGATACCCGACGCAAACCAAAAAAACCACCTTAAATGACCATGATTACTCACTCCCCCCAAGCCCACACGTGCGGCTGAACCACTCTCCCGCCCCTACATCTCGCGCGCAATACGAGCGTGGCTTGCAGGCTTGCAGCGCGACACGAATCGGCGTCTCTGGACGACATCCCGGGCCGGCGAGCTGCGGAACATCGAACGGTAGAAACGCCTCAGATGCTTCCCTTTCTTGGTATGTGCAGGTTCGGAGCTTATTGGGGAAGTGTGGACATCTCGGCAGGTCGGATAGTGTTTTGCGAAGCGACGCCACGAGGAGGGAGTCTTTGGGACCTTGCCTGGATGCAGACTCGGCGCCGGGAAGGTTGTGCGCCGGCGGGGCGTGTCGCTACCAGAATTCAATCGTTCGATCGTGGGATTTGGAGAGCTGGAGATGCGGTGCTGTGCAATGCTGTACGAGGTCGGTGTGGTCTGGCTTTGCAGGAGCTCAAGTATGGCGCTGCGAGATCTTTCCGCCCCGGTTTGGGGAGGGTGGTTTGAGGTTCGGCGGCCGAGATCGAACCGACGCGGAGAATAGATTCACGGCATGAATCACGATACGCGGATTGCAAAAGGGGGACAGAGCCCTGTCGTTCAATCTATCACACGCAATGCTGGTAGATTAGGCGCTTGCCTGTTATCGAAGGCAAAGAGCGATTGTCTCGTGGGCGGCCGCTTGACCTGCATCATCTGCGAGACTTCGAGGCCTCGTGCAGGCGGCGAGCGCTGGGCGGTGTCAGCGCTCCAACACCAGCGTCGTCAGCGGCGTGACGCCCGCCGACTCCCACGCGACGACGACAGCGTGTGGCGTGCTCGTGGATCGCCTTCGCTAAGGGACATGCTGAACGTGCGAGACGTGCTATGGGCATGGGCCTTGCGACAACGTCGCCGATCGAGTACATAGGCGCAGGGCGGTGGGCCTGCGAGTGACATCTTACACGCTGTACCCCAGCCACCAGCATCATCTCGACCAGCATTGTCCGGGTTGACACGCTCGACGATGACGCCGAACGGCGCTCGCGCTGCTCACCTGCAGCAGCCATGCTCAGGGCGCCACGCCCACCCAACTGCCGGTCGCCTCGCGATTGGCGTGGCGGAGAGAGTGCAGTGCTGTCGAAAGACACAGCGGTGGTGTAGAGCGCCTCCCGCACGAAAGGCGTCTGCGTGCGAGGAGATGAAACACCGACGTTTTCGCGACTCTTCCCCTCACGCGGGCATAGCATTCGCAATCGCCGTGTGGCTCTGCGCCCCATGGCGGTTTGGCGACTTGTCGTGGTCACGGACGCTGTGAGCATGGACGGACACGCACTCGCCACCGCCGCAGTCATCCACAGTCTGGCATCGTGTTGCGTGGAGTGCGTCGTGACCACCGGCAGTTGGCAGTGCAGGCCACGGAAGATGCAGTCCACGGAAGAGGAGCGTGTTTGCCACTAGGTGCTCTTCCGTGTCTACAAAGCACTGATCCCTACGCGAAGGGGACGACTGGGGACTTACATAGTAGCACGCACACTCCCGCGCATCGTCGCCCTCAACGGCGACACAAGCAGAAGGGCGATCGGCGGCAGACACGTCCAGACCTCGGTCAAAGCTGCCATGCAGGCGATCGCACTCTCTTGACAGGGCTGCGGCGGGCGCTGGCCGGGGGCGATGGCAGGATTAGCCTGACGCCAAACCCTGCGCGAGCCTCTCGAAATAGCTTTGCCTTCTGCCCTCCGCCGACGATTGGGCGTTTGGGACGTGCGAGGCGCTTAAGCCTGCCACATCCTTGCGCCCTCGCCGTCGCCGTCGCCCTCCGCCAAACGCGGCCAAACACCTCACGTCAAAGGCCAGCTCTATTTCCGTGACGGGGCCTCGCCGCACCGCGACCGCCCGCCGTGCTATTGGATATGAACATCCCGCTGCGTCTGGCAAAAGCCCCTTCGCTCCTTTGACTTCCATAGTCCCCTTCCTTTCAGACTCTCAACTGAACCATCTCTACTGCGCTGCTCGATCTCTGCGCCTTGGCCGACCACTCTACGCGCCGTTGTCGAGAGAGACCGCCCTCACGCGCCAACGTCTCACGCCTCTCGTGCCGCCCGTGCTCGCTCCTGGCCATCCTGCTGACCCCACGCTCCTTTGCCGCCCCGACCTATTCTGGACGACGGCCGGATCAGCACCAACTTCCCCAGGCCCGTTGCGCCTCCTGCGCAGATACGAAGTGAAACCAGCCCACCAATCTGGTCCGCTGCCCGTACGCGGCACCCCTCATCCACGACAGAGGCTCAGGCTTAGACTCGCACCCTCAAAACTAACGCCTGCACGCTTGTTCCGCCCCACGAACGCCGTCGTCAGCCCTCCGTCTCTTTGTGCTGCGTGCGGCGCCGGACTCGAGCCCCGCTGAAGCCCTTCATCACGCTCAGAGGGCCGCCTGCACACGCGATCCAGTCCACAAGATCATGCTGGCCTGCATGCCGTCGCAATCACCGCACTCTCTGTCAAGTCACCACACCTCCACTACACCCACGAGCACCATGTCGCTTGCCATTCTGCCGTCGTCGCCTGCGACCTACAGTCAGCCGCCGTTGCTGGCTAGCGCACCGTCGCCATCAAAACGGCCCAAGCTATCGCTGAACACCACTATACTACCACCCGCTTTCGGCAAGAAGACGACGAGCCTGCGATTAGAAACCCTCTCGGCCACTTCACCGACCATCCGCAACACTTTCAGCAACGCCCACGAAGAGGACTCCGGCTTGAAAGCCCCCGGCTCCAGACCCAAGCGACCAACCCTGTCAACCCTCTCGACATCTAACATCCCCACCCACGACGCACCCTCAACCTCACCAACCGCCCAAGACCACCTTGACGCCTCCTCCACCTCGTCAACATCAACCTCATCCACAACCTCCGCAATCTCAACATCAACCATCGACTCCATCCCGCCCCCAGTCCCCTACAAGCTCACCTACAACCTCCCATCAATCCTCTCCAACAGCCCCCTCTCCCGGCCCGCCACGCAGCGCAAAAAGCCCACCAAACCAATGTTCCCCGCCGCGAAGAAAGTCGCCTTCCGCGCGCCCCTGACCGAGGACATCAAAACGGAGAAATACACCCTCCGCCATTCCGACATCGACTCCTCCATGTCCACCATCTCCACGCTCGAGCTCTCGCCCCCGTCGCCGGATAAAGAACCTTCTCAACCCGCGGAGCAATCCTCATCACCATCCTCAGCGCGCAATCCTGAGGACAAGCCCGCCGCAGACCAAAAACAAGAATCCTACGCCCCCAAGCCCAAACCCAACCGCCCCTTCCCGCCCCGCACGGGCGACAAGCGCGACTCGTCCGACGAGGAGGACGACAGCGACGCGTGTCCCGCGACGCCTGTGGCGGGGCGCAAGAAGCGGCATCGCGAGTGGGTGTGGACGCTGGGGCCGATTGGGGGCGAGAAAGCGGCGGAGGGGAAAGAGGAAGAGGGTAGGGAGGATTCTGTCGTGGGGCGATGAGATGTTTGGTCAACGATTAGATACATGGTGTGAAGAAACTGGATATTAAGAGACGGGGGTTGGACTGGACTTTAGCGTTGCATGGGATGGCGTTTGCTGGCGGTGACTGGTGGTATGGAGGCTTTTTTTTTCCTTTTCATGATGAGAATACGTGATACCCTGATGGCATGAGATAAGATAGCATAACATAATTTTAGAACGGTGAGGTCGGATCATTATGACCTTTGCCAATTCGGTTTATTTTGATGTGCTTGCGTTCTTCCTGGCTGCTGATGATGAGACTTTGCATACTTCGAATGTAGATATAGGTCAGGTTTGTGATGATCTGAGATCTCTACCGGTCGTAAGCTGACGGATGTCACTCAGATTGCGGATAACTCGTTGAATTCCCTATGTGGTAACTTTCCAACATGATATGAACCTGATCCCGTCTAACAGGTATGCGTATGTCTCGGGTTCGGTGTCTGTTGATAAGCCGAGCCGAAGGTACCATGTTTGTGCAAATATCTGATCCTGACCCGACTCTGACGCCAAATATGCAGAGCCCGAAACGACGAAGAGCATCAAGTTTCCCAGAGGCATTCAACGTGCTACCATCTCCTGCAAGCCCCCAGTATCGATGTATCCCTCGGAGAGCTTCGATTACATGATTGGATTCCTGGGCTGCTGATAGTGTATTAGGGAACGCAACGCGACAAGTTTCTCCGAGGCAGTCAAGGTGCTACCATCTCCTGCAGACTCCTATTATCGATGAATCACCCGGAGAGCATTGATTATCATGCTTAGATTGCGCGAATCCAAAGAGCGGTTGAATAATGGGTATTTGCACGCGTAGTCAACTTCTCGCCAGCTCAGCCCCAGGAATCCGCGCGCTCGACGTCACTTCATCGTGCAGCGTGAAGGATCAACGGAAGATCTACGTTCGTTTGATGAAAAACATTTAGAAGTGCTTCCGTTTGCATTCTCGATCATTAGCTAGACAAACAAACAAACTCGACTCGAGTCTTGCGCTTGAGGAGACTAACAACGTTCCCAAGCCCATAGGCCCTTCAGAACAAACAAAAATCAAGCCTCCTGCTCCATCGACTGCCCCTCCACGTCCTCCTTGGCCTCCTGGACCAACTTCGCCTTGATCGCCTCCTTGAGCGCCATTTCCGCCTCGGCTTCGTTGAAAACGTTGACGTGCTGCAGGATCATCTTCTTCACCTCCTTCGCGTCGCCCGTATCCATCTCCAGCTGGTCGTCCATGGTGGCGTTGAACGCCAGGCGCGCCGTCCTGCGCGGGTGGGTGGTGTCCTCGTCGGTGCTCTTCGCGTAATCGAAGCCCATGCGCTCCGCGCGGTACAGGAACATGTCCATCTGCTTGTGCTTCCACAGGAGGACGAGGAAGGGCTTGCGGATTGCGCCGAAGAGGGCGCGCAGGTCGTGGGTTGTTAGGGTCGCGTCGTTGATGAGCGGACCGACGATGGCTTCGGTGCGCTGGCTCGTGTTTGTGAGCGCTTCGTGCGCGTCGTTGTAGGCGCGGGCGCGCGGGGTGGTGGTGGCGGGCGTGGTGGTGCTGGCCATTGTTGCGGTGGTGGTGGTGGTTTGTTGGTGTGGGTGGGTGGGTGGTTGTGTCGTGGGAGGTTGGGAGCGGAGAAGTTCGAGTGAAAAGTCCAGAGCGGGCTGCGCGTAGGTGCGGGTATTTGCGCTTCTTTCACTCTGAGCTGTCAATGTGCTCTTCGGTGGAGTGGGACGTGACAGCTGATTCTGGTGGCGATGGCAGCTGCGCGTGGCTCAATTTCGAAGCTGAGAGTGAACGAAGCATGTGATGCCGATTGATCGATCCACAAGCAATAGTCGCAGTCACATCCGGTTGTGAGTATCACGTGTGGCGATGAGGTTCACATGCGTTTTCGCTCCCCAACGACACTTCTCCATCTTCGTTTACCCCGTGTTCATGCTCTTGCTGACAGCACCTCAATGGCCGTACTCCCATCGCGTTCACCTGAAGATCATGGAGGTTCTTATCCACACTTATACCATTGCTGCCGCAACGACCGTCAAGCTCATCTTTTCAAGGATTACGCTATCGTTCGGGAGCGCTCGCCGTCACTTGCCAACGTCGACGTGTTTCTAACCTTTCACATATTAGCTCTGCGTCGTTCGATCATTGACACCGCTCTCCCCCTCGCCTACTACTTGGATGTGCGCTGACCCGCTGACAGCAGCTTCACGGGAATCGAGATGCTTGTCGAATATTCTTGAGCAAAGGCCCACGATTCTATGGCTAATTAGCCCAATCCAGGGTCAGAACGAGCAGAGGCAGCGGTAGGCGAGACAACTGCAAACAAAGACCCACTTCTTTGCGAACCGCTACTCACCAAACCGGCCACGAAGACAGGAGATAACAAATGCTGCAACAGTCACTGCTCCACAGCCGTACATATATCGTCGCACAGGGGGGTCAGCCGGCATGAGCGATGGGAATCGTCTTCGAGCTGGAATGGCTGCCCAGTGTTCCACGGAGGGCATTGAGGCCTTTGCAAATACTTTCAGGCCTTCCTCTGGACGTTCCGAAAGCGCAAGGCAGAAGAAGCTCTTTCGGTTTCATTCACTTAAATTCAGGGACTGCGCCGTGTTTGCCATGGTCGTCGAGAATTTGGGAATAGCGCTTTGTTGGGTCTTGATTGCACATTCCTTGATGAACAAGGGCTTACTCTGCACTTCTTTGGCTCTCTGGAAGGTCAGGGTAAGGGACGGTGCTGATTGTCATCATTTGCTGCATTCAAGCGCGGGTGAAGCGAAAATGTCCTGCGTTGCTGTCTGCTCACCATCATGGTAGAGAATGGAAACGGCGATGAGCCACCATAGCGAACGAAGGTAAGCTCATGCCACATACCTCGCATCTTGCATCGTCTTCACCTTCACTTCCGTCATCCCATTCGTCATGCACTGCATCTACTACCATAGGCGCTTGCTGCTCGTCACCGTGCTCTTGCTTTAGCCCGACATCGGCGACGACCTCGCTCGGCGTGCTTGAGTCGTCGTGATCAGTTACTCTGAAGTCTTTGAGCACATCCTCCTGTCTTCTGAACATATTGCTGATATCCCTGCCGTTCGCGGTCTTGCTGTTCCCAGCAGTCTCCGCCATATTAGTGACGGCAAGATTCACCAGGCTTAGATTCCAGCCGGCTTTTTCAGGATGCAGCTTGCGGAACATGCCGACAAGACACTCTTTGACAAGCTTGTCCGCTAAGCTCTCTATGCTTTCGCCAAGAGCGAAAATGAAGTTGGGAAGAGGGGCAGAGTGAGAGATTCTCTTGAAGGACCGGGGGCGGGTGCCATCTGGAAGCATGGCCTGTCGCGGACGTGTTGTCAGGCGAATCGTTTTTGGATGGGCCAGCCACTTTTTTCCATCGGTTGAGGGCGCTCTTGTCTCGTCCGGGTCGTCTTCGGACGGGACTGGCTCGAACTGCTCGTCAGAACCGAGGAGATCGATTCTCATGCGAGTGATGAGGCTCTTCGCCAGAATATTCAATTCTCGAAGGACCTCAGGCAAAGTGTCCAAGCGAATGTAGCTGTCCTCAATACTGATCTGACGTGGCACTGTCCGCATCTGACTGACTTCAGAATCGTCGATGGCATGCAGGAGACACCACACTTTGTAGCCGATGCCGTGCTGGGAGCCAGGTCCAGCAAGCAGCTTTTCCAGCATTTCAGAATTCACATCCGGGCACTCTCTGACCATGCCGACAGTGACGCGCTCTTTCGTTCCGCCGTACACGAGGCCTTGGTCGAAGTCGGCGGGACGATGGAGTAGATGTTCCCTGAGCTTTTGGGCGAGCTTGAAGCCAATACCGGGCACTTTACCAATCTCGTGGTCGGCCAGAAAAGCCATTGCGTGGCTGCCATGGTCGCCAGATGTGTTCGGGTTCGGCATTAGTGTCGTCTGGTCTTTCGGCTTGTGAAGGTTACCGACGAGCTTAGACAGGAGCTTGTTGGTAGCGATACCGACAGTCGCCGTATAGCCCTTGTGCTGCTCCAGCGCATGGCGCACGAATATTGCAAGATGACTGCCCAGACGAAGCCTGAGCGTTGCCTCGTCCACCGCTTCTGCCGAAGGGAAGCTGTAGTCCTTTGGATAGGTGTGCCCAGTGACAGCGGTCGCATCAAAGTCGAACCCAACCGTAGGATCATCCCGCGAGACTTGGAAAAAGGAGTGTTCAAGGTCGTTTTTGTTCAAGATTTCCATGTTGTAATCGACCATGTCGGTGACATCCAGCCAGACCTCGTCAAACCCCAGCCGCTCCACCTTGCCGTTCCAGGTATAGGCCTCGATGAATTTGTACAGTTCCTTGCTGGCATCTCGGAACCGGCTGATGTCCTCTCCAAGCTCTATTATCACTTCCGGGCATATGCGCTTCGCGTCGCGGATGAGCTGGAGCTTGTGCAGGCCTCGACGGCGGGCTTCATAGTTGCACGTAACGATGATCTGTTTCTGCTGTACAGCGAACGGTAGGGCTTTGAGGCTTGGATTCTTTGCTTCGAAAACGGCTGCATAGAAGCAGTCGTAGTCCTGCACGTGGGACAGTCAGCATGGGGTTGGGTGGTCTGGACGGTTTCTCAAACGCTTACAAAGTGAATTATCACCCTCCCTTCTTTGCGTGAAGGTATCTTCCTGGTATCCATATCCTCTTCATGGTAGCATGCAACGCGTCAGCAGTGTTCAGATGGGCTTCTCGAAAAGGTGAAGGAAGGTCGTTTGTCCACACGTCCGGTCTTTTGGTCGCCGAGCTTCGCAGCTTGCCTGTCTCGGATCGCAGATAAGATTGAAAAGTCCCCAATATTTTGCACAACTTCCGACATAGGCATTACAACCTGCACATCGCAAGGAATGAAATAGGAGGATGGTGATTTATTTCAGCTTCACTCGTGGCTTCAGGTCGAGCTATACTGTTTAGATCATGTTTCGATTGCTAATGTACATCTATATGACACGGAGGGTACGGCTCCAGGTGACAACCGTTCTGATCCCTCGAGCGGATACTAAGTTGAGACGTCAGATTTAAAGCTGCTCTACTTTCTTTTGTTGCGTTGCTTCGATTCCTTGCGTGGCCTGTATTTTCTGAGCCGCCTCAAATTCATGAGCCCCTTTGAGCCTAACCTGAAGCTGACTCTTCTCGTTGATCATCTCCTTCATCTGTTTGTTGACTTCCTGCTTATAAAGCTTCTCTAGCAACGGGGAGGCCGCTGCCATTTCACGAGTCACTCTGAATTGCTGCATCTGGCTGATGAACGGCTTTTCAGTGACCTGCTGCCCGGGCTGGACTGCTCCTTCATCGCCCACTTCAGGACTCTGCTTGCGGCGCCGGCTTCTTATGCGCGGAGGCCTCTCACCGGCGGCCGCAGCTTTCTCAGCCCGTGCAGCACGCTCAGCTCTCACGGCATCGCGCCGAGCAAGCCCAGCCTCAATTTCTTCTTCCATAAGGACTTTTTCCAACCTTGCTCTGACTTCATCGAATCCCCCCTCCATCATCTGATCCCGCCAGCGCTCTGCGGCCCGAAGATTTGCTTTTGTTGGTCGCTTCTCCGAGTTGAGAGTGGAGGGCACCAGCGACCGCCAGCCTTGATCGGTCAACATGATGTATTGTCTGTGACCAACACGGAACCGCAAAGGCGGTAGATCCTTCGACTGCTCGACCTGGAAGACGTCGTCCTCAGCCAAAACCTCGGAGACCAGCGGTGCAGGCTCAGCTTCGGGGTCTGCGTTCTCGTCGATTGTGAGTTCTGCGATCTCGGCGTCGGGCGTAGAGGCCTCGCGGACAGCCTCTGCATCCTCTTCCATGACGCTGAATTCTTCCTCGCTGGCCGGCAAGCCCAGAGCCTCGCGCTCAGCGGCGAAACGCTTCTTAACAGCCGGGGTTTGCATGATTGCCCATCGTAGCCACCAACCACTCTCGCCGAGTTCCTTGATCCTAGCTTCCTTCTCTCCAAGTAGATACTCGTCCAGACCTCCGAGCTTGTCGATTGTTCTGAGAACTCTAGAGCTGACTTTAATCTGTACATGTCTGTTCAGGGATTTGGAAAAAAGGCGCTTCGACAAGATGTTGGGGCGCCATGATCGTCTGCTCTTGTTCTCCTTCCTAGAGACCTTGTTGCCAAATCGAATTCGCTGTCCACCGTAAAGACCTTTGCGAGACTGCTTGTAGACTGAGGGCGGGCCGTAGGGGTACCGGGGAACGGTGTCGCCGAGAATCTCGTGGTGGTTGCCTTCCCACTGAAGACCTGCAAGACGTGGTGTCGATGTGGAGAATGCCCTCCTCGCTGGGGCGAGGATGCCAGGGCGGCGAAGGAGAGCTGACATAGCGACCGACTGCTCTCACTCCAGTGTGCGAGAATACGGCGCTCGCAGTCTGATGGGTAGAGAGATGCCGAGAAGTCGTGTGCTTGTAGACCTTCGACGGCGCTCTACTTTCCAATGCGCTTCAGATGCGGCTCGCGGAGGTGCCTCGCTGGTTCCGCACAAAGTCCAGGAGGCTACATGACTCGTGTGCGAACATGCGAACGCCTTTTGGGATCACTTCACTTGCATGAGCATAGGAAAAGGCAGCAAATCACATCTCCATATACGACGAAAATGGGCTCCTCTTCGCTACCGCAGCGCATGCGCAAGCTGCAAACTAAGCTCCTCGCCATCCGTCTCGGCTCTGGCGCATTCATTCTGCCAAAGGACATCAAGAAGATACACCTGCGCTTTGCGCCGAACATGAATGGTGGACACATGGGCCCTAGGTATGCAGAGCTGATGCGTATATACGCTTGATCATAATTTGACATCAATTGCAGAAAGTTCTGGCGCCACGAGCTCGTCCGCCTGAAGTTCCACAACCCAGCGATCCCCATGACCATCGACCGAACCGCCGCGCAAGACGAGAAGGCCATTCTCAGCGTCCACTACACTAACGATTCCGCACCTCAAACCTCGTCATCCGCGACATCCTCACCCGCCGCCCGCGACAGCACGACCAAGAATACCACGCCTTCAGTAGCCGCCCCCTCGGACCGTGTGGAGACGATCAACATGACCAACTTCAACAACTCACAAATCCTTGACGCGCTCGTCCAACTGACTAAGGCATATCCTGTGGAGCCTACAGCGCAGGACAAGGAGGAGCTGGCGACACTGGAAGAGCAACGAGTGAGGAGCGCTGCGGCTGCGAAGTTGAGTGCTGAGGTCCGGGCGAGACAGAAGAGGGAGAAGGAGCTGCTCGAGCAGGCCAGGGGTGAAATGGCTGCTTAGTGGACCGGAGACATTTGAAATTGCAGATGGTGCATAGCATGGCGTTTTTGAGGAAAATCAGGGTTTGGGGGAATTACTTTTGCGAACAAATGTAGATATGCTGGCTGTACAATACAATCTCGACTGTACGAGTACTTATCATGATCCGGCCTTTATTTTCGTGAAAATTGTGGCTTTCAACGCGCAAAATGGGAATCAAATCTGCCTTCACGATGCCGCCAGGCCTTTCCACCAAGCAACCGCGCCAAACACGAAGATAACAACCATAGCATCAGCCACAATCGTGGTGTAGATCGTAGAGTACCTTCCGATCGTGCGGATCATCTGCGCCCAGGGTTCAGGCACGAAGCCGCTATTCGCGATAGTCGCCAAAATGCCGCTCCCTTGCAGCTGACCTTTCTCCATGAAATATCTTGACGTTTGCAGAATGAGCTCCGTGGTTGCGAATATGAGAAACGGTCTCGATCCAAGCCCGTAGCCAGCATCCTGGACGAATACATCCTCGGTCCTGGCGAGCTTCGACCCGCTGAAGGTAGTGGTAAGCGTGATGTAGACGGCAATGACCAAAGCTGACAGGGCGTGCACGATCCTCCAGAGGTACGCCGAGCTGTTAACCGGCTGCTGCTGGCCGCCTCCCATTCCACCACCTCCCATCATCGTGCTAAGCATCTGTGCCATCTGCGGAATCTCCTGAGGCATAGCGTTCGGATCATTCGGGTCCTGCCCAGGCTGCATGCCCATAAGCTGCTGCATCATCTTCATCATGGGATCCTCCTCGCCGCCGCCCTGAGCCTGGTTCTGCTGCGCCTGCTGAGCTTGCATCTGCATCATAGCCTGCATGAGCGGGTCGCCCTGCTGAGGAGCGCTCTCTCTGGGTGTTCCAGTCTGCGAGACATTCTTCGAGGTATACGGGTGGTCCGAAATGTCGACTTCCTCCGGGTCGTCCACGGTGGCAGGCTTGGGAGCAGCCGGTGCGACAGTCGGTCCTCCTAGAGCTTCGTCGGGCGGTGCGACACCGCCGTTCAAGCCTTTGATCTTTGCCAGACGCTCCTCGCCTGTTGCGGCCATTTTGGCATTTCGTTTTTCGCGGCGCAGGCGTGCGGCTTTTTGGTTTGGGGTCTCGTTCTCGGGGACATCGTTGCCCGTCGTCGCCGCAGTTTCGGCCATGTTGGTTGTGTGGGAGCGGGTCTGTTGGCCTAGAGAGTGGTGTGTTGACTTCGCGTGGCCTAGATCGCGAAAGTGGGATGTGTGACTGCGAGTGTGAGGTCATTCCAGGGAAACTGCTCGGCAGCTTCCGTATGCTGCAGATGGGCGAAGTACAAGAACAAACACATCAGCATGCATGTACCATTCACCTTTTTCATTTAATTTGGTCTCAGTTGCTATTTCTCGTCTGACTGAGCTATACGTCTTCAATCGGGAAAAAGGAGCCAGCAGGCCTCGTAATGATCAACGTTTATCAAGCTGAATGCCTGATGATTTCGATTTCGGTCGAGAGATGAGCCATCGTGAGCATTAAATGTCCGTCACTCTGAGAAGCATCAAACGGCCATACAAGACGCTTCTTCAGTTCGAATACGGCGATTACTTGTATTCTTCGTTCATCGCGCTGAAGACTCAGGGCCGCCTTTTGCTCGGCCAGACGTGTCGTTTAACTCCATATCAACGATCTTTCACCGTAATGCCGCGAGGACGAGGTCCAAGAAAGCCACCGGTGCAGAAAAAGCCTCCTTTGACGCATTTCTTGTGCCTACCACTAGTCACTGCTGCTTCCAAGCCTCAGCTTGAGGCTAGCCTGCAGTCATTCCGCGACGATGTTTCATTCAATGAATCAACTCAGACGGACGAACCCAGTCCTACACTCGAAGGCTCTACGAACGATGTAAACCAGGCAGCAACGCGAATCCATCCGAAAGCAATCAGACCAGTCGGTGTACTGCACTGCACTCTCGGCGTAATGAGCCTCAATGAAGAACAACTAAACGAAGCGATCACCTTGCTAAAAAGCATCGACGTCGAAAACCTCCTCTCAACTGCCGCAGCCGCCTCAAACCCCGAATTCCCCAACACCCAACCAACAGATCAGACCGATCCCCCGTCTTCCCTCTCGACCGCGATCTCCCCTCCCCCAACAGCCCCCAAACCCCTCCGCATCGACCTCAAATCCCTAACCTCCATGCACGCCCCCCGGTCCACCTCAATCCTCTACACGGCCCCCGCCGACCCCTCCCTACGCCTGCACCCCTTCTGCCTCGCCCTCCAATCCCTCTTCCGCGCCCAGAACCTCCTCGTCCCGGACTCCCGCCCGCTGAAACTGCACGCGACGCTGGTGAACACGATCTACGCCAAAGGCCGCGGGAGGGGCAGCGGGCACGGGCCGGACGCGAACGCGCTGCTGAAGTTTGACGCGAGGGGGTTGTTGGAGAGGTATGAGGGGTGCGTGTGGGCGGCGGGAGTTGTGCTGGATCGCGTGGCGATTTGTGAGATGGGGGCGAGGAAAGTGGTTGGGGAGGGTGGGGTGGTGCTGGGGGAGGAGTATGTGGAGGTTGCGAGCGTGGGGTTGCCGAGGGGTTGAGGGGATTGTGAGACATGTGTGCGTGTTTGAGGTTGAGACTCGGGAGGACTCTCTATGTTGCTGTTCGAATGGGTCGGGCATGCTGTTGTGGAGAACGGAAGGCACGTCATCCGCATGGTGAGAGCAAATCGTCAGAAGAAGGGAACACCTGTGGTATCTTGGAAAGATTACAAACTTTTCATTCGACATCTCAATATTTCAATAGATAAGCGGTCTGTAGACCTCTAAGATCCAAGGATATAACGCAGTATACAGAGTGTTCGTGTGCGTCCGAACAAGACGCCCGTGCTTGCTCAGCACTGGGCGAGGCGTGTTTCCTACGCCTGAACAGAGGTGTGAAGCTGTTTGATTATCCAAAAATAGGCTGCCTTGCGCGGATGCTCATTCGAGCACTTTACTGGCGAGCGGCGGGAGCAGCGGCGGGAGCACCACCAGCACCAGCGCCGCTGCGGCGAGCTGCCTGTCTGCCCCTAGAGAATTGTTAGCGTGCGCGAAAATGCTAAGAAGCTTTAAGGAACGCTTACATGATGTTCCTGCTGATGAAGCTGACACCGATCATGAAAGCCCAGCTGGGGATCTTGGAGAAGCCCCAGATAGCGTAGCCGATGGGAAGGTTGAGGCCGTACTCAGCGAGCGGGCCGTTGAACGGGTGGAAGAAACCCTCGTAAGGCTCGGTCTCCTTGTACTTCTCTTCAAGGTGGATGGCAGCGACCTCCGGGGCGGAGATGGTGGTGCGGTTGGTGTAGATGTAGCGGACGGTGGTGACCGGGGTGGTCTGGTCGGGGAGCGGCTGCGGCACCTGAATGTGCATAACCTTGGGCGGGCTGACGGACCAGCCGTTGCAGAGAGGCCCGTCGGTCTCACAGTTCAGGTAGGCGAGGTTGGGCGGGTTGGGGGTCGCGGACAAGAGGGCCACAGAGCCGTTGAAGGCGGACTCGGCGCGCTGGCACATGCCGAAGCAGCTGTTGTTGCCGCCGGTCACGAAGACCATCCATTCCTCAATGCCAGGGGTGGCCGTCGCGGCGCCGGGCTTGATGAGCTCCTTGTGGTTGTCGATGGTCAGGCGCTGGACCTGGACGTCGGCGACCTTGGCGGTGGCAGCATCGACGGGGTTCGGGATCGACTCGACGGAGGGCGCAGAGGGAATGGCAGAAGAGACGGTCTCAGAAGCCTGCGCGAACCAGCCCTTCACCTGGTCAAGGATAGGGATCTGCTGCGCGACCGAGAGGGCCGGCAGAGCCAGAACGACGGCAGAGGCGCGCATTGTGGCGTGTATTGTGCGTGGGAGTATTTACTGTCGTCGCGACTGTGTTCGGCGTGGAATTGATGGGGAAAGACAACTGGCGTTGATCGCGCGGGTGCGATGACGGCACAGTGCAGCAAAGTTAAGACGAAGGAGCTATAGCATGTCAGCAAATCCGAGACCCTTCCTTATCAGAAAACGTCACGCCATGAGGTACTCACCGTGCTGAAGATTTTGACACCGACACAAACGGAGACTCGGCGGGTGCGTACGTTACTCAAAGTGCAGAGTAGGGAGGAGGGCGCAGCAGGCATGTAGCCGGTCCGAGCGTGTGTCCGCAGGTTTCCAGGGCTACAGACGCCGCCGCTAGCTGTAGAGGCGCTCGGACATGATCCATCCACAAGGCGACCCTGATTCTGCGTGTGGACAACGATCGAGACAAGTTGGTATCTCAAACCACTGTAAAAACACCTCCTTGGTTGCAGAAAGTCTTCTCCCTGCGGTTTGAAGAGCTGCGTTGTGAACATACCCTGATGGTCCAAGCTCCAGCCGGATCAACATGACTTGACTCGTGTTGCAACATCTGCGGACAGGTTAACACGTCGAGGATGAAGAAGCAGGTTTTCACTGGAAGATGAGGCGTTTCGTGCGGGTACTGTTTTTGATGTCTGGCCTCCTGCAGTCATTTCATCGACGTGAGGCAATGCCAATGTGACCGCATCGTTTGCACTCTGATTGGCAGGATCATGGATCGGGTCCAATAACGTTTTTTCGGAACACTGTGGGCGCTGGTAAAGATCACGTCCGAACAAATGTTAAAATATGGCTGCAAGTTCGAACGCTGTCCGTTGTTTCGTAGTGTCGACATTAGCTGCCCAGGTGACAAGTCTTTCCTCCTACGGGTGAAGAAGCCCTGTCGCATTGGTGGCCTCTGAAAGGGTCAGCAGAAGTCCCTTGACTTCAGACTTCTTGATTTGCTGTGCGTACGTTGACGGCCTTCAACAGGCCAACAAACATTGCTTTGGTGTTTCAAGCAGGGCGACACTGTGCGGAGTTTGCGACTTGGTGGTGCTGGTGTTGCCTGAGAAGTGCCCCTTTTGTCACTTCATCCAAAACGAGAGCTACACAGAACCGCTGCTCGCGTGGAAGAACACAAACGACAGCACAATTCACGACTTTGATTGCAATAGACTTCGGCTCGTTCTGCCTCACGTCACAGCTCTCGTGAGCAATTTCCCCTGATGGACTAAGTTATACCTTCGCTTACGGAGAGTGGGAGGACTTGCTCAACGACATCAAGTCGCGTCGGTGCTTTCAAGGCAAATTATCGAGACATGAAACAACGGGGCTTTTACCACAAGAACCCGACGCCGTTGAGGCGTAAAGTATCTGCAGACTTCACACCTTGCAATGAACATCGAAGCACTGACGCGCGGGCCTTGAACTGATGTCGATGCCATGGCCGTGATGATTGCCAGATCAGGACCGGCGGCCGAACAATTGTTTATTATTCATCCGCATTCGCTTTCACATGCAAGAGATAGGTATTGCGTGCGGTCGAAAGTGCGAAGCAAATCCGAGCCTCAGGCCACTCGGGCCTCCACAAATACATGGCGTTCGCAGGTGGGATGTCCAAGCGAAGCAAAGTTGCCGCCACCGCCGCTGACACAGCCAAATCGCGACAACACCGAAGGAAGGCCGTTCCTGCAGCTGAAGATCATTAGTGGAGTATCTGGCGAGACATCAACGACGGGCATAGTACACTATAACAACAGTGATCAGGCGCCCATGGTGGAGTCTGCTCGCTCGCATAACGTTCTGTAAACCGTAAGGGATCATGTGACCCGGGCTCACATTGCTCCGGCGCGGCGACCTTTGAACCAGAGCCAAAAGCCCTCCTCCGAGCCGTTGCACGAGCCGCGCGCTACTATCTCACGACGAACAGGTTGAATGGAGACCGCTGCGCGCTGCTAGACACGGGACAAAACCGCACTATGGCACGCCTCGCCCCCTCATGCGATCGCCCCCAACCGCGCTGTCACCAGAACAATTGCGGGGAGGCGGGGTCGTTTGTCGACCAGCACGGCTTGGAGATTTCTGCTGTCATGGTTTCCTTTCAAAGAGCTGGGGAGAGTTCGCAGGATGCGGAGGTGGTTGCAAGCCGCCGCCACGCCGTCCGGCGTCTCGTGATCCGTCTGGCATTTCCATGACTGTAGGAGCCGGTATGCCCTCTGTAATGGAGTCGGTCAAGCTCTGCTGGCCTGGCGCTACGGCTGGAGTGGCGGGCGCGAACGCCTTAGCAGCGAACTTCCTCGGGCGACTGGCTTCGTTTGGTCGGCCGCAGGATCAGGGTTCGGTCCTTCGGGCGATGGCGTATGTGGTCGGGACCTCACTGCTGGCGGGCAGTGGAGGGCTGGAGGGCTCGAGGCTGCACAGCAGTATAACTCCCGCCGGCTAAGTGATGTCCACCGGGCTCGCGCGGGCTGGACGCCTGGCTGTGGATCTTCACGAAGGCCAGGAGGCCAGCAGGCTCGCGTGCTTATCGCACTATCAGCGGCCATGATTGCGTTATCAACGGCGAGGACAATGTCCGCCAGCAGCCTCGGCAGGGCAGTGCGCCGGGCTGCGGTGGGCGCATCTCTATCGTGCATGCTTCCATGAGATTGGTGGGCTTCTAGCCGCGCTGCGCAATTTGCCAACTCGCCGGTGGCGCTCCAATTTCGAACCTGCAGCCCGGGCTGACCTCTCGGTTACCATCCGGCCTGCAACGGCGCCGCTCGGCAGGGGCCCCACGCTAGAGGCACGTTCTGGCAGTGGGGTGAAGATGCCTCGCGGCAAGGCGATCTGCAAGCCTCCGGCCGCTGCGGAAGCGTCGGTGAGATGCGCGAGGGGGCGCGAGGGGGCGCGAGGGGGCGCACGTCTATCGAACATTCGAACGCTTCGCGGGCGTCGGTCATACGCAGCACCTGCATAGTACCTTAAGCCGCCGGAAGCCCTGCGGCCCAAGAGGCTCCTGGCGAAGTATGTTCGATTTCTTCCCGGGCTGTGACATTTGATCAGCAGGGAACGACATGCTGCGCATCGGGCCCGCACGCGACTGTACAGTAGCACAACGCTCCCCTCCCTCCAGTAGCGCGCACTGACACTACGCTAACGGTAGGCCGCCGTAGGCCCTGTCGTCCAGTACTTGACGATTGCAGCTTGCTTTCCACTAGGGATTGGCGTACAGCAGATCTAGAGCCTTTTACTAGCAATGGCTCCCCATCTCCCTCCATTCAACCGCCTCTGCCTCCCAGGCGTGTAGCCCTTGCCGTCAGCTCTCAATCTCGCATCTCACATCTTTCCGTTAACGATACCCTTCATTGTTTGCTTTGTTTCGACGTCCGGTCGAGCCGAGCACCCACGCATTACGACATGACTGTTCCTCCAGAGGATCCGGTCCACGATACGGGAGCCACAACAGCCCCACCCAAAAAGAGGCGTAGAAGAACCGGTGCTGGGGGCGCCCAGGACGACTGCTTCACCTGCCGCAAGCGTGCTGTAGCTTGTGACAGGAAGCGTCCGTACTGCACGCCATGTATCCAGATCGGCAAGGACTGCTCGGGATACAAGACGACGTTGACCTGGGGTGTGGGCGTAGCTAGTCGAGGCAAGCTTCGTGGGCTTTCAAGCCCCGTAGCGAGCAGGAAGCCAGACGCAGGCGATTCTGGCACTGCTAAAGGCGTAGCAAAGCGTAGGAAGAGTTCGTTGCTTGGAACTGCCGTTGATTCTGCAGCGACGCCGAAACCGTCCACATCGAACCCAGCCTCATCTCAGGCACCAGCATCGCCGCCCACGAACGAGACGTCGTATCCGCCACTCAGCATTCCCATCCCACCGCCACAACTTCAAGATGGCTGGCATGTCCCTGGATTCCTGAACCATAGACGGATGGTATCCGGCAGCTCGCCGCCGGACCGGCTTCAAACGGCCTTCAGCCCTTCATTCGAGCATGACGCATATCCCATGTCCGCCATGTCCATGAGTTCATATGCCGACGAATGGAACTCGCCCAACGAGTTCCCGCATACTCCGGCGGCGCCGATTTACGCAGATCATCACCAGAACATGGAATCTTACTTGGACATTCCATCACTTCATTCCGGCACTGATTCATATCCGCAATCACTCAGCTCCAGCATCGATTCCCTGCACAGTGCAGGGTCCGGACACAACATTGAGAACATCGAACCAACGCAGATTTCGTCTTTCAGCAACGCCTTGTTCAGCGAAGACTTTCTGAATGCGGAGATCCAGCAACAAGAAGACTGCAATACCAACGACGAAGTGTCTCTAGTGCACTCCAGCTTCAACCAGCCATTCTTCTTCGTGTCGCCGCGACTGCAATCACTCATCTCATACTACGACAAGCATATTTGCCCTTTTCTGGTAGCATTTGACAGCCCGGACAATCCATATCGCATGCACATCATCAACCTATCTACACAAAATGAGGGACTACAGCATGCTATTGCAGCACTGGCAACGAACAACATGCGCATGCGTCAGATCGAGAACCGCAAGACCGGATTCGTGTCTGAGATCATGGGTGGCTTCGACAGCAACGATCTTACCCAACCGACAGCTGAAGAGAGCTGCTACAAGCAAGTGTCGATCGAGCAACTAAACATGCAACTGGCCGATCCTCGCGCGGCACATGACGATTCCGTCCTCGCGACTCTGCTGGTCCTGTGTCTATTCCATGTTTGCGACACTGGCTTCAGCAAGTTCAAAACCCAGCTTGCCGGTGTCCAAAAGCTGATGTCGATGAGAGATCCCAACACTAAAAGTATTTTCACCGACTGGGTGGAGATGTTCTTCACTTGGTTTGATGTCATGACCTCCGCGGTCAACGACAGAGAAGCACAAGTCCAGAGTGACAGTATGGACATGCTGAACTTCAATTCCAATCTCGGCGCGCTAGAACAGTTCTCCGGCTGCGATGGACGCCTTTTCAAGCTCATTGCCCGGCTTGGACGACTTAACCTTCTGAGCCAAGGACGACCGGTATCACCACAGAGGGGCAGGGACCGTCCTCGGGCCCAGAGCGTCCTGTACCAAGGACGGGAGGGCAAGTGGCCCATGGGCAAGGCTGACAGATACATGTCCGCGATGGACTACAAGTTCGTCGACGGGAACGGCTGGGGATCGCCTATCATCCCCGAAGACGACTCTGACTTCCCTGCTGATGACCCGTCCAGACCCGCGTTCGATGACCGACGCGAGTTCTGGGCGGAATGGCACGACATTCGCATTCGCCTCACGCAGTGGCAGATGGACTTCTCGACGATGCCGTCGGCGCCAGATAGCCAGAGCGACCCGGCGCGTCTGGCAGCTGAGCAGAGGGACCTGCTGCATATCTCGGAGTCCTTCCGTTACTCTGCATTGCTCTACGTCACTCGACTCGCGTACCCCTTCCTGCCATCTGCGGCAACACAGTTCCAACACACGGTCAGCCTCGTGCTTCACCACATCACAGCACTGCCAATCACGTCGTGTGTGAACAAGTTCCTCCTCTGGCCACTGTTCATTGCCGGCACAGAGTGCGTCGATGAAAGCCACCGAGACCTCATTCGCGCGCGGTGCATCGAGATTCAACGCGAGAGCGGCTTCTTCAACAACATTTCCTGCCTCGAAGTCCTCGAGCGCGTTTGGATGGACGAGGACGTCCGTCTCGGCCCGGAGATGGAAATTCACGCGAGGAGGAGAGACAGTGAGCCTCCGATGGGGTGTAGGGGCAGGCAAGCGTTCCGCTGGCGGAGGGCTATGGACCGTGTGGATGGCGAGTACATCATGATATGAAATAACGAAACTGTTTCGACAACAGCAAAGGCAAAAGTACAGACCTCGGCTAGATGAAAGTTATGTTTGGTAATGTTGCTGCCTGCGGCGCAGCACGAAAAGCATTTGTAGATACCGTACGATATTGGACAAAACTCATCAATGCCTTGTGATTGCGTTCCCAGTATCTCGTGAGTTCCACGAGCGCCCAATTGATTGTCTGCGTGCCCGATTGGGCTGTTCGTATAGGGCGCAGCGCTCAGAACAGCGAAACGACCGAGCTACGAGCGACTCCGCCTCTGACGTCTGGCTTTGACTTTGAGCCTAAGCCTAGACCCTTTGTCCAAAGACATTCCCATATAAACCGGCCAAAGCACTCCCGTCGCGACTCGGGGTATGCGTGTGTAGCATTTTCTATCAGCTACTGCAAACATTCGACACAATGCCAGGCTCCTCGCGGCTCCCCGTGAGCCTGCCGAACTTCCGCAAGCAGTACAGCTTCAGCCGGCCCAGCTCGCGGCAACAGGCCGTGACACAGGGCCTCGACATCATCCGCAATCTCCTCCTGGTCCTTTTCATTCTGCGATACACGAGAAAGACATGGATACACCTGCGCGGCTACGGCCTCATTGGGGCGATCGAGCGACTCTACAAGGACGTCTACAAGCGCCTCTACGGCCTCTTCCTGAAGCTCCCCTTCGTGCAAGCAAAGGTCAGAGCGGATGTGGACAAGGCGATCATGGAGCTGGAGACTAAGCTCGTGCCTTCAGGGCCGGGCGTGACGAAGTACACAGCGCTGCCGGCTTCGGGCTGGACGGCTGAGCAGGTCCGCGAGGAGCTGAAGAAGCTGGGAGAGATGAAGCACACGAGGTGGGAGGACGGACGCGTGAGCGGTGCTGTATACCACGGCGGCGACGAGCTGTCGGATCTGCAGGGCGAGGCGTTTAGGAAGTTTGGCGTGAGCAACCCGATTCACCCGGATGTCTTCCCCGCTGTGAGGAAGATGGAGGCCGAGGTGGTGGCGATGACCCTTGCGCTTTTCAATGCCCCGGAGACTGGTGCTGGTGTTACCACGAGCGGTGGTACAGAGTCGATTCTCATGGCTGTTCTGGCCGCGAGGCAAAAGGCGTATCACGAGCGTGGCGTCCGTGAGCCTGAGATCATCCTCCCGGAGACAGCACACACCGCGTTCCGCAAAGCAGGCGAATACTTCAAGATCAAGATCCACCTGGTCCCCTGCCCCCACCCGTCCTACCGCGTCTCGACCTCCCACGTCTCCCGCCTGATCAACAGCAACACGATCATGCTCGTTGGCTCCGCGCCCAACTTCCCGCACGGCATCGTCGACGACATCCCCGCGCTCTCCCGCCTCGCCGTTTCCAAGAACCTCCCCCTCCACGTGGACTGCTGCCTCGGCTCCTTTGTCATCCCCTTCCTCGCCCGCGCCGGCTTCGACGCCCCGGACTTCGATTTCCGCGTCCCCGGCGTCACCAGCATCTCCGTCGACACCCACAAGTACGGCTTCGCGCCCAAGGGAAACAGCTGCGTCCTCTACCGCTCTTCCGCCATGCGCTCCTTCCAGTACTACATCTGCCCAGATTGGTCCGGCGGCGTCTACGCGTCGCCCAACATGGCTGGCTCGCGCCCAGGTGCCCTCATCGCTGGCTGCTGGGCTTCGCTCATGAACATGGGCGAGAGCGGGTACATCGACACGTGCCATAAGGTTGTCGGCGCTGCCAAGCGCGTCGAGGACGCCGTCCGCGAGTCCCCCAAGCTCAAGCACTCGCTGCAGATCGTCGGCAAGCCCATGGTGTCCGTCGTCGCGTTCCGATCGCCTGTGGGCGCTAAGAACGGGCCGGACTTCGTCGACATCTACAGTGTTGCGGACGGCATGTCGGCCAAGGGCTGGCACTTGAACGCGCTGCAGGACCCGCCTGCGATCCACGTCGCGGTCACGCTGCCGATTGTGGCGGCTGTGGAGGAGCTGGTGAAGGATCTGGAGGATGTTGTCGAAAGCGTCAAGGGCCAGGTGGAGGATGGCAAGAAGGGTGATGCCGCGGCGCTGTATGGTGTTGCTGGCGCGCTGCCGGACAAGAGCATTGTCAATGAGCTTGCGGCGGGGTTCCTTAACTCGCTTTATAAGGTTTAGGGCATTTAGGCAGGGCAATTCATGGATATAAGGAAGAAACTGAACTTCGTAAATCTGCATCAAGTGTTCAACACGTCAACGATGCTTACTCTGCTTTGGACCGCTGTATCACGTGATTTCGGCTTCAGGATTCCTACCTCGGGCTGGTTTGTGATGCCGGTCGAGGGAGTTCTAGATTAAGCAGAGTCGTGTTGGCAATCTTCAATGATGTCTTTAATCGAGCTTAATTAATAGTGCGAGGCTTTTTGGCGCTGTGCATTACTTTAGGAAGGTACGCAGTACTGGAGTACTGCCGCGTTTACTATAGGTAAGCATCTTCGAAGCCATTGGCCCAGGCTGAGCTGCTTCACGTCCACTGCAGAAGATGCCCGGTGTCATGGGCCGGGAAGAGTGTAGGATTCTGAGCTTCGGGGATCGCAAAGATTCGAGAAACGTGTGCGGTGCGTGATTTGAACAGACTTCTTTATCCCGTGACTTTCTATACAGAGCCCTCCGCATCGCGCGCCTCTGCCACTAGATCGCCCAACATTCCTCCCTGCTTCACTCTTACAGCCCTCCAATTGCGCGTCTAGTCGTCCAGTCTGGCGGGGAAGGTGCCGGCCTCCCTCTGGTCGTCCCAGCGCTGCGCCCAGCCGGACGGGCAGAGAGAGCGGTAGGCGAGGTAGAACTGCGGGATTGTTAGGAAGAGTCGCGTGGTCGGTCGGGGATTGCGATTTCGGCGTGCGTACCTGGCGGCAGGGCTTGAAGTCCTCGCCCTTGGCGTTGATGCACTTGTGGTAGTCGACGTAGTTCTGCCAGCAGTGCTTGGTCTGGTTCTGGTTCGGAAAGCGGGCGTCGAAGCCTGGGTGCGGGCTGGGGTTAGCAAGATGTATTTGGACAGCGCTGCAATCGCGTTTTCGAGGTATTCCGAAGGCATTGGGGTGTGGGTGCGGTCATACCGGCTGTGAAGCTGTCAGTGTCTCTGGTCTAAAGCTATCGCCAAAGCGGGCAAGTGGAACGCACCAGTCACGAACTTGAAGGGCATGGTCACGCGCTCCTCGTCGTCAGACATGTTTGCGGTATTTCTCGGGGGGTAAGGTCGGTTTGTGGTGGTGTAGCGGTGGCGGCGGGCTGGTGTCTGCTGCTGTATGCGCTCCGAGCAATGAGGTCGACGAAGGAGAAGCGACTCGCCGGAAGCCGCGCTTGCTTGCGCACGAGCCACATCGCCAAGTTCACCTGGCGAGCTGCGACAGCGACAACTGCAGCGGAGTGCCCTATACCATTGCTTTGAACGCCTCAAGCTCGCCGTCTCTCCGCTCACCCACCACACACACAATGCAGTCCACCCGTGCTTTCAACATGCTCAGGCAGCGCGCCGCGCCCGCCTTCCGCGCCCAGCCCACCAGGGGCCTCCGCCTCCAGGCTTCGCCTAAGATGAGGACTCCCGTTCCCGTATGTATAGCGCCACCGTGGACCAGCAAGGCCAATGCTAACAGCATCGCAGAAGGAGGAGCACTCCGGTATGTGATATCTACGGCAGTCCGCCAGCACCCGAACTAACGCTGCGTCCCAGCGCACACCATCTCCCAGCGCATCCGCTCTCTCAAGAAGATCCCCGTCGAGCTGCTTCCCATTGCCGCCGTCTTGGCCGTCGCCCTCGGCGCCGCTGGCTACAGCATCATCCGCAAGTTCTACACCGACTCGACCCTCCGTCTCTACAGGTCGGGCCCCTCCAAGGACCACTAGGTTGCGAATCTGCCAGAATGCATTTTGAAGAGAGGAGTTTGTACATGACCCGGGTATCTTGGGAGGTCCTGAGATTGGAATTGGCGTCTCGAAACAGCCATCTCCTATGTAGTAAAGCAATGTGAGGCCGGTTCGAAAGAAGAGCTTTAGCTTTTCCATGGGAGCTTCGTGATGCTATGACATGTGATTACTGGAGAGCTTGGGGAAGCAATTGACGAACGTATTAGTCTTTCTTGTCCCTGAAAACCATGCACGATGCGTCACCAAGATTGAGCTTGTTTCGGCACTCGGACATGGCACAACGGCAAACCCGGCAGTGAGTTATGCGACGCGAGTTCAAATGAACCAAGCTATTCGAGCCTCCCGGCATGGCATTTGACCACTCCTGAGGAACGCCTTCGCCGATACTTAACGGCCTCAGAAGCTTCCGCGAACAGCTCAGATGCGCCTGCTTTCGCGGAGAGATAACAAGCGAGCTTGCATAAGCAATCTCATTCTTTCCCTTTATGTTCGCTGGGATGGCTGATAGCTTCGCCAGGAGTTCCACACTTCCGGGAGATATTCTCGAATGAGAATAATTGGACTATCATGTAAAGCCTGACCGTAGTGAAATCAATCAATGGCCTGGTCGACTAGCCCGGCGGCTCAACTGGTTCGTCCTCCTGAAGGACAGCCACCAGCAAAGAACTTGATTGATGACCAGGCTTGGGCCTGCGAATCGAGCTTTGGCACTCTCAGGCCTCCGTCATCATGCCTAGAATTTGGCGAAAGTTCAGACGGCGATGTAAGCCATCGAAATGGTTCGTAGAGGACTTGCAACATTGGATTCATTTTCGCGAAATTGTCGTTGTGTATGCGCCGCGGATTTTTTTCAGCGGAGTGTGTGAGGCATATTTACAAGCGTATTGTGGCGCTATCTCCCCTCTCATTTCCTTGATGGACACGAGCGACCTGCCTTAACCTTCAGCGGTATGAAGTTGCACCAATCCATCCATGCAAAAGATCAGAATCACAGTGCATGCCCAAGCTTTCCAACAGAGTTGACTGATTGATTCTTAATGCACCTTCACTGTACAACTATTCGATGACGAGGAAAAGATTGATTGATTGATTGATTGATTGATTGATTGATTGATTGATTGATTGATTCTTTACACAGAATCTGAGCATAGAGTCATGCCAAATGCCTCACAAAATGCTGCTGTTACTCTTCATTCGATGTCGGCTGTTATGATGCTGGCGTCCAGACCTTTAATCAAGTATGACGGATCGCACGAGTATACGCGCTCTTGATCTACTGTGCGAATCTCACAATATATATCATTGTTTGAGGTATCGTGGTTCGGGACCGTCGTCGCTAATCGTATCAGAACATGTCCATCCGCATCCGATTAATGTCCCACGTTAGACTTGTGTTTCATTGGCGATGTGCTTTCATCTTCTGAAATCTCCTGGAATTACCATAAATACATCTACGTGTGCTTCATAAGATGTTGACCTCGGTCCTCGTTCTTCTCGTCGTAATCAGCTCGCCAAGCGGAATCCGGGCCGCGTCTTTGCACGGGCTGCTACGCGACACGATGGGGATGCAACGTCACACACATCGAGCTTCTTCTTTGGGTAAGATCGATACTTGACTGTCTTATCATCGTCGTCATGCCCCAAAGCTAGATCCTTGTCGCTGGCAATGGTATGCCCGCGCTAGCCATGCCACCGCCTCTTAGCTATGCTTCTTTGCGCCGCATCACAGAGCTAAGACGGTTAAGCTGCAATGCTACCATGTTTTTACGTGCTTGTTTGTGCGTGACCTCCGGCTTGTCACGGATAATGGGCCATTTTCTCCAATGCTAAAACTGGCGATCGTTGTTCAGGTACGCAAGCGTCGATGAGCATGCGACCGGGGATGTCTAAGTACGAACTTCTCCAATTTACCTTACGGTATGAGGAAGGTGGGCGGCATAAAGCAAGGCTTACTATCAAGTTGATCCCGGCCGGTGATGGTTAAGTAACTCGCATCCCTCTGTTATGATCCCAACGTCTCCTTCAAGTTCCTGTATCATTTCCAGGGTTGGGTGGTTCAATATGCTCTCCAAATCTTTCCTGGCCACGGCCACGGGCCTTTTGACGCTCGCTGGTTCCAGCTCTGCGTTGAACCCAAGATTGTTCCGCGAAAGCACTGGCAGCAAAGCGACTCATCTCAAGCGTCAATACTACCCGGCAGACGCTACCGACGTCAAGACTCTCACCACACCCTCGAATGTGACCATCAGATACAAAGAGCCTGGCAAGGAAGGCGTTTGCGAGACGACACCTGGTGTCAACAGCTACAGTGGTTACATTGACCTGGCACCCAACGTTCACGCGTTCTTCTGGTTCTTCGAATCACGTCGGGATCCGGCCAACGACCCCATCACACTCTGGCTTAATGGCGGACCAGGAAGTGACAGTCTCATTGGACTGTTTGAAGAACTTGGCCCTTGCAGATTGACCGAGAACCTCACCAGCGTTGTCAACGAGTACTCTTGGACCAACGTGAGCAACATGCTGTTCCTCTCGCAGCCGGTTGGTGTGGGCTTTTCTTACCAAGAGGAGGAGATTGGAAGCTTGAACGAGGTTACGGGTGGTTTCGTCAATGCTTCCGCTGCGCCTCCGACTGGTCGTTACCCGATCCTCGATCCCGTCAACAAGGGCGAAATCGATACCACCGAGCTTGCCGCGGTGGCAACATGGCACATCTTGCAAGGTTTCTTGGGCGGATTGCCGCAGCTCGACCCCGAAGTTGGTGTCGGCAAGGGCAACAAGGAAAAAGAGTTCAACTTGGCTACGGAGAGCTACGGAGGTGAGACAGATGGTTAGTTCTGGTAAAATGGCATTGCTAATGTTTGAAAGGTCACTACGGACCTGGCTTCTTTGATCTTTTCTATTCGCAGAACCAGCTCATCCGCAATGGAACCATTGACGGCGTCGCACTCAACTTCAACACCTTGAGCATTGGCAACGGCATTATTGATGAAGCAATTCAGGCCGAGTGGTACCCTGGTGAGTTTCTCGAGCGCGGCTTTTCGCTCGTACCGGCGATGGTGATAGCAATCTAACCTCGAGATCACAGAATTTGCGACCAAGAACTCATACGGCATCAAGGCGTACAACGACACCGTCTACCAGTACTCCAAGTTTGCTCTCAACATGCCCAACGGTTGCCTTGACCAGATCAAGACCTGCCGTTACGCCGCCGCAAACGGAGAGTACAACTACAGCACGCCCATCTCCTCCTACTCCGACCCGTCAGTTTTCTCGATCTGCAGTGAGGCACAGTCTATGTGCCGTGACAATGTCGAGGGCACCTACTACACGTACGAAAAAATCGATCGTCCCACTAGAACACAAGCTGACTCTGCCAACAGTTTCTCCGGCCGCGGCACGTACGACATCCGTCACCCCAGCGATGACCCGACACCGCCACCTTACATCGAGCCGTACCTCAACCAGGCTCACGTTCAGAACGCCATTGGAGTTAACCTGAACTACACCACTTCGAACTCGGACATCTACTGGTATGGTGATCTTCAAGCTTCACTTGCATGCCCTTATGCTGACAGCTCTCCAGGCAATTCCAGAACACTGGAGACTTCATTTTTCCTAACTTCCGTCAAGATCTCGAGTATCTGCTTGATCAGGGACTGCGGGTCAACTTGTTCTACGGGTAAGTCCGCTCATGGCTGGAGAGGCGGTTTTCGGGCCCAGAATCCACCAAAACATGTCCCAACAACGCACAATCGTTCAGAACACTGATAAATACAATAGTGACGCGGATTTCATCTGCAACGTCATGGGAGGAGAGGCCGTTTCATTAAACATCAATTATACGCACTCGGAACAGTTTGCAGCAGCCGGCTACGAGAAATTCATGGTGGACGGCGAGGAATTCGGCGAAGTCAGGCAGTACGGCAACTGTAAGTCAAACAGATCGATCTGATCATTGACGAACCATGACAGACTTACTAACGTCCCTACAGTCAGCTTCCTTCGTATCTACGAGGCCGGCCATGAGGTTCCATTTTACCAGCCCAAGGCCAGTCTGGCCATGTTCCAGCGTACTCTCGAGCACCTGAACATTGCAGACGGCTCTCAGAAGGTCACGGCTGACCTAAGCACCTCGGGCCCTGCGAACTTCACGCATACTGAGCCCTACATCGCCCTGCCGTCGTCGACTTCCATGTCTGCCTCGGCTTCCAGCAGCGCGGCGGCGGTCTTCATGCACAACTTCAAGGCTTAGACGCACACGAAAGAGTAAACGAAGGGACGAATTAGAACTAAGTAACTGCAAGGGCTCAGTCTACAGAGCTAGGAACAGAGACCACTACTGCATATTGTGGACAGAAGTCCAAGTGTTCTTCTTGCAGCTTAACGCAAAGATTGGGCCACCCAATGACCTGTAGACAATGGAAACTCACCACCCTTCTCAACGGTGATGTTGAATGGAAGCGAGCGGAAGGCGATGATACTAGCTCCTGATCGTTGTGCCGTAGCGGAAGCGTGGTTTCTCAATTGATTTTGACCGAGCACTCAATCGCGCCACACGCTAGTATCTGCGCGAATAGGAGTGCCAGCTCCTGCGGAGCCAGAGAGAAACAATCCCCTCACACAGTCGCCGTCGGCCAGTCAATACTTCAGCGTCAACCAAACGAAGCTACGTAAACAGTCTTTTCGCCTCTTGCCGATGGACAGGACGCCCTTTCGGCGAACTTCATCAGGACGATATTCCGTACGGTTGCGGATTTCATCTATGAGCCATCAGGGCTACGTTCATCCAAATTGATATCGTGAAATTTGATACTGGACAGGACTCCTCCGTAACCCGTGCCTGACGAGGCTGACATTTCTCGCAAAAAACGCCCTATAAAAATCGGAAATATGCTACTGTACGTCTCGTCTCGTCTCGGTCGTTTCAGCTCAACAACAACAACAAATATGCCGCTAACTCAAGATTGCTCATGCCGGTCCTTTTTGTTTTTCTCAAATGCACAAACCCTTTCCGGGAACCTCCCTCCCCTCCAACGATTTTTTCCTCCTCACCATCCCGTCCTTCCCGCCCCTCCAATGGGCCTCTCTCTCTCTACACCAACCTACTGCAACGTAGCAGCAAGATCGACGCCCGCGCCCTTACTCGGCGCCAGACTGCCTTCGATCCTGCGCTTGGCCTCCTGCTTCTCCGCCTGCGTCGGGTCCTTCTTCTGCATGTCCGGTTTGTGCGGCTCGTGGCCGGGCGTGTGGCCGATGCTCATTCCGACGCGGATGAGCGTCTCGAGCGCCGTGTTGGAATTGCTGACCATGTCGTCGTCGAAGTGCACCTTGCCGGGCTCGAAGAGCAGCAGCAGCGTGCTGCCGCCGAACTTGAAGTAGCCGAGCTCTTCGGCGCGGCGCACGCGCTCGCCGGCCTTGCGGGTGATGACCGTGCTGCCGACCATCATGGCGCCGACGCAGATGACCATGACGCGGCCGTGGGCGTCGGAGTCGACGGGGACGACGTAGCGGACGTTCTCGCCGTAGACGTCGAGCGCGGAGCGGATCGCCATCGGGTTGACGGTGTAGTACTCGCCTTCGATGAGCTTGGGCTCGCCCAGCGTGCCGTCGACGGGGATGTGGAAGCGGTGGTAGTCCTGCGGCGCGAGGCGCATGATGCCGAGCGCGCCGCCGTGGTAGCGTTTGGCGTCCTGCGGGTAAGCGTCGCCGAGGAGGCGCTCGACGCTGAATTCGCGGCCTTTGACCCAGATGCGCTGGGCTTCGTCGAGGCGGTTGAAGACGACGGAGCGGCAGTCTGCGGGGCTGACTACGATGTGCGGATCGTTGGGGGCGGAGCAGGGGCGGGCGCCGGGTTTGAGTTCGCGGTAGAAGAATTGGTTGAAGTTCTTGAACTCGTTTGTTGGGACGAGGACCTCGCTCATGTCGAGCTGGTGGAAGTTGATGAAGCCGGGGATTTGCGCGGCGGAAGCTGGATCGTCGTATTTGCGGCCTTGTTTGAACGACATGGAGCGGAGAAGCTTGCGGACTGAGGAATACGGTCAGCATATATGTCGAAGGTTTATTCAAAATATTGGCATGTCGAGAACCCAATCGCCACAGGGATTTAATCAATGGATGTGGAAAGCGGAACTTACTCTTCTCCTTCTCCATACGCCGGCTCTTAAGGCCCTTGTACAACAATCGAATGCCCAAACGGACGTAAACGCTCATACGCTCCTCATTGATCATGCCAGTAATGCGGTCCTGGACGAGAATATTCGCGCTGTTTGCGCCGAGCTTGTAGCCACCGTATGAGACCTGTTTTCGAAGTCAGCACCAAGAGTCGAGACTAAGATACACGACAGGACCCAGCCTACCTTCGAAATCACCTTGCTGTACCACTTCCTCTGGGCCTGACTACTGGTCACGAACCCAGCCATGACCAAGTTGTTCACCGCCCTCCAGTCGCTGCTCGCACATGTAGCGATGTGAGTGATGATGTCCGCGTCTGTAGTCTTGCTGCCACGCGCAAGTCGCGGCTGATGACAAATGGGACACTCCTGGATCTCCACAACGTGCTCTTCCTTGCCGCTGTCCTCGTCGAGATCCAAGTCCGGCTCTTCTGCGTTGAGGTCGTCGTCTGGAAGCTCCTCGCCCTTCTCGCCCTTCTCGCCCAGGTCGCTGACCTCGAGAGCTGGAACGGCAGTATTGCTCGGGTTCAGGTTGGCAGTCTTGCCACCGTCGAGGTAAGGCGTGGTGCCGCCAGGGCTTTCGTTCGGCGAACTCTCGCTCGTCTTCACCTGGTTCGCCCTCGACTTCCTCCAGTGCGGAACGTGCATGGATTTCTGCGTCTCTTGCGACTTCTGCAGCTGCTCTTCGAGACAGATGACGGCTTGGTCCATGGTCAGGATCTCCTCGTCGTTGTTTTGTCGCTTGAAGCGCGTGTAGAACCCGTCGATCGTGCTGTTGTGGAGTGTTGAACCAAGTGTGTCCAGCATGGTTGTGAGCTCTACCTTGTCGAGGGTTCCGCTGTCGTCGGTGTCGTACTGGCGAAGCATTGCTCGCCAGAATTGCTGCCGAAGAGCTTGATATGACATGTACTTCGCGTGGATGTAGAGGACCGGGTTGTGTTTGTCTTCCCATCGCTGCTTGTTCTTCAGCTCGAGAGGGACCTCGAAGGCGACGAGGCTGTGATCTTCGGTATCGGAAATGGCTTGGCTATCAGAGACGTCTTGCATGGACCGACTTTGAGGCTCGGAAGTGGGACCCCCCGAACTCTCCCGTTCTTGAAGAGCCGGCCTTGCTTGAGAGCTGAGGCTGTTACTGCTCGAGCTACGATGGGGCTTGTTCAAGTTCGTGGACGAGCTGTTGCGACTACTCCTCCCAAGCGTGTCACGACTAGTGGTCCGCGACAGAGGAATTCGGAATCGCTTCTTGCGTTCACGCTCGTTCTCACCTCCAGGAATCTGAAGGTTGTCAGAATCAGGGAGTGCGTACAGTCCAGTCTCTGGATCCGCTTCCGGCTGCAGCTCGATGACCTTGCTCAAAGGGAAGCTTGCTGTTCCGACAAAATCGTTGCCGCTGAACTTGTCCCGATCGACCACAGCAAAGTTCAATGAATAATTGACGGCCTGCCTGATGACCTGGAAGACCAGCTTCTCATCATAAACAGGATTGAGGTCGTGCCTGACGACCTTCGTCCGGTAAGTCTTCCTGCCCAGGGAGGCCACGACGAAAGGATCCATATCGAAGCTCGTGCGCGTCATGTTCTTCTCGGGCGGCAAGTCCGTGATACGATTGATTTCCAGGAAGAGCACGCCTGCAACCTCGCTTGTGTTACTGAACTCGTATGCTTTCAGCTTGCTCTTCCTCTTCAGCTTCTTGATCTTCGCCCGCCTTCGCTTCCTCTGCTTCTCCTCTGCTTCTCCAGACGGTGTCGGGGGTCCTTCGTCCGTCTCGTCAGAAGGCTCCTTGTCCTCGTCGTCCTCCTCGCTCAGATCATCCAGATCCCTAGTCTGGATCCTAGCCAGAAGGTCTTCGTCGTCCTCCTCGTCGTCATCATCTTCCGCGACTACTCCGTAGAACTTCTGGAGGATCTGGTTCGGTGTCGCGGCAGCATTGAGCGGGTCGTAAATGGTAAACTTGAGCAGCACCTCTCCGGAAATGTTGCTGTCCTTCTTGCTCTTTCTGCGCCCGCTCCTCTTAGCTTTCACGGGGAACCATTTGGCCTCGGGCGTGGTGGAGCCGGAGCTGAAGAGGTCCTCGAGCACAACGTCGAACTCGCCCATGTAATCATTCCTAAATCGGTCTTTGTCCCAGCAGACAGCCTCGAGCAGAGCGCTGTCCGCCGTGGTGATCGGCATTTCGAAGGTCTGCTTCCATTCCGGATTGAGCGTCTTGCTTATGACGCTGGTGGCCTCTTTCGCATCGCCCAGAGTGAGGACGAGGAACGGGTCGGAGGTGCCGCTCTTGTCCTTCGCTGCGAGGTTCCTGCCCTTCTGCACCTCCACCTTCAACACCAGGCCCATGCCCTTGTGGTCTCCCTGTTGCGGCAGGCTGCTGCTCGCATCCGCCGAGCTCGTGGGAGCTTTCATGTTGCCATTCCTAGTGGGCGAAACGTTTCGGCTGCCAGCAAGCGGGGTGGAGGCGGCGGTGCTGTTGAGGGAGGGAGTGTTGGAGTTGCCGGGCTTGAAGCGATTGAGGGACAGATGCGAGGTCAAGTGCGGACGCGGCATGCTTGCCAGGTGGGCGGCCGGGTGCTCGCGCTTCCTTGCTTGTGGTGTTCAAGTAGTAAGCCAACGCCGCCAATCACGAGGATCGGCGGGCCCGGGATGCAGGAGGACAATGGCTGAGGGCAGCAGGGCGGCGAGGGGTGTGGTGCCACGTGGCGGAGGCTCTGGCGGTGCAGCACGGCGGCAGCAATGCACGAGCAGGAGGTGGAAGCAGGTCTGGTCTGACGCAGGTCAATTGCCCAGGTAGATATTGATGGGCTGACGGCGGATGTGCGGCCGCGTGGGCAGTAGGTAGGAAACAAGGTTTGGGGCTTTGGGAGTGGATGGATGCGGGCGGGGAGGTGGACGTCCTCAGGCCTGCGGGGCAGCGCCGGGGCAGCGACGAGACGGTGACGGTGACGGGGAGGGGAGGGAGGGGAGGGGAGGGCCAACGTTGCCGCAGCTCAGGGCAGAGGAAGCGAGCAAGGGGAGCCTTCAGTGCAGCGGGCGAGCGTGACGCTGTGCTGTCTCGAAGACTCGAAGCTGTCCGGCGGACCCGGCACTCGAGACGATCGCAACGTGTGTACATAAGGTAGTGTGTACCTCGAGGCGTGCGGCACATGCCGGCCCGTTCGCTGCTCAGGCACAGCCTCGCGCGCTCGTCGTACGTGTCAGCCCTGGGGTCACGCCGTGGGTCTCGAGATGCTCTGGTTATATATTTCCGGCAACACTACCGTCCTGGCGAGATGCTGCGGCCTTGGTCTGGCTACCGTGATCACTGGAAACAAGGCAATCATGCCTCCAACTCTGCACCGATCAGCACAGCGGGTGCACTCAGACAAAAGCAAACAAAAGCCTCGGGGCGCTGCTGCGTCTTTTGCTATGGAGGATCCCTCGGCGGCTCTAGTCAAGCGCATCATCGCCCAGACCAAGGGACAGCATCCCACCAGCGAACGTCAGGTGTCTGGAACGTGCGGCTCGGGACCTGGCGATCCGTTCTGCTCTGTTGCGCCGAGTGGGTTTCGACGTTTGTGGGCCCTCCGCGCCGGCTTATCGCTGCGCTTTGCCATCCGTTATACCCGCAGAACCACTGATATTACTACTGATCCTTGGTCATACAGCTTCAAGCCCGCAGTCGCGCGAGACAAACGCCACGCGAGGTGTGATGGGACATCTGCTTGTCTCACATTGCTGCCGACTTGAAGAAGTAGAGATGATCGAGCGCGAAAACACCCTCTTCGATCGGTAGGAACAATAATTCTGCCAGTACCTGTATGGTCGTTGCAGAATCGTCTGATGGATTCTTTGGCGCAATTATTTGGCAATTTCTGACTTTTTCGATGCCTTGAAGCCTGCCCTGAAGCTCACCGCTACGAAGCCATACGCGTGAAGACAAAAACCACTCTCCCAGCCGGTCAGGACTTGTCTCGACGCATGCGGGCATTCACGTATGCTTTCGGGCATGGCGCAAGAGATGTGAATCGCGCAATGGCGCCGAGCATGGTGGCAGAAAAGGTGTCTTCCAGCCATGCACTCACTTCTATCTCTAATCGAAGCCTTCACCAAGGCACGTGGCGATTTTAGATCTTGAAGTTACACATTGTCTAAACCTTTCCGGGCCATAAAAGCATTTTGGAATTGGGAAGTGTGTTTAATGCGGCACTGAGGACGGTCAGGCGATGAGAAAATTGGAGACGAGAAGGCCGATGTGTGAGAACGACTGCCATTACTCTGGAGTTTCGAAGAATGCATTGGTAATGATAGTTTCCACTATTTCGTCCATCCCATCTCGTCATGCCCGGGTACCCAAGGAGTCGACAACGACAAGGAATGCTCCTGACTCTCACTGTTTCTCCAGCCCGATCGAAAATCTCCTCAACTAAGCAATGATGAGAGCGCTCGTCCGCCTCGAGCTCTTAGGTATTGAACCAATCTCCCACTCGTCAGTGATCCAGAAGGAAGCCTATTCGAAGTTGACATTGGTCTCCGGCAACGATCGACTAAAGAATTCGCTCGCGCTGATCGAAATCCGCCGGGCCTGCCTGAGATAGAGGATTTCTCAGCGGTGACCAGATCTGACAAATAGGACACAGTCGGGACAGCCTGCGTTGACGGGAACCCACAATCGTTCGACACCTCAAAATCTCCTCCGCCGCCTCCTATGATGCCCCTCTCTCGGCTTCTTCGTTCGGAACTTGATCCTCGGAAACCGGCCTGGCTCGAACCGGATCGAAATCGTGATTACGCTCGTCGGATGGTCTCTGGGGCCCAGCTTGATCTTCATCGAGAACGACGACGGCGAGAACGAGTCTGGGAAGTGGACGTGGCGGTTGTTCTCATCGTTGGGCAGAGGGTAGTTGTACGACGTATTGGTGTAAGGCGGGTACTCTGAGGCGGGCATGTTGGGCTGCGTTGGCTGCGATTCTTGATGCGCTGGCTGGGAGGTGATGAACTTACTCGAAAGGGAGGAGCCAAGGAGGGGAATTGGCTTTCTTTCGCCGCTCGAGGTCATGGTCGCGGATGATAGTCAGGAACCGAGATGATCTGGTCGGGTGCGGAATTGGTCGTTCGTGGGTGCCACGTGATGGGGGTCAGGTTTGAAACATTTGTTTCACGACCGCACGTGACCGGCTCGCTTGAGGATTCTACGAGGGCAGATGACTTGCAGGTACTTGCGCCAAAGTAGAGCTGGTGTCGTGCGGATCATGCAATACATAAAGGCCGCTGAGGATCTTGTAGTCATCCTGATGTTCTACGGTCACCCTCTACAATCGACTATTATCACGTGACTGACGCCAAATCACTTCACTTCACTCTACATCCTGCTCGGTCAAGGCCAACGCCCCGAGATACGATGGATACAGATCACTGAAACGTAAGCAGACATGTCTGATGTCTGATAATAGTCTCGGATGACCTACCTTCACCAGATTACCACCATACCCTCCCTTACCCCTTTGCGCATCACCTGCCATCGTTTTCACATATGTAAGCTTGCGCAATTCGCTGTGACACAACCAGAGCACGAGTAGGCCATTATGTCTCATTCAGCGCAGTGGACGCAGTGCAAATCGTATGTACGGGTATATGGGCCTTCGCCGATGATCGAGGACTCTCTGGTGAGCTCCATTGAAACTTAAAACCGCCTAACAAGTGGCTCTCTTAACCAACCCCCCGAAACGTCCGCCCACGCGATCCTTGCTGCATCTAGTTCAATCCCGCATGTCATCACCCTTGTTGTAGGCGTGCACTCCCACGGAAGTCTCCTCGTCGGGAGGTATCATGCCTTCCACCACACTTCCGTTTCTCCCATCGAGGTCATCGTCCACCTCGAGCCACACTTTGCTGGTAGCCGGGATGGGCGAGATGCGGCAAAGCAGAGCGTACACGACCGCCGCCACGATGAAGCCGCAGAAGTAGTTGAGGTTGTAGATGTACTCCGCTCCGATCGGGACGGGAGTGCCAACCGCGCCCGCGAAGCCGACCACGTTGATGATGATGCCGGCGACGTAGGCCGCGAACGCACGCCAGTGGAAGCCGTAGGTGAAGTAGTAGGGTCCTGTCTTCAGCCCGGAGTACAGGTTCTGCGTCTCTAGGTAGCCTTTGCGAACCCAGTAGTAGTCGCAGACCATCACGCCGGCGATCGACGACAGGAAGACCGAGTAGGCCGAGAGGTAGGTTGTGAAGGAGTTGCTGTCTTTCAGGAGGTTCCATGGGCAGATGGCGATGCCGACGATCGCGCAGATGTAGGAGCCTCTTCGAATGTTGATGTACCGAGGGAGCAGTGCTGTGAGATCGGTACCGGCGGAGACGGAGTTGGCTGCGATGTTTGTACCCAGCTGCGCAAGGACGAAAGCAGCCGCGATGACAAAGACGCCGAACCTTGTGGCGCCGCCCACTGTGGGATCGCGCAGGAAGTTCCCCAAAAGCTCCAATGGAGACCAAACAGGCTCGCCGTAAATCACGGCGGCGGAAGACGACACGATGATGCCAATAAAGCTGGTGAGCCCGAACGAGCATGGAATCGTGAGGAGCTGAGACCATAGTGCATCGTTAGGGCGACGAGCAAAACGACTGAAATCAGGATCGTTGATAATCAGGGCAGCGAAATTCGCAATAGAGGACATGATGCTACAACAGTCGTCAGCCTATGTCCATCGTGACAATGCGAGAGCGTTGTCTTACCCTTTGATGATGCCCCAAGCGAGGGCGCTGCCTCCAACTTTGGCTGGTTGGTCGACAATGGGTCCGAGACCATCCGCGCGGACGATAGCCCAAATGAAGAGTGCGATACCCGCAGAAGGTGCAACGTACGACTTGACGGTGAAGAGGTGGCGAAGCTTGTGCACTGGGAACCATAGGAATGGCAGCGAGCCGAGCCAGAACAGGAAGAACGAGACGAAGCCAGCCGTGTTGGCTCCTGTCGACTCCGGAATCGTGTTCTTGCTGCCTCCAGCAGCGTAGTTGTCCCACGATGGCCAGATTGATCGGATCATGAGGAAGACGCATTCACCTTAACGTTGTTAGGTGGATGTGGATATGATCTCGACGAATGATACTTACCTCCAATCCAACTCTGGACACCATACCAGACGCAAGCCATGACTGAGCGATTCAAGACAGGCCATAGTGATCCCCAGATTCCGAAAGACGCTCTTCCAACGACTGGGAACGAGATGTGATATTTTGCACCAATCCTACCGGTCAAGCAGATGAACATGGCGGCAATGGAATATCCGATCCACACGCAAAGCCAAGACTGCCACCATGCAAGGCCGGGGTTGATGATACTAGCGGAAGAAATCATCCATGTGTTGATGTTGAACGAGTCTGCGATCCAGAACGCGACCTATTGGTAAAACAATCAGCGTCGTGCTCCATGGGAGGTTGGATTGCCTGTCTTTTGGATAGAGGATATGATACGTACTGTTAAATCGTTAGCATATTGTCTACCTTCTCATGCACCATAAAGAATATTTGACTTACCAAAATTTCGACTGCGCCATTCTCTACGTGCCGGCTCTACTGGTTTCAGATCCTCTAAGAGATTATGTCAGGTGGTGTGCAGGATGTTCGGCAGAGGGTAAGTAGTTACCATTGGTGAGCAGTAGTTGTGTTGTGGTGAGCCCGGGCTCAGACTCGACCGCGAACTTCTCTGCATAATGGGCCAGCTTCGAGCTCTTGACCCGCTCCATGTTGGAGGATCAAGAGGCAAGCGAAAAAGAGATAGGCCGGAAGGGAACGACGTTGTTGTCCACCAAGGCTTAAAAGGTGTAGCAGACCCGGCAATTGACTGAACACTTCGGCCGATTTTGTGGTACAAGGAAAGTCTGATGCGTTCAAGGTACCTCCCTTGTGTGGGAACCCGTGGCTCTTATGCCTTCACGGCACCGCGTGCCATGGCGATCCAGCCGCATGGTGCGTAAGGCCACAGATCTCCGCCCACGAGACTGCAGTGAACTCTACCTATTCCGCGTAAGTTGATCGTGTTGATGCTGCGAATTCGTTGGCCGAGAGGACGCGAACCTTATCAGCCGAGATAGAGTGCGATAGAGGCGCCCCGGCTCCAGGCGATAATTCTCCCCCGCTGACTCGATGTGATCGAGTAAACGTAGGGCCAGGGTCAGGCCAAGGGTCGCAGATGTGGGTAGAACCGGCCCGGCAGTGGAACTCTTACTGCCGGGGAATCATTACGTCGTTTCACGGTCCTAGATGTCGTGAACAAAGATACCCGGCCTGAGTACCTTTTCATCTGGCAGGGACACATTTAAATGCAAGGATCGCGCTAGGGTTGGCGGATCGTGCAAGAGTGCTCTTCTCATGCATTATGGAGATGCGTGAAAGGGTGGCCGCTTGCAGCGGAGACGTCCGATTGCGGGGGCACGGGGGGATTCAAATGCTGGAGACGGCGACACCGCAGACGATGGTAATTACAATAGCGACCTTCCTTGACTTCGCGTCTGTTGACCCGTGTTGCCGTGGCTGGCTATTTACCAGGTAGGTTTTTCGCGACCCTGGAAACGAGTACGTGAGACGATCGAACAGACCTTCTCTAGCGTTATCAGCAAAATCATTGGACAGAACCGGGAGGTTGTCATTATCACAGATCTAAATCGCACTTATGCACCGCTCTAGCCAAAGGGTTCACAGTTCTAGGCTCTTGCCAGGCTCTGAAAGAAGATCAAACAAGTCGATGTCGCCTATCGCAAATTCAGTGATGAAGAAATCCATGAACGGCACATCAGCATCCACCGCCACTTGTGCCCCCAGAGCGCTGCGATGCTGCGCAGGATTATTTTGTATCTCGGCATTGCTGCATTCCTTTCTCCGTATTGTCCAGCCAGATCCATCATGGACTGTGTAGTGGCACGCGAGATGGGCATTCCCAGGCTTCTCTGGATGGAGCCTTGAAGCCTCGTACTCCTGCAGCCAATCTTTCAGCTTCTGCACATACTTCACGATCCGGACCATCACGGCTTCCGCGTCAATCCTACTTCCTCGGTTCACGATGTCCAGGCACTTGTTGATGTATGCTTCCGTCTGCACATTTTCGGGAGAAAGCGTCTGACCGTAAGTGTTGCCAGGCGCCGTGATGGCAATGTGTAACTTCAACAAGGCCACCACGGTATGTGCTATTCGCGGCGCGTAGACTGACGTTGGGAGAGTGATCAACTCGGATTCTGTGAAAGTTGCAGCGGTATCTAGCAAGTTATGGCAAGCTGTCTTGAGACAGTGGACAGAGTTGATGTGGTCTTGTGTCAAAATTGGGCTCGGCACGTCGATGGTTGAAAGCCTCTCGACCATGAAAGGTGCCGCGAAAGTTGCTTTGTTGGTGGGCGTCTGCAAGACTACTTCATAGAGGAGTACCTCAGCGAAAAATCCCGTGAAAGCAAGGCTTGATGGCCAGATTTCGTAGGGGACTTGGAGCCTCCAGGTCATGATCTGGGCCTGTAGGTTCTGCATGATTTGTTGACAGGATGGTGTGCCGAGAACCGGAGACGTCGATGTCACATTGAGCTCCATGTTATCGCAGATTAAGGCTAGCATTCGGGTGACGCGGACATGTTGCGCTAGCAATGCATCAGATTCGAGAGATTGTCCGCTTAGTTCCAACTCATGCAAGCACAGATCGTGATGCGAAGACCATTTCTGCCCGTTAGCTCTCCGCTTGAGAAGAGCTGCTGTCTCTGTAATGACGAATGACACAAGCCACCTTCGATGCGCATCGACGCTATTAAGCAGCCCCTCCTCAGCCGCTCCTTCAATTGTCAAGGCTGGAGGATAATCCAAGCCGCCGAAGCCCAGGTCCACAACCATATCAGAAGTGATGGTGATAAGCTGGAAGAGTGGTATCTGTGTCGCATTTCTCGGGCTTCTATACCAGAGGCAAACAAGTTGCAAAGCCTGGAGGAGATCGAGTGACTTCTTACATTGCACAAGAGTGATAGACGTTAATTCTTCGATAAGTGTCAGGTTGATCTTGTCTTGGAGGTCCCACGAGAGTATACCGGCACTGGCGATGTAGATGATGGCGTGAAATGTATGAGGCACTGTTTCTCGCATGACTCTTGCTTCAACGCCAGGCTCCAAAGGAATGGCTGGGAAGATCGACTGATAGGAGTTCACAAATTCGTTCAGTACAAGCTGTTGCTGGTCGATGGAAATCATGCGATCAAGCCAGTCAGTACCGTCAGGAACGTCAACATCGGTGCTGGTTCCCCCTTCTGGCGATGAGTAGACCCCATTTGATTCGCTGTCAGTTCTCCCAGCGGGCTGCTCCAGTTTGCGTTTCTTCCTGAAAGATGAATCATGCGCACCGTCAGATAGCCCTGAAGACTGCGTACTGGGCGTCCGAAGATGTCTCGCTTCATCGGACGCATCTTCGAGACCTTGTGATCCGAGAAGCTTTGTAAGGGCTGCCACCTTTGCCTCCAATTCGGCTACTTTATCTTTTTGTCGCTTTGGCAGAGCAAGAACGCATGACTTGTTCAGCCGCGTACACCGTTCACAAGGCGGCTCGCCGCCGTGAGCGCCCAGCTCGCATTTGATCTTGATAGACTGGCAGTTTTGACACGCCCGGCCTCGCGGTTGGGCTGGCATGCTGGACTTGACTTTTCACAAAGTGCTGTAGCATGATAGAAGTTCTCTTCCGTTAAGCTGAGTCAACATCGTTGACGCTATGAAGGCATGCACAAGCGTGGCTGAGTGATGCTAGACATCGCGTTGATTGGCGCGGTTAGCAACCGCAGAAAGTTGGTTGACATTTGATTAAACTTTCATGATCCTGCAGCTGGACAGCTCCAAATTCACCAGGACCGTTGCACCCTGATCTCCGCCCCCGCGCTCACAGCTCACGGCGAGACCGAGCTGCGCTGACGCAGTTGGCCCTTGCTGCATCGGACCCGGACCTCTGCCTCTACGACCCTACCCTTCTCTGTGCAACACGACCTGCCGACCACGTCCGGAGCAAACGGCTCCGGCACAGTACCAACGCCACGATCTTTTGACCTCTGCATTCCTTGCGACCATTTCGACCCTACTCAAAAGCCGCGAGCTATCTTCCATGGCCGAACACAGCGTCTCCAAGATGGACCCAGACTCACACCTTCTCCTCGAGCAGCCGCTCCTCCGACTTCCTCACGAGCTATTGAAGAAGAATCTCAAATCCGCGCAGCGCGCGATAGAGCCAGTCAACAAAAACATCACATCCGCAATTCAGAGCAGCACGAAGCAAAATCCCGCCGAGACCCTCGCGAGTCTGGACGCCACATTACAGAAAGCACAGAACCTCAAGCGAAAATTGGAAGCCTTACATACAGAGGAGCAGGCGTTACATTCACAGCAGAAGGCACGGATTCAGCACTTGCAGACGCTGCACGAGATTCCGAGCCTGGGCGATGTAGCTTACGACCGATGGGCACACGTACGACTGGATCGGCTGCTTGTTGATTATCTATTGAGGCAGGGTTATACGCAAAGCGCGAAAGAGCTTGCAGAAGAGAATAAGCTGGGAGACTTGGTAGATGTGGGCGTATTTGAAGAGGCTGGGAGAATTGAGCAGGCGTTGCGCAAGGGCGAAGTGAAAGATGCATTGACATGGTGCGGGGAGAACAAGAACGCCTTGAAGAAGATCAATGTGAGTTGGTCTGAAAGACGAAGAATTGGCATTCTACTGACATTCATGGCAGAGTGAACTTGAACTTGAACTACGGTTACAACAGTTCATCGAGTTAGCACGGAGCGGAGACATCGACAAGCTCGTGGACGCGATTGTACATGCTCGGAAGCATCTCGCCGGGGACCAGAGCTCGAAATTTGGTCTGCAGGCTGGTGGACTCATGGCATACCCTCCAGACACCTTTGTGGAACCATACCAGGTAATTCGCGATGCTCGTTTTTGCATGCAGTTCCAAAAGCTAACGTTTTTTCCTTCAGACACTGTATTCACAGGAACGCTATCCTCACCTGGCGGACCTATTCGTACAAACTCACCATAACTTATTCTCTCTCCCACCAACACCTCTGTTACACATCGCTCTGTCTGCAGGCCTCAGCGCACTCAAGACTCCTGCTTGTCACTCGCAGCACGCTCTCTCCGTGACCGCGAATACTGGAGCACCTGTCTGTCCGATCTGTTCTACAGAGCTCAATGAGCTTGCCAAGAACGTGCCCTATGCCCATCACACTACCAGCTCCATGGAAGATGATCCGGTTGTTCTTCCAAATGGCCGGGTCTTCGGTCGCGAAAGATTGCAGTTGCTCAACGAGAAACTCGGAACGAAAAAGGGCTGGTATAGGGATCCGACGAAACTTGGAGAAAACGACGTCGAATGGGAAGAAGGCAGCATTCGCAAAGTTTTCATCTCGTAATTGCAAAACTGCCACGAGAAACGAAACTCACGACGAAGAGCTTGTAAATTTTAGATGAAAGATACCCAGTGTATTGCGGGAGCGTGATCGACATGAGCTTGAGAATTCGCTGCTTGCTGTTCCGCTACCTTAGCGGGCCAGCCATATGTACGTGGAAGGTCTAGACTTCCACCACCAGAAGGTGCTCGAAACATCTCCGATGGCAATTTAGTCGAACCCAATGACTAGTGCTCTTACTTCTACTAACAGGCTTCAATTGAGTGCGTGCTCTCCAATTTTGTTGCAGCGGGGTTGTGACATCACGCGAGAATCACTTCATGCGAGTATGTCATAACCATGTAATTATGGAGGGACATCATCTCAAAACCTTCAAGCTGTGTACCTGAGTGCTTCTTGAAGACGTCTAAGATACTCACACGACCACACCACCTTTCCTCTCGACACCACAAAGCCCACCTCAAATCTATCAGTACCTATTCCCTCTACTCATACAACCATGTCTGCCCCATCCGGTCACGAGCAGGTATGCTTCAATTAAATTTACAAGGCAGCGCAATCACCAGAACAAGTAGATCTGACACTTAGCTCAGGTCGTCCAGAACTCTGGCAAGCCTCACGGCAAGAACATCACTGAAGGCGGCTTCGACTCCGGCGCGCCCAACGCCAGCTTCAACAACGAGGTCCGCACCAAGAAGGACCCCGCCAGGGCCGCTCTGAACGGCATGCAAGAGGCCGATGTTCCGTCGGCTGGCGTCCAGGGTGACCGTGGCAACAAGGTCGACAACAACAACTCTTTCGCTGCTACTGGTGGCGACACCAGCGCGTAAAAGCTTTGCAGCGTGAAGGAATGATTACATTAGAAGAACATGGTTTTATGAATTGATTGAATAGCTAGCATTATGTGTTACGCTGTAATGAATACTGTGAAACTCCACTTGAGCTTCTCGTTGTATTGCATACTATTGGCACATGCCACATGGACTTCAGGCAAACGCTCTTTGTCGATCTTTCGGAGATCGGCATTGAACTCTTATGGAGCTATGCTTAAATAGACAGCTAACAACAAGGTTCCAGAGTCAGGAGACTAGCAACCTTCCACAGTCTGCCTAACTGCTTTCGTGTGTCTGCATCATCTGGGAGCTCGGCTCCGAACGAACCTCTTCGATGGCTGATTGCGATTTCCATGCTCAATGTGAGCAGGCTGCCGATCGCGTGGTTTGAACCCCCGAAGGCCAGTGACTGCCCCCGGCATAGTGTGGATGTTGCGCGGACTGCGGTGTTCAGTTTCATCGTCAATTGAGAGGTCATCGATGCTATCACTATCCTTCGCCGCAGCGTCTGTGCCGACGTGACTTAGATATTGCGGTGTTTCTGGAGATCCTGAAATGACTGGATCGCCTTGAGTAGCTCTGTCCGATGCACCAGAGTCATTGATTATTAATGGGGCAGGCTGGACGAAATGCTTTGCGCCTGTCGGTATGCATTCCGAGGAGATTGGAAAACCACTGTCGTCCTCTGTGTTGGGACTATCAGTGATGAACTCTCTCCATAAACTCTCAGCATCGTCTATCTTACTGCGATTCTGGTTCTCTGGCAATGCACATTCCGGCTGCCTCAACGGCACTTGAGAGGGCGCGAGCAAAGGCTGGTGTTGCGCGTGCAAAAACGCATTGTGCTCATGACATGGGTCGATCGTCGCGTGTTGCCACGAAGTGTGTCTGACATAGTTTTGCCCATCTACCAGACGATGCGAGATAGATAAAAGTGCTCTGTCAGAGGTGTCGGAATAAGTGCCCGTTGGATTAATGACTCTGGTGGATGTAACGTTTTCTCCTGGAGTACGCACGCCCATCAACCGCCTCCAGATGGACTCCGAGTCTGGGTCAACGTCATATTGATCCCCAGAACCCATTGCATTGTCTTTCCGATCATTGTGAGTTGGGTGACGGATCTGATAGATAGTCGCGTCCTGTTGTTTCGATGATTTAGCATCAGGGCGGTACAAATGCGGGCTTCTCGTGACTTCCGGACTGCTTCGAGACTCTATCAAGGACTGGAATGTTGCTGCTGAATACCGATCTTCTCTGCAGGCGACTTTTCGGCTTTGGGGCATTTCTTTGTACTCTCCCCGTAGCGAGGTGACGTTGGCCGTACCTCCGCCATACTCTCGTCCACAAGAAGATTCCGTCCGGCTGCCCGAGGCGACCGCGAGCTGTTGATCCGTTGTGCTGCGATGCAAGGTCTGCTTTAATATCGGCACTTCAACTTGCGTGGCATCGAAGTAGTCGCCGTCAGCTCCGAGCAACATCAACTCTTCAGACAGACAGCTGACGGCAGTAGCATGACCGATGCTGGAGCGGCTCGATGCGCTCGACTTTGGACGCGCGCGGTGAGGACTACCAAATGCGCTGGTGCCGACCTTGATGTGGATTGGTTCGTTTGGAGATGAAGGGAGTGCACCGCTCATGAAGATATCATTGTTCCCTAGGGGTCCCCTGAAGACTGGACTGAAGATAGGTCGCTGTACAGCCCTATGAGCGGACCTTTTCACTGTTTTGATCCTTTTTCGTCGTCCAACTGAGCTGTCACCTGTACCGGCAGGAAATTCCAGGCGTAAAGGCCTCGTGGGCTCCAGAGAAAGCCAGTCATTTCGAGCGAATAGCTTGCGCCGCTTGGCGAGCACCAACAATTCGTCGTCGTTGATAGTCTTCAATCCTGTCGGAAAGCGCTGGGGTTGCGTCCGATCACGAGGCGTATATATAGAGCGATGATCGCGAACGTGTTCATGGCCATCTAGCGCGGGTCAATGAAAAGAGATTACGGTTATCTTACAGAAGCACACGGTCATACTTTTGTAAGGCCATGCAGCTGTGTCGTCACTGTGAGCGGTGCCATGCTCATGCCTCGTCGCGTGGGCCTGGGGTTGCGATACACGCAGAGAACGATCATCCTTCACACTCGACTTATCTTCATCTAGAGACAATTTGTGTCCGTTCCAAGATATAGTCCGCTGGCGATCCTTGATGTGAGAGTTCTGTTTGGCTGCCCTCACCCTTGCGAAGTGGGCTTTCTGTCGTTGCAAGCCTGCGTTGTTGTTCTTAGCCCCAGCATACCTTCGTCTCGTACCTCCCGTCCAATCCATGCTGATCCCGCGGAGAGGCCCACTTGTTCCGTAGACCGGTGCGCGATAGCGTTGGTGGTTGTACAGGGTGGAGTCGGTGAGGTTGGATTAAGCATAAAGAGCGACGTCCCCAGCCTTTGGCGTGCCTGCCTTCTGTGCTCCCTCACATTGCTGCACTTCAGGCCTTTTTGCTTCCCTCCATTCGCCGTCGTCAACTTCCTCATACAACAGCACATCTCGCACGGCGGTTCGCACAGTTGTTGCCTTCACATCGCCCATGAATCGCTCGAGTGTTCAGGTCACTCACCATACGGCACACCAACACTTTCAGTATGCTCTCGACAAGTGCCCACATGACCCCAGGATCTCCGCATCTCCAGGCTGATCGCCCTTAAGCAGCATGGCAAGTGGAGAGTGAGGGCAGCTGCAGAACCAAGACCACACCAGCACGCCAAAGCCCGGGTTTCCGCTTTGAGCGATGCGAACCTCCTGCACCTACACATGGCAGGCCGGCACAATGCGGCGGAGGATCTCACCCCTGCGGTTGATTTCGAGCCCTGCTTAAGCTACGTCCCAAGTCATCGTGTTTTGAGGGATACACGGCCAGGATGCGACCCATGGCTGCCGACTTCCGCGAGGCACCTGTCCCATTTGAGGGGTGAGAATCCTATCACGACGTGAGCCGCGGCCAGCATGCTGCATCCATCAATCAACATGCTCGTCTTTTGCTTGAGAATGCATGATGAGATCAGGTGGCTGACCTCGACGTATGTACTTCCGCAAGCCACTTCTTGCAGAACGACGAGCAGTTAAGCGCAGTTCTATCGACTAGGAAATAGCGCTGATGACGCTCACTGCAGCTGCAGGCTCCAACAAACCAGCGCCAAGCGTGCAAGCATGTGAAGACGCAGCGCGCCAAAGTCGCTAGAGCACCGATGGGCTGCATAGCGTGCGCCTGGAGGCGTCAAAGGCGTTGAGCTTCGCTAGGCGGCCGCAAAACGGCTATTCAACTATAGCGCCCATCTTTGTGAGTCAGGCGATTCGCGCCGGGCGCTGAGGCCGACTACGCGTTTCCTCGATGCACCACACATTTGCACGTCATTTGGGTAAGCGTGGCGAAGTGGATTGCACAACGAACGCCAGCGACCGAGCGCGGCTTCTTCGGACTCGACTCCGATGCAAAACCGCCTCCTCGAAAGCCATGAATCACCTGTGCGGGTCGGTTGCCAATCCCTGGAGAGCCTCGAAAGCGTGTGTTGCTTCCGCTTAGCCAGCCAATGCAAAGTGCGTGTGCCTGGCACCATGAGCCGCACCTGCGGCTTAAGGGTGAGACGTCATGCAAAACGTTGGATGTCTTCTGGGCACGCCATTGGCCGGGATCACCGTGCGCGGAGCCCAACGGCTTCTCGACGAATGACATCGCCAGACGAACCGGCCAAGAGCAAGGACATCGACCAGATGGAGGATTGAGTACGGAAGTCACAAGTCCCTTCAAAATCACGCAGCATGCTATTGCACCGCGCTGCTTGCCCCGGCCGGCAATTCCAGCGCAGTCGCCACTAACAGCAGTATCTCCTGTCCACTAGCCGCAGTAGGTAGGCTACTGATAGGAACTTTGCTCGCAACCGTAGTGGGGCCCGCCACCGTCACGTACCGTGTCTGCCCCTCCAATGTGCCACGATCGCGCGGTGAAGGACCGTGGGCAGACGAAGAGTTTGCCGCGCAAAGTGCCATCACTGGGCATGACCGAGGCCGCGCTACGGAGGAGCCTTATATACTGGACCGTGCCACTCAGCAGACCCAGACTCGCGAGACCACTTTTTCTCCACAGACTATCCCACGGTGCTAACTGCGCCCCACTGTGTTTGTCATTTAAGCCAATCGTGCTCTGGGTGAACGCCCTCGCCCTCCCTTTCTCATCGTTCGCAGCTTTCCTATTCTCCCAAGGACTCTTTGCCCACAACACCTGGCTCATCAATCCAGCTCATACCAGCCGCTACGATGTCGGAATCTGTTCCTCCTTCCAGGCCGCGGACTTTCCGCAGGCTGAGTTCCAGCGATGCGACCACCGCCGACTTCAGCCTCCGCTCGCCTACGGTCGTGGTGCCTCCGGAGCACCTCATGGACCCCAGTGATGCTCACGAAGTCGCCGCTGCCATGGAGTTGGCGAGAATGGATCTTGAGGAAGCCTCCGCCTCGCTTTCGGACCCGCAGACACCGGCCGAGACCACCGTCACTGACAAGTTTGCCTTTGCCTTCGATATTGACGGCGTTTTGATTCGGGGTGGCCGTCCCATCCCTGAGGCCGTGGAGGCGATGCAAGTCCTGAATGGCAAGAATCCCTATGGAATCAAGATGTAAGATAGCCATTGCTCACAGATCATGAGACTAAAACTAATTTGCACAGTCCCTACATTTTCGTCACCAATGGTGGTGGCAAGACAGAACAGGAACGCTGCATCCAGCTCAGTCAGCAGATGAACATCGAGGTTTCTCCCGGACAGTTTATTTGCGGCCACACTCCTATGAGGGAGATGGCTGACAAGTACAAGACCGTGCTGGTCGTTGGTGGCGAGGGCGAGAAGTGCAGAGAAGTCGCTGAGGGCTACGGCTTCACTGACGTCGTTACCCCTGGCGATATCATCAAGGAAAACCCCGACACCACTCCTTTCAGAAAGCTCACCAAGGAAGAGTGGGAGAACTCCAGGACCCGCGACTTCTCCAACACCGTGATCGAGGCCATTTTTGTCTTCGCCGACAGCAGAGATTGGGCTGGTGACCAACAGATCATTCTTGATTTGCTGTTGTCCAAGGGTGGTGTGCTTGGTACCCGCTCGGAGACTTTCGACGAAGGCCCGCCTGTCTTCTTCTCACACAATGACGTTGTCTGGTCTGCGTCTCACGACCTCACTCGTCTTGGTATGGGTGCTCTCCGATGCTCTCTCGAGGCCATGTTCAAAGCCGTCACTGGCAAGGAGCTTCAGACCACTGCTTTCGGCAAGCCCCAAATTGGAACTTTCGAGTTTGCGACTCGCCTTCTGAAGCAGTGGCGCAGGGCCACTCACGGAATTGATGCTCCCCCGGAGACTGTCTACTTTGTCGGTGACACCCCGGAGTCTGATATTCGTGGTACCAACGAGTACAACAAGCACGCCGCCAACACTTGGTACTCCATTCTCGTCCGTACCGGCGTCTACCAGGAGGGCACTCAACCGAAGTACATCCCGAACCACACTGTCGACCATGTTCTTGATGCTGTCAACCACGGCATCGACCGCGAGAACAAGAGGCAGCTCCGTGCAACTCTTGACATTAGCGGCAAACTTGAGGGCACTGCCATCGCCGACACTGCGCCCCCGACTCCCGCTCTTGGAAGCCCGACCACCGTCAAGGACGACCCGATCGAGAAGATTGCTTTCCAAAACGCACACGCCACTGCTCAAAGGGTTAACTAAGGGGTAGGAAACATGACACGGCATTTGAAAAAAGGGCGTTGCTGCATTCATTCCGAGGCGCTATCAGGCTTGATTTTATGATGGAGATCTGGATACCACTTTCGCGGGGCGGGAACATTTACCGCAAGCCGCGTTGTCAATGAACAAAGACACAGATTGAGACGAGAGCATGATGGAAATAAAGGAAGAAACCACAGATAAAAAACACCCATGTGGTGGATTATACACGCCGAGTTAGACGGTTAGATGAATGCTATGTTCTCATGATCCACAAGCCACATCCCCGACTCATCAGTTGTCCTTTCCATACATCCCATACCTATTCACGTGCTATTGCCATGAATCATGTCGACTTAGACTCGCTCCACCTCGTACACACCTGAAGTCACCACGCCACAGCAACCACCCCACCGTCCATCCGCTCGCACCCGCCATCTTCGATGCCCAGCTTCCAGACCACGGCCACGCCCCGCCGCCCCGTCGGCGCCTGCGCAGCCTCAGCAAGGACCATGTCGCATCACATCATGACATCTCTATACATAGGCGTTCGGCCCACCGCCCTCCACGTCCACGCGAAGCAACATGCCGAATATCATCGCCGTGCTGTATGAGGCCGAGTAGAGGCCGAAAAGACGCGGCTCCTCCTCCACCTCGCCTTCCCGAGGGGCAAAAACGGCCAGCCAAGTTTCTGTGACGACATGCCCGACTTCCGGGAACTGGCTTTCGGGCTTGACTTGGCTACGTGGGTGGCAGTCGTTTACAGCATGTGCAGGAATGTACTCGTTTTCATAGCCCTAGATTCCACGCAAATGACTCGCCTAATCGGGCCCTGAAGATCCGGCTGGGCGCGATCGGTGCCTGCAGGACCGCCACGTGACGGCTGGGGCTGAGTTGCGGCGTTGAAGTCGATTCATTATCATTGGCAACATATTCGCTCCAAAAAGGATATGGGCCGGAAACAGAATGGTCTCAGAGACCTGATCTAAGCGTGCATTGCGGCCAGGCGTGTCCGACGACCACGGCTCACTACTCACCACCCAGAAATGTCTCATCGCAACCCAGACCGCCCCCACCGCCCACGTGAAGACATGCGCGCCTGGGGCTTGGACACCGCCCGAACCCGATTACTACTAGCTGCGTGAATATGTGACAGTCCAGCATCGATGGACGAACGCCTCACCATCCTTCAGTGGTCCATTTCTCCGGATCGGCACCGTCTAGACAAGAAAAGACGCGGGGTCACGCGGGGTTTGACAGCAACAGACCACTAGGAGAGTCAACAAGCGTGATGGTGAAATTAGCCTCGAGATGTTGGCGGCAGGAGGATCGATGTTGCGGCTCGGTTGCTTGGTAGAGCCGCCGGGCTTCCGGGTTAGGCATGCCGCGGGACATGCAGGATGCGAGTGCTCGCCTGGCCGGAGGCGTGCAGTTTGGCGAAAACGAGGCGCACTGGGAGGCTTGGTAGCGGGTTGCGTGCATGGAGGGGTCGTGGGGTTGTGATCTTGGTCTAATACTTTCTGAGGAAAATGGGAAGGGAGGTGTTCCTCGTGATGTTGCCACGATTGGCCACGATTGTTTCGCCACAGACTGATGCTGTTGTGGGAAGTCGCAAGGTTGGAGGTTTGGTCAAGGTATCTACATGAAGAGGCGACACAGTACGAAGGCGCCGCCTTAGGCGTGTATGGACGTCTTGACCAAAAGTTTGATGTCTCGATTCGCAGCTCATGCCTTGCGGGTTTCGCTGGACCGAGGCTGATGAGTGCATACCTAGTGATTTCTATGCCCTCCCGACCTTGAACGATAAGATCTACATCTTGGTCAGCGATCTTATTCGTCTCACTCGTGAACTGCTGTGAGAGACTTACATCGTTCTTGCCAACTCTAACCTCATCATCTTCCGATACCCTGACACCTCCAACAGTCTCGACGTATGCAAGCGGCGCGTCTCCCATAATCTTCCTATACGCATCGCCGACCGTGGCTCCCTTCCTTACCAGCACGCAATCCCTGAAGACCGCGGCTCTATCACCACCGCTCGTGCCAGCCTCGCCCGACCCAAATGTGCCAATGTTTCTGACCGGGAACACTGGAACGAGACCCAGCAATTCCGAAGCGCGCGAAAGCACTTGGTTCACACCGGTGCTGCCGAAGCGGTATAGCACCATATCCTTCATGTTCTCGATGCGCGACTTGAGCTTCTCATCCATCTCTTTCAGGCCACCACCGTCGGCCTCGCCATTGTCAATGAGGTCTTCCCGCGTATCCACGAACTCAGAACCAGGGATGTAGCGGATGTAGTCTTGCTTGGCTAGTCGGCGGAGGAAGACCTCTGAGATGGCGGAGCACAGAACAATGCGCTCGGGCGGCTCCTGCTTTGCGATCTTGGAAATGTTCTTATCGGCGTCCGGGTGATCTATCTTGTTCAGTGCGTAGACGGTGGGAAACTTCTCATCGACGAAGGCGTTCACGACGGCCGCGATGGTGTCGTCATCCCAATCTTGCAGCGGTTGCTTGAGAGCAAGCTTGTCCAAAGCGCGTGCGACGATCACACTTGTGCCACCGTATCCTGAGAACTGACCCTGCAGAGTCTCTACCGGTCCTGCCTTGATCGCGACGTGCCGGCGCTTGATACCTCCCCATTTCTGCTTCAGATTGCCAAGCACCCAGTTCACAATCTCTGATTTCAGCCACAGGATGTCCTGGGAAGGATCGTAGCCGCGCGTAGCTTTTCCTTCGGCATCGGTGGTACCGCTGGCGTCGACGACGTGAATGAGAGCGTCGGCGTGCCGCAAGTCGTCCAAGAATTTGTTGCCCAAGCCTTTGCCCATGTGCGCGCCGGGCACCAGACCAGCGACGTCTAGCAGCTCAATCGGCACACTTCGCACACCTTTCTGGCATACACCGTAGTTGGGCTTGCAGCGCGTCTGTAAGGGAGGCTCGTCGGAAGGTGAAGGAGGTGTGTTGCCAGTGAGGTTCGTCCGCGAGCAGGCGCATGGTATCTGGAGATAGCCAACGGCGCGGTTGGGATCTATGGTCGTGAAGGGAAAGTTGCCTGGGAGGACGGGTCAATGCCAGCTCATATAGAGCGGGAACGACTACGCGCACCTACTTTGGCTGTGGTGTCGGTCAAGCTGTTGAGTGTGGTACTCTTGCCTGGGCGAATGTAAGCAGCTCGATCATCGCACAGCAGCCATTCGACGCCTGATACCTGAGCTGGGCTTGCCGACCAGGCCGATGAGAGGATCACGCGGCATGGTCGAAGGCAGGTATGCGAGTGGGTATGTCGGTACAGCGTTGTACGTACGCGACCAGCGCAAGACAGGCTGAAGAGCGAGCGCGTATGGCGGGACAAGACATCGTCACGGCGCCTCTGTCACAGCGCCGGCGGGGTCGAAAAAACGCCGCCAGCGATCGTCCAGCGGGCTGCGCCTCGGCCCGTAACCCTAAAGCCCATTCCGCCTGCGGTACGCTCAGGGGCGCCCGCTGCCCGGCAAGCACAAGCGAGGGCCGGAGGATGTGCGGCCCGCGGTGTACTGTCCGGTGGGAGGGCAGATCGGGCGCTCATGTGATCTGCCCTGTGTCGTGCTCGAGCTGGCTGTGTTAGCTATCATTCGTATACCCTGCTGTGGGTGACACGACAAAGCACAGAAGCGCGGAGGGGCACTTTGATTAATACGAGCGCAGGGCTGATTAAGAATTGACTGAAGATCGAAGGGCTCGGGCGCTGACTTGCTGGCTTGAAGGAGCGCGGGCCAAGAAGGGACTACTGCTTGCCCGTGCTTGCCAGACTACACCACGCTACACCACGATCGAGGACGTGCGCGGGACGTTTACTGTTTGCCGGACCAGGAGACACCCTCACCTCCGCCCATCGCACGGCACTACGGCCTGAACCATCTACGCCGCCGTGAAGATTCCCTCTCTGCCCTCACGCCCAGTCCCTGGTGGATCGCCCGCGGCACCGCTGTCTTCAGCCATGGCAACTTGAACGGCCCAACACTCCGCCGACATCTAATCGCTAGGGTCTCTTCTTACTTTGCGTGACTTCGGAGGAGGGGATCGCTTACGGTTGTTTCACCCTGCCCGACACGTGCACGCCTGGACCTGTATTCTTCAACTCCGACCCTCTCTATTGACCTGTCGCGGCGTGCCGAATGCGGTGGCTTAGCACCAGGCCACCATGGACGTAGCAGCTCGCTATCAACCCCGCGTGCGCGCCCAAACATACCTCGACCGCGAGCCCAATGCCCCCACCGCTGAAGACTCTGGGCCGGAGTGTAAGCCTCACGCCTCGGACCTGGCGAACCAAATGATTGGCGCACTAACATCAGAGACAGCCGAGTCCCTAACGCGCCGCAAGTTCCAGCGGACCGCGAACAACCCCGATAGCAACGAGCACTTCCGGAAGCCTTCGGTACCTGCATCTGCCACCCGCAGGCTCGGTGAGCGGCGGCCAAGCGAAAGCGCTCGCAGAAGGAGCGTAAATCAAAGAGAGGGTATGAGGGTGCCCAGTGGACCACGAGAGTTTCCTGGCAGCCCTGGGAAGAGGTATGCACGCACACGCCAAACATGAGATCAGCAGATATCTTGATAGTGAGGGTGAAGCAAGAACGGAAAGCTTACGAGTACAATAGGTATGGTAACTCCAACCCCGACGCTCCTGCCGCCAGTGATGCGTCCTCAAATCGCTCCCTCCCACCCTCAACCTCCATCTTCGAAAAGCCAAAGGAGCCCGGCCGAGCTCCTTTCAGGAGCACTGCCGCCAATGCCAGCTCCGGTTCGCCGACTGCGCCTGCCGCACGAACGCGCACAGACTTTGATTTCATTCCGCCAGTCAACTTTGACGACTTCCAATCCCGACTCGCCAACTTCGACGGCTCTTCATCTCTACTGAGCGAATTTCCAGCGATTGGTGGAGGGCGTGTACTTCCACATGAGAAAAAGAGCAGCGGAATGGCAGCTAGGAGCGCTGGCTTCGCAGATGCTCGACCATCGACTGGCCGCCCGCACGAACAGCAGAGTGAAAGGAGTACAGTGGGCCTTGGAAGGAGTGCGAGTTACAAAGAGACGTACGGCTCTGCGGTGCCACCAAGGGTGACAGCTGGCCAGGTCAACAACAAGGAAACCCCAGCACCACCTCAGGCTACTGTATCTTTGCGGACAAGGAGGCAATCGACAGTGCCACAAAGCTCATCTACCCTTGGCCAGCCCGCTCCGGCGAATCCTACAAAAGCCCCGAGGAAATCTATTGGTCCAGGATTGTTCAGCAGCTTCATCGACAGGAAGCCCGTGCCACAGGCGGGGCCACCCGTACCACCAGAGTCGTCCAAGCCAACGGTGACACGGAGCGCCAGCATTGGGAAAGGGAAGCGCATAACCGTCCAGCCATCTGCGTCAGCCGGAGCGGAGCTTCCACGTGTGTCAACACTTACCGCGACCACGCAGTCACGGCAGGCAAAGGTTAGGAGCGTACAGCCTACGACCAGAGAGATTGATTCAATCGCAGTGGGAGGGAGGTCACCTGCGAAGGTCACTGTCAATCGTGCAACGACACCAACATCGTCATCAGGGAACAAGCGTCAATCGATTGCTTCTGGTCGCATGAGCGGCTTGGGAGCCAGGACCGTCAGTCCTACGGATGCACGAAGACTCAAGCGACTTTCAACCGCCAACGCACCGCCTATGCCAACAAACACACAGAGACCTCCGCCAACGCCTCACGATGATGATCCGATTATGCCCGCTCGACTTCCCGACCTTCCTCGATTTGCCCAGCAATCTCCGAGTCTGATCCCTCGAAAAGCAAGCAACAGCCACAGTACCACTCCAACCTCGGCACGCGCATCGCCAGAGGCCAAAGCTGCAAACAAAGTCGGCGATCACACCTTGAGCAACAAGTCTAGCTATCAGTCTTTGATGTCACATGCCAACACTTCAGCTTCAAGGTTGCCGCAGTTGAAGAACAGAAACGTGCACTCAAGCTCGGCTCAATATGGCGAAGACTCTGAAGTCATTCCACCGGTTCCTGCAATACCCAAGAACTACGAAAGTCCCAAGGAGTATGAGCACTCTTTCTTCTCAAACAGCCGCAAGAGCAGTACTACCACATTCGGCGAGCACGCGAGCAATACCCTCGAAGGGAATAGCACGCTGATGCCACCACCTGCGGATGCTGGACACGTTTCTCGTTCAAGTTTTGAAGCGCCAGCTCTCGAAACGCCTCGGAGAGCCACACACAAGCGCAATCAGACCGTGGGAAGCCCGACTGCACACTCCACGACTCGGGCAGCCAAGCCTAAACCGCAAATTGAGCCCACGGGACGCAAGAATAACACCTTGCAGCCTTTGCGGTTGCCGCCCTTGAACTTGCTCCCACTGAGCGCCTCTATGGCCAGCCGTGATCCCAACCGACCCATGCCCACTCAAGAGGTCGAGAAGCGTGACCAATATACCGCAGCACAGACCCCTGAGCCAAAACGTGCGCCGCCGAAAACGCCTTCAACGCCGATGACTGCTAGCAAAGCGACATTCTTCCGACGACAAGAGAAAGAGAAAGAGGCAGCGCAGAAGCAGCTCCGTAGTGCGTCGTCGCAACACGCCTTGAGAGATTTGATGGGATATGACGAATCTGTATCTCGCTTCTTCGATGACAGCGACCCGGAGCCTTTGAGTGCAGGAATCGACATTGGACCCGCGAAGCAGCAACAGCAAAGGTCGGCAATCACGCCATTCGCCTCTGGCTCCCTTCCGAAGCACTCGAACGAATTCTTGCGACTACGTGGTCGTCCAAGTGGCGAGTACAAGGCGGAGGCTCAGCCTTTCACCCTAGCCACATACGACCAGCGCACGCAGCCTGATAAGCCGCAAGGCCCACGCCCGGTCACCAGTGGGACTGTGACGACCTACAAAACGGCGAATGAGACACCAGGCTCCGGCGACAGTCCAATCACAGATCAGACTCCCCCTCCGCCTCTTGAAGTGAAGAAAGAGAGCGGCGGGCTGCGGCGCAAGTTGAGCCTGGGCTGGCGGAGAACTTCCAGCAAAGGTACGAACAATGTTGAGAACAAGTCCAGCCCTCAAGAGGCACCTGCAGAAAAGCCGAAGGCTACGATTCGGGCCATACCAAAGCCTGGCGCAATGCCACCACCTAAACTGCCTGCCAGCGCGACATGGAGCGGCGACCTTCCATCCTTGCCGAGTAGTGCCCGGCCGAGCGGAGAGTCAACTCGCAAAAAGTCAAATGCTGGCGTCAATCTCGCCAACGGCGCCTCAGGCTCTGGCAGCGAGCAAGAACAAAAACCACCTGCGCCACCGCCGAAGACCAGAAGCCTACATTCCGAACAGCCGCAGCCAGTTTCGAACAGGGCGAGCAGCTGGGGCAACTTCAGCTTTAGCAATCGCTCTACTGCGCCCAGGGTTCAAACGAACGGTATTGCGAAACCCAAACCTGCCGCATCTTCGACTACCATTTCTGCTATCATCAAGGATAAGGATGACTTTGCCGCAGACGATGAGATGCGCCGACTCAGTCAGAAGCGACGCGACGTGGACCAGGCTGCTCGTGAGTCTGAGGAGCTAAAGAAGCGGGCTCTTCCGCGTAACGCTATGAGCCCTGAACAGGTCTTGCACGATCGCAACTGTTCACTGAACATCTTCGAGCGCGGCGAGGTCATGGACTACGACAAGGAAGGTGTGTACTTCACCGGCACGAAGAACGCTCGCAAAGTTATCGGCTCCGTTTCGTCACTTTCTGGCAGCGATAAAGACAAATCTGGCAATTACGGATACGACGACGAACGGGGAGACTATAACATCGTGTTTGGCGATCACCTTGCCTACCGGTATGAGGTCGTCGACGTGCTTGGCAAGGGTTCTTTCGGTCAAGTCGTGCGTTGCGTAGACCACAAAGAGGGTGGCATCGTCGCTGTCAAGATCATCCGCAACAAGAAGCGATTCCACCAACAGGCGCTCGTAGAAGTGGGCATTCTTGGACGTTTGCGTGACTGGGTAAGTCTGATGCTCCATGGTTCCGATGACGTGTCTTTGCTAACAATAAACTACAGGACCCTGACGAGTCCTATGCGACTCTGTCCATCACGTCCTCGTTCTACTTCCGCTCGCATCTGTGCATCGTGACGCCTTGCCTTTCGATCAACCTCTACGAGTTTATCAGAGCGCACAATTTCCAAGGCTTTTCCCTGCCGCTCATCCGCCGCTTCTCCAGGCAGATGATTGCTTGCCTGATACTCTTGCAGCAGAAGCGTATCATTCACTGCGATCTCAAGCCTGAGAACATCCTGCTTTGCGAAGCCCGCAAGGCTGACGTCCGAGTCATCGACTTCGGCAGCTCTTGCCGTGAAGAGGAGAAGGTGTACACCTACATCCAATCTCGCTTCTACCGCAGTCCTGAAGTCATTCTGGGTAGCAGCTATGGCTTGGGAATTGACATGTGGTCCTTCGGCTGTATTCTTGCGGAGCTGTGGACTGGATACCCTATCTTCCCCGGGGAGAACGAACAGGAGCAGCTGGCGTGCATCATGGAGATCTTCGGCCCACCAGACAAGCACTTGGTCGAGAAGTGCACCCGTAAGAAGCTCTTCTTCGATTCAGTCGGGAAGCCCAGAGTTACGGTCAGCAGCAAGGGCAGGAGACGACGTCCGAGTAGTAAGACGTTGCAGCAAGCCTTGAAGACGGACGACGAGGCGTTCATCGACTTCATCGCTCGCTGCCTGAGGTGGGATCCCGACCGCCGCCTCAAGCCTAACGACGCCGTCAACCACCCGTTCATCACAAACACGCCCTTGAACCAGCGCCCAGGCATCCCAGATGAAGCCCGCCGCGCAGCTCGCATCCGATCCACCGCGACCGGCTCCACTTCCACAGCCAGCGTGCCTTCGCCAGTCAAGCGTTCAGCGAACCAGGGTAATGCTTTTGCGCAGCAGCAAATGCAGCAAGCACAACAGCCTGCCGTCACGCGTTCCACGCCCCAGACCGCCGTCCGCAACAACCCGCCTCTCGCATCTAGCCCCTCGAAGCCCATCGCCGGCCGCAGGCAGGCCAGCGTCACCTCCGCGAACAACGCCGCTGCGGTCGCGGGTAGCAAGCGCGCGAGCAACGGGTTAGTGCTCGGTTCGCAGACAAATCTCAGCGCGCTGCCCACTATGCAGCAGTCTCCCGCTGCATCCTCGAGGCAAGTCAGCGGCACGCAAGGACTAGCGGCGATGGCGGCTAGGGAGAGCATGGCGAACGTCAATGGCACAAACACTGGCGGCGCGACGTCGGGTCTCGGCAGTGCTAGGTGGAGGTCGTGATCTCGTCGGCGCTTTTCTTCTTCACCGTTTTGGACTTCTGCATGCAATACACAAGCAGTCCTGCTGCAGGGCGGCCGACGCGACTATGTCAGGAGCTGCTGGTTTGGTGGCTTGCGTTTTATTTCGATTCTTTTCTCATCCCTGCCTACTACCCAGTGAGGTAGAAGTGCTACCAGGGATGGTTCTAGCGGTTTATGCCATATGCTGGGTGTATTTATGGTCCGGGAGACGGAGAGGGTAAAGAGACATGTGGGGACGACAGCAACGATGCTTTTTTTCTTCCTTGGAAGGGTTGCGAGCAATGAATGACCCTGATGGAGGACTGATGAGGTTTGGACGAGGATGAGGGTATATAGCTCTATTCTATAATTCGACGGGCGAGAGCCTCGTTTTCTGATACTTTGGTTTGGTCTCTATGTGATTAGTCAGGTTTGTGGAATGGTGATCTTTGTGGACGGTTTGGAGACAGTCGATGTGTTCGAAACTCAGGGGATACCCAAAACGCTTGGTCATGTCAGTGCGAACGGTAGAAGACGGCGAGAGTATCCTGGACGATTGAACGCATAGGCAAGTCTATTTTTGCACGCAGAGGCAGCCACATCCTCATGTCAGCTCAGCCCTATCGGCTGAACCCGCAATCTGAAACTCAAGTGATCCCAGGAGGAGGGTGGAGAGAGGGCGGGATTGGATTGGACTTCGTGTCAGATTTGGCGGGCAACGCTTTCGGAGTGGCCGTGCGCGCGACTGTCCTACTGCGGCAGGGAGGGAGACGTAACCGCCCAAACATTATTTGCCTACGCTGCCACCGCACTCCAACATACCGACTTTGCAGCCGTCGTCGCATCTGGTTATGTCGACGAGGTAGCAAACGCTCCCGCAAGCCCACGCCCTCCCTGCGAGCTTGCATGCTCAGCATCCCTCCGCGACCCGTACTGCGCGCGAACCCGGACCTGTCATCGTAGGTATGCACACCCACTTGCCCTGCGACACGCGACCAACTGCTCTATACGCGCGAATGGCATTCCACCAACAAGTCTGACGCCCAGCTGCAGCACACGCGACATCCTCCCCCCTCCTCCACCACCATGGCTGTCTCCCGCAGCCTCCGCCGCAACAATGCCATCACCTACGTACTCGCTGGCTCCTTGTGCTTAATGTTCCTGTATTTCTTCTTCGGTAGCAGCGACCTCACATCTCTACCGGCTTCGCCACGACAACTGCTCAAGAGCAAGGATGCCGCATCGAACCCTCTATCGCCGCCCTCGCTTCCTTTCAGGAAGCAGGACCCGAACGAGATCCCCGCCCCTCCGCCCGTGGTGCACTACCACATGAACAACGTGACCACCACTCCCGACCCCATCGGCAACCGCGAGAGCGTGCTTATTCTCACACCCCTTGCCCGCTTCTATCAAGAGTACTGGGACAACCTGGTCAAGCTGAGCTACCCTCACGACTTGATCTCGCTGGGTTTCATTATTCCCAAGGGCAAAGAAGGCAATGAAGCCACGCGGCTGCTGCAAGAGCGCATCCAGAAGACCCAATCGCCCACGAATAAGAACCGCTTCGCCTCCATCACCATCGAGCGCCAGGACGACGAGCCGCCAGTCGCGCAGACTGAATCCGAGCGCCATGCCCTCAGCCACCAGAAGGAGCGCCGCGCCGCCATGAGCCGCGCTCGCAACTCTCTGCTCTTCACCACCCTCGGTCCCACCACATCCTGGGTTCTGTGGCTCGACAGCGACATCGTCGAGACCCCGCCCTCCCTCATCCAGGACCTCGCCAGCCACGACAAGGAGATTATTGTACCAAACTGCTTCCAGCGCTACTACAACAAGGACAAGAACATGATGGACATCCGCCCCTACGACTTCAACAGCTGGCAGGACTCACCCACCGCACAGGGACTTGCGGAGAAGATGGGCCCGGATGATATCTTGCTTGAGGGATACGCGGAGATGGCCACGTACAGGACGCTGATGGCTTACTTGGGTGGTATGGTTTCCACTCCCTTGCCCAAAAAAATTCAGCCCTCTCTCAGACCACCACTAACGCTTTCTCGCAGATGTCAATGGCAACCAGCGCCACGTGATCGACCTCGACGGCGTCGGCGGCACCGCCCTGCTCGTCAAGGCAGACGTCCACCGCGACGGCGCCATGTTCCCGCCTTTTGCTTTCTACCACCTCATCGAGACCGAGGGTTTCGCCAAGATGGCTCGCCGTCTGGGCTGGAAGTCTTACGGCTTGCCGAACTACTACGTAAGTTAAGGCAATCCCTACTCTTTGAGTGCTGCAGATCGCTAACGTGTATCCAACAACAGGTGTACCACTACAACGAGTGATAGATATCGCCTTCAATGTCATTTGAATAACTTCTCTTTATCGCAGTCGCAAGTCGCAATCGCGAGGGTTTTGCATTTGACGGGCGGCGTTGTGCGGCGTTCTTTCTGCTGACGGGGGAGCAAGCATACTGTATCTGAAGGGCAATGGACGGGTATAAAATTAGACAGATCTGAGCAGCCGCAGGGAGCCTCGTTTTAGGGGGTTATTGCTATATGTGTATCGAATGGATGTCATATACCAATCGGTCTTTCTGAAGGCTCTGGGTCCACCCAAGAGCGGCTTGTTGTTGTGCATGAAGGGTCCGAGCGCCAGCGCCCACTTGGCCTTCATCGACACCTACACCACCTCTCTCCGCGCCCAAGCAAAGCTCTCTATCTAATTAGGAAGAATCTGACTATCAACACATAGTGTCAAGAATATGCCTTCGTAACAACTCTCTCTCCGCGGAGGGTTCCAGCTGTGAACGCACGAAGGATCTTCAGTCCGGTTTCAGCGCGCTTAGAGCCAGCCACTAGACCGGTCAAGCTACTGTATGGTATGCGCCTTGCACCATTGCGCCTCCGCAGAGCGCGGCGCAGCGTCTTGGCAAATCCTCGACGATGCCCATTCGGACGGTCTGAGGTTAAGTATAATGTGACGCCGCCGGGCCTCGCAGCATTCCTCACCGGGATTGTGATTGTCTACCACGGGTCGCATTCGATTTCACGCATTCAATGGAGATCATACAGAACGATACAAGCAGACCATCGTCTCCTGAGATACTGGATCGCACGAATCGGAGCGACGAAGGGCAAAACTCTCTACTATCACGCGAGGATCGGTCGCATGTTCGTGAACCGCTTTCGCACAACGAGGAAGGCAAACCGCTGGCGGCAGAAGCTACCATTGGAGAATGCTGTCCAAGTACAAAGCTCAAAAGATCCAGCTATATCACATGGCTGGTGCTTATCTACGGAAGTTTTGCAGGAGCCTCATGGATTCTGATTTGTCTTATGACCTCGCATCCGCTTACCGTCGGTCAATACACATTTGACTACCGTGAGCCTGGGCGCCATGCTGGCTACCGGGCGGAGACTCTCCACAGCAAATATGTCCAGAGCGAAAGGGTCTATACGATTGCGCGGGCCATGCAATCTATTGTTGGCCTTGTTACCATTCCTTTAACCTCTGCTGTGTGTTCTGCGGCTGCAGTCGTCTTTGCCCAATCAAACACTAAGCGACAGAACCTGTCTATGCGCCAATTGATGACACTTGCCGACAAAGGTTGGAGCGATCCAACGACTATTGGCAAATTATTGATTGGCAAAGGGGCGAAGCTTAGTTCTTCATTCTTGGTAGCTGCACTCCTACTGACTACGTTTGGTGAGTCGGTCTCAACTGTTCAAGACCGTGCGAGGGACTGACGAAGTGTAAGGAGCGGTAATCACGCCTCTGCAGGCCATCTTTGTATCGCAAAGGACAATTAAAACCCCGGTCGAGGTCTCGTTCCTGGACTACGTACTGGACATACCTGATCAATTCACCCAAGGTGATTTCTATGGCAACGACGATACGATAAAGGACAACAATCTTGCCGTAACGGAAGCGCGGAGCGCTTTTTCGTCGACCTCCAATGACGACCCTCAGCCTCGATTATGGCACGGTTCTCATGCTTGCAAGAGTTCCAACGATACGGACGACTCCGGAGTACCCTGCAGCCAGGGAGCATCCAACTTAGGCAACTTTTCAGAATTGATCGATCCGTATCTGACTCAGCTACCTGTTGGCTACAGCACCGGATTGATCAGGCAGTACATTCCCCGATTCAATTCATCAGTAGCGTGGGAGATCATTCCTGATGAGGCGATGCCTACCGGCTGCGACAAGATGCCTCGTTCTTTCTTCGCACACTACGCCAACTCGACCTGGCCACCAGAGGAGTATTGGAACTTGCTAGACGGGGCTCCTAAGAATTGGAGCGTGCAAGCTTGCATGCCTGCTGACGAGAGTGTCTCACCCTGGAAGAGTACGCGCCTTAGACAGGATTTTACAGAAGTGCTGTATTTGAACATCTCGGTCATGGGTTACGAATGGATTCGAGATCGCACGAGATCTCTGGCAAGTGGTGGAATAGTCAAGATCACGTCAAACACTACTGCAGGATACTTCGAGCTTCCCAACTACATGAACGGGGAGAAAGCTGGCCCCATCATCGAAGAGAGTCCATTTGATTTGTGTGGGAGTGATTGCGAAGCTCAGGGATGGCCGAGACAGAATATTGCTGCGAGATCCGTAGACGTGGACGCAAATCTGGAGACTGAGGGCTCAAAGTCCCTTAGCACAGTCGTGAACAAAGGCGTAAGTTTCTTATCTCATTCAATTAGGTTCGCCACAGGCTGATGCATGTTATTAGCCTCTTTTGATCGTCGCGATGGCCTTATTTGGACACGGCTCTTTCCTTTCGGCCCGGTTGACCGATCCAGAAACGTTTTTAACGAATGCCACGGAAGACCCGAAGACAGGATCTTGGCCGGACTATGCCAATGCTTGTACTGAACAGGCGCCGCTGATCCGGCTTTTTAGCAATCCTGAAGCTGACACAAGTAGCGAATGTATCCAGGACAACCTTCTCACCATGAGGGACCTCGACTTCGAGATCGCCAGATATATTGATGACTTCTGGTACGACTCGACTCCGGAGACTGTAGAGCGCAGGACAAACGCTTTCAGGTCTGCAGTCTTCCTTGCAACTGAGGCCTGGCTGACTACAAGCAACGCCAACCCGACATCGAAAGTATTCTATGACATGGGCGCCGATACCAGTGTACCGACAATCTCTCTCGCAGGCACGATCGTCATCTCAGTGCTTCTGGGAATGTATCTTATATCCCTGACAGCGCTAGCCCTGTACAGCTACGAGACGCCTCGATGGACGCAGACTTTGGATTCCTTCGCCATGATGCGCATTGGTGCCGCCATGCATGAGCAAATTCCTCTTGACATTTCGCTTGACACGAACAAGATCGCAGCGCTAGACGAGATGTCTGGAGTGCTCGGAGACGCCACGGGCGGCGACGGTGATATTGGTGTTCTGGGCTTCGGCGCTGCCACGCCTCTCAACGGCGTTCGCAACTATCGCTGTTATCCTGGGTATGCACCACCTCAGAAACGTCGGCCGTACCATCTTGTGCGTGATGGTGACAGGGTTTATCGGGTCATGGATCAGCCTGTGAGTCGTAGAGCACCCTCTCAGGAAGCCATGTCACAACAAATCCCGTTGTCCCCAGGCGCCAACTCTACTTCATAGAGATGGACCTATGTTCTGCAAGAGATGGAACATGAAGCCAGCCGGGAGGTCCTGTAGCCTTAGTTTGTACTTGACAGCTGCATTGGCCGATGACAGGAACGCTTCGTCTGGTCTAAGCCCGCCAAACTAAGAGGCATGAGAAGTTAGGTTTCCTGAATACGAACGCCACATCATTCAGGCTAGGTGAGATCCGCAATCCGCGCGATTCCGTGACTGCGTGCTATCTGATTCGCGACATTGGATGAGCTCCCCGAAACATGCCGGAGTCACAGCAGGGCGCGTAGCGCAAGGCGAGACCTCGGTCTGGAGCGAGCAATTTATTATCAGATCGAAGCGAGACGTTTTCGGAGCCCAAAGCTTAAACGGTCCAAGCTTCGGAAGAAAGCAATCTGATAATTCTTCAACCGGCGCCCAGCTCAGCCCTATGTAACATCAGCTCGACAGCCTTTACAGCGTCGTGCTTGCCAATTTTCGTATCGGGGTGGCCTTACAAGTTGATTCGGAAGATCTGGCTAAATCGTCTTTGGCCCGTGTCGGTTCATGAGAGACACGCCCCTGAGGGAGCCTCACAGAACACTGGGAACATGGCGCGTGAAGGAGGATGTGGGCCTCTTTGGCGGCCCAGTCGCTCGTACGACGCTGACATCCGATCTCGGCTCACGCGGCTCGTCACAGTGTGCAAAATGGACTAGGGCTGCTGAAATGGCTAGCCGTTCAAAGTCAATCCTCCTTCTCGGTGGTTAACGATCGCTCGCTCATCTTATCAGATCCTGGCATTTATTGGTTCAACAGTCTCACTAGGCTATTCCTTCGTTCATTGTGAAAGCTAGTGCATGCCCTCTCGGAGCATGATGGATACTCTCGAAAGGTTTATTAGAGTGCAGGCTCCCCCAGGTCGATCGCGTCCTCGTTGTTCCCAGAACGCACGAGACCATCATCGACCGTGTAGATCGGGGCCTCAGTCAACGACAAGATGGCGCAAACCCAGACATCTGCTTCTGGTTCCTATAATTTGGACAACAAGATGGACAACCAGCCGGCGCACCCTGATGCAAAGGATCCAATAGAAAATGTCAAGCACAGGGACAGCGACGATGCCTCGGAAGAGCCAATGCAAGAGGGCGTCAAGCAAGCCGAAGCGCTTACAATGTCATGGACGAAGAAGTCACTTGGCCTTGCTTACGCTCTGTGAGTGTACCCGAGAGAATACCTCCACTATACCACACAAGCGGCTGATCCCTGCGTAGGATGTTCCTGCTTTATTTCATCAATTACTTCCAACAATCCATTTCCGGCAGCCTGGATCCGTATATCACGAGCGACTTTGAATCTCATTCTTTGGTCCCACTGATCCATGTCATCTCTTCCGTCATGGGTGCCGCTACCTACATGCCATTAGCCAAGATCCTCAATTTGTTTGATCGTTGGGTTGGTTTTGCTCTCATGCTGGCCCTTGCGACTTTGGGTCTAATTTTGACGGCATCTTGCAACGATCTTGGGACCTACTGCGCAGCTACAGTGAGTCCTTCGGTTGTCAAAGCTCCGAGAGATAGTCGTATTAACTTCTTTCAGGTCTTCTACAGCATTGGCTACGCAGGCATGACCTTTGCTATCGATGTTATCACTCTAGATACCTCTAGCCTGCGCAATCGTGGTCTTGCTTATGCTTTCACCTCATCTCCGAACATCATCGTCGCATACGCAGGACCAAACGTCGCTGAGAAGTTCTATGCCAAAAATTGGCGTTGGGCTTATGGTGCCTTCGCTATCATCTTGCCTGCCTTTGCGATTCCTATGGTGTTTGTCTTGTTGCATGCCAAGAGTCAGGCAAAGAAAAAGGGTCTCCTCCCGCCGAAGGTCCCCAGCGGAAGAACGCCCATGCAAAGTTTCTGGCACTATGTCGTTGAATTTGATCGTGAGTCTCTTCCTTTGACTGGAAGAGTGCTGTTTGGTAGCTGACAACTTTCTCAAGTCCTGGGGACATTCCTTCTGACTGCAGGCCTCGTTGTCTTCCTCCTACCATTCAACATACACGATGAGTTCGCCAAAGGCTGGGGTAGCGCCGGTTTTACCGCAATGCTGGTCGTCGGTGTCGTACTGCTCGTCCTGTTTGCTGTCAACGAGCGGTATTTCGCGCGTGTGCCATTCCTGCCTTGGCATCTTGTACGTTCACGTACAGTTCTAGCCGCCTGTTTGCTCGACGTCTGCTACGACGTCTCCTACTATTCTTGGGCCTCCTACTATACCTCCTTCCTGCAAGTCAACTGCGGCGTCAGTATTGCCGTGGCTGGATATGTCAACAACATTTTTGACGTCGTTTCTGGCGTCTGGCTCTTCGCTATTGGCTACATGATCCACAAAACATGTCGGTACCGCTGGCTACTCTACTGGATTCTCCCGCTATATATCCTCGGCGTCGGCTTGATGATCCACTTTCGCAAGCCTGACCAGTCTATCGGCTACCTAATCATGTGTCAGATCTTTATGGCCTTTTCCGGCGGCGCTCTCATCATCGTAATGCAAGTTGCCGTCCTCGCTTCCTCCGACCACAACAACGCCGCCGGTGCCCTAGCATTCCTTAACGTCTTCGGCAACATCGGTGCCGCCGTCGGCGGGTCAATCAGCTCCGCAGTCTGGCAGAGCAGTTTCCCGCAGGCACTTGCGAAGTATCTTCCAGCCGACGTTCTGCCCGACTTGGACACCATCTACGAAGATTTGACGCAGCAGCTCAGTTATGAAAAGGGTTCGGCAGCGCGTTACGCGATCGAGGTATCGTATGCTGTTGCCCAGCGCAATATGCTGATCGCTGGTACATCGATTATGGCCATCGCTATCGTTTGTGCGATTGTCATGAGGGACATGAAGCTCGATCGGGAACAGACTAAGGGCGTGCTGTTCTAAAAGGCTACAGGGTGGAAAGAGATGGGCCTGCTTGCGCTGCACATTGCCATTGCATTCGACAGGTGATGCAAGCCAGGGGCAATGATTTGTGCTAGTGAGTAAATGGCGGTGGGCCTGGGTATTCTTCGTCTGCGAGATTCTCTCAAAAGGCGTGTCAGTTGGACTGTCTTTAGGCCCAAGTTCGCCTTATGCCATCAACAGTAGAGCTCATTCTAGTCAAGATGGTAAGATCATGTCGTGACCGAAGGCAGGTCTTTCAAATTCTTTCGCACTACATCTGGTCGCACCAGAGAGCAAGGGCTTCATCCTTCGTGCACCGGGAGCAAAATCACTACTGTCTAGAGGCTCCTTCGTGGGCCATGACGTAACACTTCATTGGAGATGAGAGTCATGTCAGCTTCAACACCGTGGCTCAATTTCTGGAAGAACAAGTTGATGGACCTCAGCACCAAAAAAGACTCCTCCATCAATCAGTCACGGCATCGTCAATTGACTTGTCACTGCCTGAATCGGTGCCTGGCATCAAGTACCATCAGGAACTATGCAGCACTTCCCCGTTTGCACTGTACACTCTCTGCGACTCTAGTGACGAGGACCTTGCAGCATTTGAGGAACTTTGCGCAGACGATGCAAACATGGAAGGAGTCGTCTCTCGCGCGCCATGTCATCGTTTTCTCAATAAGCGCCTGGAAGATATCGTGACTTACCACACTGATCTGGGCCGTGAGCAGAATTACGACCCGGTCTACTTCATCGTCATTGCCGATTCAGCATGGCGAACGAAGGGTGTTGTTCTCGTAACGCTCGATGACGACGACCTGGAATGCAAGCCCGACCTACTCTGGATTCCGGCCGCTGATGCTGGTCTTACACTTGTAAACCTGCAGATCTCTAACACGGACTGGGAAGAGACGAAAGAGGGCGTATTGTATGATGAAGCAGTCAGGAACGAGGCAGAAGGTGGCGAAGATCGCGGTGAAGCAGCAGAAGACGATGATCGCGAGTTCGGCAAAGCGCCGCCAATGGGCTACCACATCGCCGTTTACGTGCGCGAGGGTATCAGCCCTGAGGCCGTGATCAAAGAGATTGAGCCCTCGTGGAGCATTAAGAGGCCTTCAGAGGTCGTCTGCAAGGTACTGAAAAGTGGTGACTGGACTGAGACTTCCGAGATCAGCTTCGTCTCACAAGCAGCCTCTTTGCACCCTATCCAAGTCAGCAAGCACCCCATCTTGCACGCAACGATGTTCCTGGCAGTCGAAAACGAGAACTTCGTTCAGGGAGGCCTGACACTCGTCGAACTAGACTGGGATGCTCAGACGAAAGACAGAAGCGAAGGAGATCTTGAACAGCTTGGCATGAGTGTAAAGATAGACACATTGACAGTCGGCTCATCAGCGGTTCAAGCCGGGAATTGGGCAGCTGTATTCCTGTTTGCGACCATTGCAAGAAAAGGGGGCATCCAAAAATGGAAACCCAGGCATTTGTTGATAGGCGCACACTGTCCACCTTGTCCCGACGGCGATGTGAAGCTGGTGAACAGCCTAGACCCTGGGGCAGCGCAAAGACGCTTTGGAGATGAAAAGATCATGCCAGGTGGCTGGATCACTGCGGCGCGAGGCTACGATGAAGATCGATTCTGTCTTCAGCTGCTTGAGGCACAGCGTTCATTCTGCCTACGTTTGCGTTTCGCGCCCAATCTTTGCAAGGAGCTCTTCATTTACAGCAATGCCGCTGAAACACGTGAGACCGAAGAGGTCATGGTAGTCAGGGTAATGGAAGGGACTGAAAAGCTTACCAAAGCTCTAGAAGGTTATGGCATGCTGGATGTAAGCAACATGAAGATCGAGGCGATCAACTGTCCAGCTTTAGGGGCCTACACTCTTGTCTCGGACGTTGTCGAAGGAAGGAAGTCGTGGAAAGGAACGTCGATATCAGAGCTTCCTGTTAGCCGTGGCTAAACAAGACCAGTATCAAGGCCCGAGTGCGCCTTGCTCAAATCTCGAAGATAAGTGATGCTTTCAGGACTTGCATAGACAGACAGCTAAATTACCACGAGAGACAGCTGTGGTGGCTCTTGCTAGCCGTAACTCCTATGCTCTCCATCTCGAATTTTCCGATGGGCTATTCCAACATGTCTCCAACTTCGAAAGCGCCAATGTGTAGGACATGTTCATTTCCATCTATGAATTATCGTGAAGGCGTTTTGTCGCTTTGTAGTGCAGTCTTTAGAACAGCTGGAGCGAGCGCTTAACACCGGCAACAGTCTTGCGGACCTCAGACACACTCCTCTTGGTGGTGGTATTACCTGCAGGAGTGCGAGCAGGGAAGCCTTCCCAGGAGGTGGCGTATTTGGCAACAGCAGCAGCAATGCCGCGGGCGTGCAACAGCCAGGCCTCCTGGTTGAGGTTGTCAATAGTGTCGCCGGCCTGGTGGTAGTTCTGATCCAGGATCTCGCCAGCAACACCGCCCCAGATCTTTTGCTCCTCCTCGGTCTTCACCTCGTCGGCACCGGTGGTGGTTCCTCCAGCAGGGATGTTGGCGTCGAGGAACGGACCGTAGTCAGAGCGGCCATTGAACTCGGTGGCGTTGGACGGAACACCGGCGCGGACGAAGTATTTCTCAAAGAACTCCTCGATGTCGTCGCTGCCATCAGGTCCGGTGAGGCCGTAAGCGCTGCCATCGCCGTCGTAGATCTGGTGGACGTAGTTGGGGGAGGCGATCATGTCGAAGTTGAGGTAGGCACGGATCTTGAGCGACTCCTCAGGGGAGAGATTCTCGACGAAGTAGGTCGATCCAAGAAGGCCGGACTCTTCTCCAGACCAGAAACCAAAGGTGACCGCGTTCTTCACGTTGTATTTTGCAAGTGCCTTCGCAACGTTGAGGATACCGACAGTACCACTGCCGTCGTCGTTGATACCAGGACCAGCACCGACAGAGTCAGTGTGAGCACCGAGAGCCAGCTGGTTGTTCTTGTCGCCACACTTGCTGGTGGCCAAGACGTTGTTGGTGGTGATGATCTGGATGTCTGTCAAGACGTCCAAAGATGCAGTCACATCGGCGCCGCCGGAGAGCTGGGAGAGATAGGCCTGACCTAACTCCTGACTAATACCAACGGTCGCGACATAGGGACCTTCAGGGCGAGGAGGAGGGCCAAGGGTGGCGGAGACGGTGCCGGCGACGTTGTTGTACACGACGGCACCGACAGCACCTGCACCTCCGGCAAGAGCAGACTTCAGACCGAAGTCACAGCTACCACGAGAGATGAGGGCGATGTTGCCAGCTAGGCCAGCTGGGTAGTCAGATGCTTCACACCCCAAGTTGCTCACAGCGACCAACGGGGCGCTGACGAGGCCCGCCGTGGAGTTGGAGTACTCGAATAGAGTCGCGTTGACTGCCTCTCCGTCAACGGTGAAGCTATTGATCGTGCCGTTCAGCATCACATAGTTGGAGAAAGGCTGAAGGGTGACGTCGTAGTACGAGGTGGACTCGAGTTCCTCCTTGAGCCAGTTGACGGTGTCATTGTGCGCCTTGCCGCCCATAATCCTGTTACGGTCTGGGTAACTGTAGGCGAAGTCTTGGAGTTGCTGAGCGCCCCTCATCAGCTTTTTCGAGGTGATGTCGGATTCGAGCTTCCTCTACAAATTAATTAGTGACCGACAAATTCAAGGATTCGGACACGATGAGCACCAACCGAAGTCACATCAGGCCTCTTTTTACAGGGCTTGTCATTGTGTCCTGCTTGACGTCCTCTAAGTTCTGTGGTCGCCGATGCAGTAGCGGCGAGAGCCGCAAGCGCGACTGTGACCTTCATTTTGAGAATGATCTTGTACTAAAGCTGTAGTGATGGAGCGGCTGTTGGATCATAAGGTGAAGCAGAGCACGCGCGTTTTATACTTCACCATCACACCATCTGCCCTAATGTAATTGTGCAACCCTGGTCGCCCGTGTCGGTTCCGCATCGTCAATCGCCTACCCATCGCATGAGCGTGAGGTCCAATGCAACTGCCTATACTGTCGTCTGCAATCGCACCGTTCCGCCAAGCGTCTCCATGTCGATAAACACTCGTCATTCGCCAGGCCGTCCACTCGCCATGCTTGATCAAGAAGCTCGTGAGCACAAGCCCCGCCAATGCCTGCTTCAATGCGATAGGCTTTCTAGGCAATGGCTGGGCGTGCATGCGTGCATGATAGTGGCGAGCGGTTGCGAGCGTAGCGAAGGGTCGAGGTGCGCGATTGGAAGGAATGTGTTCGTGGAGAGCGGGAGTAGTAGAATGCCAAGGATTTCGGATGAAGACTGTTTAGGAAGGTGGGATGTTGGCCGGCCGCAATGCATCCCGTGAGCGAAACATGCACGCCGGGTCTGACCGCTGAGTACGCTTTGTGCAAGGATTACAACAAGTCGTACAGTATCACCCACACTCACATTGGCCAAAGTCAGCGAATTTACCAATCAGATTTGTCGACAATGGAGCAGTGACCGATAAAGTATTGACATAGCTACATAAAGGCGGCATCTCCTCTTCAGTCACCTCCAAAACGTTCTCTTATTACTCGCTAAGCTGCTGCAAGATAACATCAGCCGCCTTCTCGGCGACCATGTATGTTGAGACAGCAGTAAAAGTACCCGGAATCTTGGGGAAAACCGAAGCATCAACGACACGCAGACCAGCAGTGCCGCGGACCCTGAAGCTTGAATCCAGGACAGCCATCTCGTCATCGTCAGCGCCAATGGGGCACGACGACGAGGCGTGGTGACCCCAGGCGGTGTCCTTCGCGTACTGAGAGATGTCTTCCCTGGTGGTCACATCCTTGCCGGGGAGGACCTCGTCGATCTCGACGAGCTGACGCTTGAAAGAATCACGGCCGAGGGCGACGGCTTCGTTGAGGGCAGTGAGGTCCTTCTCGTAGTCACCGACACCAGTATCAAAGTAGTTGTAGGTGATTTCAGGGGTATCAAGAGGGTCCGCGGAGCGGAGCTTGATAGTTCCTGCATTGTTGCGGGGGTGAGCCTTGAGAATCGCCCAAGAGAACCAGTCGTGATCGGCGGTGGCATTGACACTGTAGCCAGGGAAGTAACCACGGAAGTTGACGGGGCCACCAAAGACGAAGACGTCGAACTCATCGCGCTCGGCGACGCTGGACTTGTAGAACATGGCGGCGCCGACACCAGGGGAAGCGTAGATGCCACGGTTGCCGAGTACATCCGTGTTGAAGCGCGTTAGGCATTTGTCCTCGGCACTGCCGTCGAAAGTACAGCCATTGAGTGCGCTGAAGTTAGAGGGAGCTTTCCCCTGGACGTTGATCTCATAGTGGTCTTGGAGGTTAGTACCAACACCGGGAAGGTCGACGATGACGGGAATGTCGAATTGCTTAAGCTCGTCGGCGGGACCAACACCGCTGAGCTTGAGAAGCTGAGGAGAGTTGTATGTTCCACCGGAGATGATGACCTCGCGAGAAGCAGTCACCGATCCAGCGACACCAGAATTGCCGCTGTTCTTGGGGCTGGCCTTGTAGAGGTATTGACCGTCAAGGAACTCAACACCAGTGGCGCGAGGGGGCGTAGACTGATCGAAGTTGATCTTGGTAACGTGGCAGTTCGTCCTGACATCTGTGCCAACGTTAGAGTGAATGTCCTCTAGAAAATGGTTGCAGTAGGAACTTACCAAGAGGGAAAGCCTTTGTGCCATTGGCGGTTTTAGCATCACGGACAGCAACAACAAATTCTCTGGAGCCAGTGCGCTTGCCATCGGCGGTTGACAAGGGAATTTGAAAGATGGCGGGCTGGCTGTCACGATCGGCAGAGGCCGAGTTGGCATCGCCAGCGACAAGGGAGGCGAGGTTGACAACAGCATTGGTCTGGTTACCGAGCGCAAAGGTGGCGCCGGTTACCAAGCTGAGCAGCTGAGGGTCAGAGAGGACAATGTCGATGGGTTGGTAGGATGTTCCGAGCCAGCCATCGTATCCGTGACCCTCCTGGCCAGGGAGCAAGTAGTGGTTGCTCTCGAGCTTAGTAAAGTACTTGCGCATATTATCGGCGGACCATGATTCATCACCGGTAAGGGCGGCAATGTTGTCAAAATCTAAAATCAATCAGTGAAATTTCCTCACTTGACTCAACAAGCTACGTACCCGAGCGATGGGGGTAAACCGCAATCAGAGCATTGTGGGCTGTGCAACCTCCCAGGGTGCCGGTTCGAGGATACAAGGTGCCCTTCATCTCGGACCCGGTCGGTGGGTCGAGACCAGTGTAAATACCGCCATCAGGGGTCTCGTAAGTAGTCTTGAAGTCGCGAGCTTGACGCTCCTCATCAGCATAGTGCTTGACAAAAAAGTTCCATGCCAGATTGGGGTCCTCTGAGACCTTGGCGTTGTAGGCAGGAACGGTGTAGTTGACATTGTCACCCTGGTCGTCTCCGGCTTCAATGAGCAGAGTCTTGTGGCCAGCGAGGGCAAGACGAGCGGCAAGGGGACTGTGAGATTATTAGACATGACATGAGTGGATGCATGTGGCTCCCGTACCCTCCGCCAGCACCAGATCCGACAACGATATATTCATAGCCAGGAAGATCAACAGCAGTAGCGAGGGAGGTTAAGGCTGCCAGCGAGCCGATGAACTGTTGGAACCGCATTGTTGCAAAGGAATGCTGATTTAGGCCATTAGCATCCAGGCGAGAGCACGGCGTGAAGAGTTGCTTACGAGGAGTTATCCTAAACGGATGGGAATGAACAGAGGCTACTTGAAGGCCTACTTGAGAAAGTCATCGTAGACTTGCAGGGCGACGGACGTACCTTATACATGCTCAAGCTCTCCTTTTCCACGGCCGAGGCTTCACATGAACGTCTCTGGATTGCATAACTGCTCCTCGGACGAGAACTACTAGTTGCAGATCACGTCGAACAGTCGATTATAGGTGTTATGGCCGTGGTTCACACTCTGGCCGTGCAGAGCCTGTTCTCATTTACCACCCATGCTCGTCTGTCGGCTTTGCTCGAGATTTGGAAGAATGGCAAGGATGTTCGTGAATGTCTAATCTCCGAGGCTCTTCGCTTCGACTTTCATGTGCTTCGCTAATCGTATACTACCTTAGGCGACATGATCTGATAGACATACTAAGAACCTGGCACGATTGGTCTGGCATCGGTCGTGGCATCGATCGCGGTGTTAGTCCAGACTTCAGACTTCGCTTTTGTAGAGCAGGCGGACAGATCAAAAGCCAATTTCCGGAAACCCACTTTCCCGCATCACGTGCGTGGGTGGGTCACTACCCTTTCACGAAGCGTGGACCTGACTCGCTCCTCGGAATGCATACCCTGGCTCTTTTTGAACTTCGATAACGAACTAGCCTCGTGCGCCGATACCTAGAATGTACCCTAACCCTATCGTCTATCTCTATAAGAGCCAGTCCCGACCTTGAGAGCACGATCCCTTCTGCGGTCCATGCTTCGTGAATCGGGCTTAGTACGGCGTTCCCAGTGCGGCGAAAAGGAGGCACTCCGTCCGCTCTGCCATGCACAGCACTGATTCGAGCGACTAAGAACAGAGGAGTAGACCATGTGGGAATCCTGCCTGCCCGCCTATTGTACGTTTTCTCTTTGTTTCGCGATCTCCTATTCATGGCTGGCAAATCTCCTTCCACACAGTAGACTGGCATGTCTTCAGTGCGGCTGCTGATGAGCACCTGCTCTTTAGGAATTCCAAGTAGCTAATTGACGACCATGAGACAATGGCATACATTCGCAATGTGTATGCAGAGGTAGGAACTACGACCGGCATCTCTTCTATGGGTGGTCAAAATAGCTTCAGATACGCTCAGCTTGAAGCGTCGTTGAGCCACCAGCGTCGGCCCCTTACTCAGTAGAACCGGTGCGGCCACGACAACCATCACGATCTCGCAATTGCTGATATTCCATCCGTGTCTGCGGGTCGTCGAAATCCTCTTCCAAGCCCATCAAAACGCTTTGCTCGACCGTCGGGGTACGCCGATAAGGTCTCCGAGAGGTGGGTGGAGGCATGGTACAGTGACTAATGCTCAAGGATTCGCATTGAGGGACTGTTATCCGAGGACGATCAGTCGAGGCAAGGAAGGGAAGCAGTGGGAAGCATTGGATTATCCTGAGCTTGGCCGGCATGGTTGAATCTAATAGCTGACGTGCGCAGCGAGTCGGAGTAGCGGCAGCTGCATGACCGGTGTGTCGGTAGCCACATTCGATCGAATGAATACCTTATGCCAAGGCGCTACGAATCCCGGCTCGAAATCGAGTATTAATTTACTCCAGTGTGCCTGCTGATTTCTACTCACAACGAAGGCAGACCTTGCAATGTAGCTCAGCGGATTCAATTTGCTCTTTTCTTCCAACGATGTGGTCAGATTCTTCCAACGATGTGGTCAGAAAGCAGGACTTCGAGGTTGCCACGAAAGTTTTGAGTACGGCTAAGTGAAACTAATGCACCTCTGCGCCCCTAGATCGAGGCTATACTCCGTTGGTGGTTGCATTGGGCACCGGCTTGACTGTAGTATGGAAAGCCTAAAGCTTTCAGTATCGCATATGGGAGGACTGAGGAAAGGAGTAACAACTTACACAGCATCCAACAAAAGGATGTGCAGACAACAGAAAAGACCTGCTTGCCTGTGTGACTCTTTGTAGTCTTAGTTGCGCGGTACAGCATGGGCTGTGCAAGCGCCACTAACGATTCCCTAGTTGCTCAGCCTCAACTTGACATGCGAGCCTGATACTGGATTGTTATTGCTGCCCAAAGCAATGTGCTGCTATGCGCACCTCGCCGACACTGCCACATCTTTAAATCCCTGCTACGGACGGATGATAAATCGCCTGCACGAAGCTTGGGATACTGTCTTTCACTCGAGATTTATGTCCCCCTCGAGTATCTGACGGACACTTACAGCGCATTGATGGAAGCATACGGGGAAGACCATGAAGGTCTCCGCAATTACATGCGAAGTTTTGGTGACAGTTCAATCTCGGTTGAGCTCATCGAAGTCTTCAAGAACACCAAGGGGACACCTACTGTCGTGAACGAACCATACTCCGATTGCAAGCTTTTGAAGAAGTATTTATGTAAGAAGGTCTGTCTTCCTTCCAAATGGATGCGGTATTACAAACACAGGAGCTCATCTTGAGACCTCACAGGCACCCAAGCACCAGACCATCAGAGTCCTGTAGGTGTGACCCAAGCATGAGTGGGCTGACGAATTCATTTGCTAATCATTGATGTAAGGAGCATTGCTCGTATGTCAGGGCCCCTGATGAGACTCTTGGGCTCCAAGTACGAGATGGACTACGAGCTTTGGACGGCCCACTTTCAGTTAAGCGACCGAGAATGGTTTGCTTGCCCACTAGTCGACCAAGGTGCGCTATAGACAACCCCATCACCACTTGCTCCAGCTGATTCGGGGTTGTTTAGGAGCACGTCGTTTCTCGTACTTCAACCTCTCATGTGTTGACTTCAGAAAGACCACGCCCAAAACTCCACAGGCTTATCAGTTCAATCAAAAGCTCAGTCACACGATGCGTTTGATGCGTCTTCTCGATGTTCGATCCTCGCACTCCCGACAGATCAATCCTCATCAGCTATCTTTGGGCTCTCGTGTTTACGTCGTGAGGCAGATTTCTGGATACATACGCCGAGACAAGGGCCTTTGGACGTTTATCTACATGTGCTATTCGTATACAGACATCAGCGACGCTCATCTCGACACAGAAATCCCTGGTAATACTCAGCCTCATCTATCCTCCTGGATCACTGAATTTCTGAACGTCAACTCACCCGATGAACTCGTTGCTGACCTGCAAGAAGATGGTTTTGGCTTCGTACAGCGAGTGTTGCGTGAGATCAAATCAACGTGGAAGCTGCTTCTTAACGACATGGAGGCTTTCCTGGAAGACATGGTAGTCGCCTCCATCATGCGAGCAATGCGGATGTATGCTAACACCTGCCATAGAATGAAGACTACAACGACGAAGAGTTGATCAACGCAGCGACCTGGCTACACCGTCAATTTATCTCCAACCTCGACTACTGCCAGCGACAATTACTGTACCACCAGCGCTACATTACCTACCTGACGGATGCGCCGATTCAAGAAGGGCTCTTCCTTGCTCCAGGAATATTCACCAAAGACCTCACGCAGGAGAGCGATGCCTTGCACATCATGAACAAAAGGCTTGTGAACCTACGTTCGCGTACTACGGATATGCTAGACACGGTGAGGCTAGATATACCAGACTCAGTGATCTACTAACGACCTTGCCAGGTACTCAGCCTAAGTACGGTGAAGCAGGCTCGGTTCGCACGAGAGATTGCAACGCTGCAACGTGAAGATGCCATTACCACATTCAACCAAGGAGAGAGTGTGCGGCGCTTGACAATTCTCAACATGGTCTATCTTCCCGCGACTTTCATAGCGGTAAGCAAAAAGCTCAATCCCTAACCTACATTCTTTGACATCGTGCAGACCATTTTTGGCATGAACGTAGCCGAGAATGCTGAGTCGCACTGGAGACTTTGGACTTTCGCTTTGAGCTCCATCCTGCTAACTGCATGCACATTGTGTCTTGCCTTCTTCAAAATTGCATCAACTGCGAAAGATCAGACAGTCATGCAGCTGACAACTGGCCAAACGCAAACGAAGGACAGCTTGTCCACTGACGCTGGGGTTATCAACCCCATGGCAGGCGAAGACGAAGAAAGCCTCGCGAACACGTTCCGCCAATGGGTGGCCAAGCTCGGAGCCGTGAGGGTCGTCTCGCAAAGCTCATCAAATCTGCACACTCGCAGACCCCGTTAAGAAGTATTCCAGCAGGGGCGGAAGCGTCACTATGGACGCCCTCAGAGGAGCTATAGCAGAGGTTCATGGCCTGCTATTACGTGGAGTGTTATCGGAACCGTCGGTCACGATGGTCACAATCATGGCATCCGACGCGAAGCGACCCTTGTAAGACCGTGGCATGGGAGGGGGCTAGAATGGAGACGTTTCTTTTGGTTTCCTTGTTATCTTTGCCCTTCCCTATTCGCCGCTCTAATCTCACACATGCATATGCTGACCGAGGCATCCTCGCTCCCCCGGCTAAGGATAGGGGGGAGGGGAAAACCCGCGTCTAATGATTTAGAAAGAACAATTCCACTCCGTAGCGATCGCGCCGCCACCCCATGGTGATGATGATAAAAAAGCAAAAACAACCCACGCACGCACGCAATGCATTAACGCAAACCAAACCCAAACCCAAACCCAAAACATCAAAAAGCCAAGCAAATCCCAAACAAGGACCATCAAGGCTTAAACCGATACCTCTTCCGATTCTCCTCCACCCACCACTCGGCCATCTGCACCGCCTTCTTGACCCACGCCTGCTGCACCTGGTTGTCGAGGCGGCGCACGAGCGTGTTGAAATCGAACGACAGCACCGCCTCCTTCTCGTACGAGTCCTCCGCCAGGTCCGTGAAGCGCCACTCGCTGCCGGCCATCAGCGGCACGATCAGGCGGAGCTCGGGGTGGTTGGCGTCGCGCACGGCGAGCGAGGACCCGCCCGGGTTCATGATCGTGAACTGCCAGCCGAGGTGCTTGTTGTCGTCCGAGATGGTCTTCTGCGAGCGCAGGAGGGACTGGCCCTCGTAGTTGCGGAGGAGCTCGCGGGCGGCGGTCGCTTCGCAGGGGGTGAGGGTTTGCGTTTCGAGGAGGAGGTCGAGGACGGTGGGCAGGATTTGCAGCGAGGTGACGGGCTCGGTGAGGTTGATGCGCGGGAGGCTCGGGTGGGAGACGACGAGGGGCACGTGGAAGTTGGAGATCTTGGGGTTGTGGTAGGGCGTGAAGGAGTTGTCTTCGGCGATGCTGAGGCCGTGGTCGCCGACGAAGATGATGAGCGTTTCGTCCGCGACGCCCTGCTCGTCGAGGATGTCGAGGATTTTGCCCAGCCAGCGGTCCACGTAGCCGATCGAGTTGAGGTAGCGCGACAGCATGTCCCAGTCTTTGTTGCCGGCGAGGTCGACCATTTTCTCGTCTTCGGGGAGGGAGAAGTCGTGGTGCGAGGTGCTGGTCAGGTGGGAGAGGAAGAGACGGTCGCCGGTCTTCTTGGCCGTGGCGAAGGCGTCGCGGAGGTAGTCCTCGATTGCGATCTCGGGCATGCCGTAGTAGTTGACGTCGCTGATGTTTTTGGGCGGGAACTTGTGGCCTTCTTCCTTCAGGTATTCGCCACCGATGATGTTGTCTTCGCTGAAGCCGAGCTTGGGCATCAGCAAGTCCTGGTTGTCGTATCCGAGTGTGGTCGATTGCATGTATTTGGAAGTCCAGTTGCTGGCTCCCTGATTGCTCTCGTTGCCACATTTGAGATCGTTGAATGCATCAAAAATGTGCGGCAAGCACGGCTGATAGATGTGCTGCGTGTACTCAATGTTGAAGTCGGCAACAAGTGGTACGATACCGCAATGCGTGCCGAGCAAGCTCTTTAATGTGTATGTGGCGGTCGTGTGCGCGTTCTGTGCACTGATTCCGCCGCGGAATGTACGGCCGTTGCGCTCGAGGTTGTGGCTGCCGTTGGCAAATCCGTTCTCAAGGTCACCAGTCAGATAGCGAGCCATCGGCGTCAGAGATGCGATTTGCTGCTCGATCTTAGGGGGGATCGTGTTGTTTTTAAACGTGCTCGCAAGTCGGTCCCAGACTCCAGCATTCTTCTTCAACGGGAAAACGTCCTTCCTTGTGCTCTCCAGCTTCATCAGCATCACGTGCTTAATGGGAACATCTCCAAGGTCGATTTTCTGAAGCTCCGGCAGAAGCTCCTGGTCGAGGTTGCTCAGCTCCAGCGGATCTTTCTCCGCGCTGTAATGAGGTTTGTTGTTGTACCAGTCCTCGAAGCCTGCGTGAGGTTTGTCTGGCAACCAGGAGAAAGCGATCGGCGGAGCCAGTGCGGTGATGTGCTGGAAGGTGACCGGAAGCGCCACAACAGTGGACAGAGTCGCTCCTACCATCAAATGAACAATCGGCATCAAAGGCAACGTCCAGGACAGGAAAACCAACGAGCTGTCAGGCGGACGGAACATTGTGCAGAGTACCTGCAGGGCCATGCCGAATCCAACGAGTAAGCGTAAGCAAATCATGAGTGCCGAAGCTGACGGAGGAGTCTGCTGACTGGAACCGGCAGAATTTGTCTCGAGGTCGTATGCGAAGTCATCAGAGTCGTCGTCGTGGTCTTGCGATAGTAAAAGGTAAGACTTGGGTTCTTCCTCCTCCGGCAGTTCCTTGCCTCGCCACTTGGCGAAACCTTTGCGTGCAAGTCTGTACAGCGCGTTTACAGGAACTCGCAACACGTCAATGCAAGTGTCGGCGACGACGAAGCAAACCGATTGCAACACCATCGACACCACGAAAAGGACCGCCATGACCACGAGCAGCATGAAAATTCCGGTGGCCAACATTTTAAAAGCCGAGGGGTCATGAATGGCTTTCATGTTCTTCCAGCGCAGTTCCGTGCCGGCTGTGATGTAGAAGGCCGTGCTGCCGGAGCCCATGAGCAGCAGCAGGGCGGAGATGCAGAAGGCAATGCATGTCGCAAAGATTCCCTGGTCCAGGAGCAATCGCAAAAGCAGCAGAACAACGGTATCCTGGAAAAAGAAAGACCAGCCCCAGCCGAATACGGTGTGCAGTTGTAATGCGTCCAGGTGGGCGTAGATGTGTAGCAGTTTCGCGCTCAGTATCGCGACGCAGGCGACGGCGAAGATGAACTGGCGGGTGAGAAGTCGAGACGCCACGCCCAGGAGGGTTTGCGCTAGGGCGACGAGGGACGAAGGCAGTCTCGACTCCATGCTGCAGGCGCCCGCAGGCAGAGAGGGGAGTCGATGGGGTCCGCTAGGGGAGTGTGTATACCAGTCTTTTGGGCGGTCGCAGGAAAGAATCTTCCCGGAATGTTCTCTCTCGCGCGCCTGCAGCGAACCTTGGGAGGCGAGCGCGCGGCCAGCGACGGCGACGGCGACGGCGACGGCGACGTAAAGGGGCCCTGCGGCACGGACTGGGGCTAGCCTGCAGATTTACGGGCGCTGCTTCGCCTGCGGTGCGAAGGCCTGCTACGCCTCCATCCTTCCACTCCACCCCGGAAAATGCCCGTATTTTTAGAGCGAGTGAATGGGCGCGGCCGCGATCACAAGGCTGCCTCGCCCGCGGGTCTGCGGTGAATAATGCGCTGTGCGGCGGCGGTCATGTGTGCGAGTGCTGCCGGCCGCCGCCAGCTCGTGCTGTGTATCTACCTTGCACTAATAATTTCGCCCTCCTCCACGTAGCCGATCTGATCGTGGCCCTGAGACGCTCTGCCGGCTCTGCACGACTCTTCCGCCCTCCGCGCCACCACATCACGCCAGACTGCCAACCGAAGCGACAGTCCTGCGTCCGTCCTCTGGCATGTGTCGCAGATGAGCACCAGCTCCTCCAATGGCGCCTCTAGGGCTGGGACTCGACGGCGTAGGATCGCAATATTCAGCCAGACACGGCGGAAACGCTCACGCGACACCGCCCGGCGGCGTCGCTGGCCCTGACGCTAGCTGAAACAGCCGCGGTCAAATGCGGACCCTGCCAAGGCTGTCTACCCGGATCAGGCAGCGACTCGCGTGTCTCCCTTCGCCGGCGCCGCTGATAGGCTGGCGTCTCGAGCTTGTACGTGGCCTGTTATGCGTGCTTATGCACCTCGAAAGTAAGGCACACCGGAGTGCATGCCCTGCGCCGCCGCCGCCTGCATTCTTCCTATTATTGCCTGACTATTGTCTCCTCTACGCCTTCTGCTCTGCGGCACCAGCTGCGGCGTCTTGCACGAGTCGGCCGCCTGCACCACGCTTAGCCGCTGCTGAAATTGCCACATCTCCTGACTGGCGGGATAGCGCAGAAGGACGCGCGCTTCTCTGTGCGCCGTCACACCTTCTCTCCAGGTCGTCATCAGCTGGAAAAACTCCGTTTCGCCCGGGCACCACCCGGCTGGCATCCGACTGGGCGCGCTCGCGCTCGTGCACTACCGCCTCCTAATGCAAACCTAGACTATATACAGTATACACAGGGACACTCATCCTTTCTGCTTTTCCACCAAGCCCCGCCGCATCCTCTGCCTGCGCCTAATCGCCAACGCCCATTGCGCATTCCGGCATAAAGCCCGAACAGTCCAGAAAACGCCGCTTTGCAAGCCGTCGGCGCCTGCGAGGCGACAGTGGCGACATCTCTCCCCGCGTGTCGACCGACAGCACCAGCGCGCGCCTGGCTGACCTCGCAGGCGACGGCGGCCCGATCACCAGGCTACGAGCGCAGCCGTACCGCACTGCACTGCATCTCGCTACCGTCCGATTCATAATATTCCCCGCGATCTTGCTTTATTGTTTCTTCAGCCTCAGTGGAGGTGGCATCCGTCATACCGCAGGCGGCACAGCCTCGCTCTGCTCGCTTCGCAACGCGATGGATGCGAAGGATTGCGGGGTTTGTCTTGTCCTGCAATGGTTGTCATGCGGTGTCGCGACTGTATATTTGTCCGTGGAATTTCCGCGGTGACTACTGCCACCTGGATGCGATGTTACATAGCCTAAATCCTGCAATTCTTGACTCGGGGTGCGCGGAGAGCGAGCCGTTTCAGAGAGGCACTTGACAGCTGAAGACAGAGTTGTGGTCGTCTGGCGGGAGGCCACAATTATTATGCAAGCGGCTCCATTAAATTGGATGACATACTGTAGCAATTGCGCGTCAAGAGATTGGCCTTTCTCTCTGCCGATCTGGCCCAGGATCGTCGTCTCGGCAATTGCTTGACTAATCGTCTCGACTTGAGTAGTGGACGTGGAGCCCGCCGCCTCCAGCTCAGAGCAATCCATCTCCCAAACACGCGTGAAGAAATCAGACTCATGGCGAGTAAGGTAAGCATGCCATCACCCCAGATGCAGTCCCGGAAACCAGGATTGTTGAAACAGGGCTGCTTTACTGCGGAGTGCATGAGAGACACGAGGCTCGAGAATTCCATGGCTCGCATGGCTCGCATGGCTCCTGACCTTCGACGCTCTCTGCGTGCTTCCCACGTGCAACGCGTGCCTTCTCCCAAGCCTCAGGCCCTCCACGCGGAGCCGCCAGCCCACCAAGCCAGACCCCTCCCCGCAACTCTGATCTGGCCCATCGGCCATCTGCGACGCTCTCGAAGATAAGGACAAGCGAGTCTTGGAGAGCAACCACACCTGCCGCTATCAGTATATCGCTAAGTATTCGAGCAACTAGCATTTCTTCTAGATCTGATTCTTCCAATTCACACCTTCAATTCTACCATCCCCTGTTCTCCGGCGTCCGCGTTCATAGCCCTCTCATTGATCCCTCAGCAACAACCAGGGCCCTCTCAACCCCAAACGAACAGATGTATACCCAACCGCAATAGAACCCTCCACAGAACCAACCAACCTCAGCATCCCCAACCATGGCGCCCGGCCTCATCGTCCCCGAGCCCGCAGCCCCGACCACCTCCCTCCGCTCCCTCGCCTCCCTCACAGAATCCTGGTCCGACACCCTCACCTTCTACCTCAACGGCACGCGCGTCTCCCTCGACGACGCCGACCCCGAAGCCACCCTCCTCGAATACCTGCGCGGCGTCGGCCTGACCGGCACCAAGCTCGGCTGCGCCGAAGGCGGCTGCGGCGCCTGCACCGTCGTCGTCTCCCAGTTCAACCCCACCACGCGCAGAATCTACCACGCCAGCGTCAACGCCTGCCTCGCGCCGCTCGTCAGCGTCGACGGCAAGCACGTCGTCACCGTCGAGGGGATCGGGAGCGTGGGCAGGCCGCACGCGGTTCAGGAGCGGATCGCGCGCGGGAATGGAAGCCAGTGCGGGTTCTGCACGCCGGGCATCGTCATGAGCGCGTATGCGCTGCTGAGGAATAAGAGTGCGCCGACGGAGCATGAGGTCGAGGAGGCGTTCGATGGCAATCTGTGCAGGTGTACGGGGTACAGGCCGATTTTGGACGCGGCGCAGTCGTTTAGTGCTGGGGCTGGGGCTGGGGCGGGGTGTGGGATGAGTACGGCGAATGGCGGGGGTGGGTGTTGTATGGAGAAAGGTGGTGGTGGTGGTTGCTGTAAGAGCGGTGCGAATGGGGTTGATGGGGAGAATGGAGAGCCCGCGAAGAAGTACACGCCGCCGGGGTTCATTGAGTACAATCCGGAGACGGAGCTCATTTTCCCGCCGGCGCTGAAGAGGCATGAGTACAAGCCGCTGGCGTTTGGGAACAAGCGGAAGAAGTGGTTTAGGCCTACGACGCTGCGGGAGCTGCTGGAGATCAAGGCTGCGAATCCCAGCGCGAAGATGATCGGTGGCAGCACGGAGACGCAGATCGAGGTCAAGTTCAAGGCCATGTCCTACACGCATTCGGTGTTTGTGGGCGATATTGCCGAGCTGCGGCAGTACAAGTTCGAGGATGATCATCTTGAAATCGGCGGCAACATTACACTCACGGATCTTGAGGATCTGGCGAAGGAGGCATTGAAGCATTATGGAGCGGAGAAGGGCCAGCCGTTCGAGGCGATATACAGACAGCTCCGGTACTTTGCAGGCCGACAGATCAGGAACGTGGGCACACCGGCAGGCAATCTGGCTACTGCTTCGCCCATCTCAGATCTGAACCCGGTTTTTGTCGCCACCAACGCAACACTAGTCGCGAAGAGCCTCGAAGAAACGATCGAGATCCCCATGAGCGAGTTCTTTAAAGCTTACCGCGTCACTGCTCTTCCGCCCGACGCAATCATCGCGAGCATTCGTATCCCAGTCTTCCAGAAGGGAGAGTACATGCGTGCTTACAAGCAGGCTAAGCGAAAAGACGACGACATCGCCATTGTCAACGCAGCCCTCCGCGTGCGCCTGTCCGATTCGAACGTAGTCGAAGACTGCTCGCTCGTCTACGGCGGCATGGCGCCTATCACCATCGCCGCCAAGCAAGCCATGGCCTTCCTGAACGGCAAGACCTTCACAGACCCCAAGACTCTCGAAGGCGTCATGAGCGAACTCGAGCACGACTTCAACCTCCGCTTCGGCGTGCCCGGCGGCATGGCTACGTATCGCAAGTCACTCGCGCTCGGCTTCTTCTACAGATTCTATGCCGAGGTCCTCTCCGCTCTGCCCTCCGCGACGAAGCAGGACGTCGACGAAGACTGCATCGCCGAGATCGAGCGCGAGATCAGCAAGGGCCGCAAAGACCACACCGCCGGCGCCGCCTACGAGCAGAAGATCCTCGGCAAGGAGGCTCCTCACGTCGCCGCCCTGAAGCAGTCGACCGGCGAGGCACAGTACACCGATGACATCCCTGTGCAGCAGAACGAGCTGTACGGCCACCTCGTTCTGTCGACCAAGGCGCACGCGAAACTCGTCTCCGTCGACGCCGGGCCCGCGCTCGAGCTGCCCGGCGTCACGGCGTACATCGACCATAAAGACTTGCCCAACGAGAAGGCGAACTGGTGGGGCGCGCCCAACTGCGACGAGGTCTTCTTCGCCGTCGACGAGGTCTTCACCGCCGGCCAGCCGATCGGTTTGATCCTAGGCAAGACCGCGAAAATCGCCGAGGCCGGCGCCAGGGCGGTGAGAGTGGAGTACGAGGAGCTGCCGGCGATTTTCACCATCGAGGAGGCGATCGAGAAGGACTCTTACTTCCCGCACTTCCACTACATCCAAGACGGCGACGTGGAGAAGGCGTTCAAGAAGGCGGACCACGTCTTCGAGGGTGTGGCGCGCATGGGCGGCCAGGAGCACTTTTACCTCGAGACGAACGCTTGCGTGGCTGTGCCGAAGCCCGAGGATGGCGAGATGGAGGTGTGGACGTCGACGCAGAATCCGGCTGAGACGCAGTCGTACGTCGCGCAGGTGACTGGCGTCGCGGCGAATAAGATTGTCGCGAAGGTGAAGAGGCTGGGTGGTGGATTTGGCGGCAAAGAGACGAGGAGTATTCAGCTGGCTGGTATTTGTGCTGTTGCGGCCAAGAAGACGAAGCGACCTGTGCGGTGTATGCTCAACCGAGACGACGACATTTTGACTTCCGGACAGAGGCATCCGTTCCTGGCTCGATGGAAGGTGGCGGTCAACAAGGACGGCAAGCTTCAAGCTCTCGATGCGGACGTCTTCAACAACGGCGGCTGGTCGCAGGATCTCAGCGCTGCCGTCGTCGATCGAGCGCTCAGCCATATCGACAACACGTACAGAATTCCCAATACGTATGTGCGTGGACGCGTTTGCAAGACGAACACCGTCTCTAATACTGCTTTCCGAGGATTTGGCGGACCCCAGGGAATGTTCATCGCGGAGACGTACATGGAGGAGATCGCTGATCAGCTCGGCATGCCGGTCGACAAGGTTCGCGAGATCAACATGTACAAGGCCAATGAGCCCACACACTTCCGCCAGCCGCTGAAGGATTGGTACGTGCCTCTCATGTGGAAGCAGCTTCGCGAGGAATCTGCCTACGAACAGCGGAAGGAAGAGATTGCGAAGTTCAACGCAGAGCACAAGTGGAAGAAGCGAGGCCTTTCCATCATCCCCACAAAGTTCGGCATTTCCTTCACAGCACTATTCCTCAACCAGGCCGGCGCACTGGTACACATCTATCACGACGGCAGCGTCCTCGTCGCTCACGGCGGAACAGAAATGGGTCAAGGCTTGCACACAAAGATGACCATGATTGCGGCCGAAGCGCTCGGCGTGCCGCAAGAAAACGTCTACATCTCCGAAACAGCCACCAACACCGTCGCCAACACCTCTTCGACCGCCGCCAGCGCCAGCTCCGACCTCAACGGCTACGCGATCTTCAACGCCTGCGAGCAGATCAACGCCCGCCTCGCGCCCTACCGCGAGAAGCTCGGCCCCGACGCCTCCATGAAGGCCCTCGCCCACGCCGCCTATTTCGACCGCGTCAACCTCTCCGCCAACGGCTTCTACAAGACCCCCGACATCGGCTACGTCTGGGGCCCCAACACGGGCCAGATGTTCTTCTACTTCACGCAGGGCGTCGCGGCCGCCGAAGTCGAGATCGACTGCCTGACGGGCGACTGGACGACGCGCCGCGCCGACCTCAAAATGGACGTCGGCCGCTCCATCAACCCGGCCATCGACTACGGGCAGATCGAGGGCGCCTTCGTGCAAGGACTCGGCCTCTTCACGATGGAGGAGTCGCTGTGGCAGCGCTCCTCGGGCCAGATCTTCACGCGCGGCCCGGGCGCGTACAAGATCCCGGGCTTCAGGGACATCCCGCAGGAGTTCAACGTGAGTCTGCTCAAGGACGTCAACTGGGAGAATCTGCGCACGATCCAGCGCTCGAGGGGCGTGGGCGAGCCGCCTTTGTTCCTGGGCAGCAGTGTTTTCTTCGCGATTAGGGATGCGCTGAAGGCGGCGAGGAGGCAGTGGGGCGAGACGGGCTTGTTGAGTTTGAGGAGTCCCGCGACGGTCGAGAGGATTAGGGTCAGTTGTGCGGATCCGATTGTGAAGAGGGCGGAGGTTGTGGCGGAGGAGGGGGAGAAGAGTTGGTTTATGAGTATTTAGGTGGGGTTTTTGGGTGGTGGAGCTGAGGGTGTTTGATGGATTATGTTGTTATGATGGTATGATCAAGTTACAAGTCTACGACTCTGTTAGTACAACATTATTTTTGTGATCTAGTAAAGATCCGGGTTTATGTCAGCGTATCTTACTATACTCTGCTCTCACCTCTTCTCGCATACCACATGTCGCGCACGAGGAGACGATCCCACGTCCCTTCCTTTCGCCGCTGGCTGTTTCATCGCGCCATGACGCGCTGCTCCGTGCACTCACCGACACCTTGGTGGTTTTAGACACATGCTTCAAGGGCAGTCTCGGAGGATGTCTGCTTTACGATCAGGCTGCTGCTTGTTGCATCTCTTCGCATGCGCCGACTTCTGCCATGTGTACGCGTTGCGGCGAGGGCGTCCTCATCAGCCGTAACGTGCCGAACATCATGGAACACGCGCGTGAGCTTTCCAGCTCAGCATCGAATGATCAGCACCACCAGTTGCGAGCTTCTGGATTCTGATTCCCTGATAGAAGAGGAGAGACTACGTGGCTATAGAGCGGGGCACTACTATCCGGTCAGGATCGGCGACGTCTTCCAAGACCGTTACAGCATCATTGGCAAACTCGGGTACGGGACGTCTTCCACTGTCTGGCTGTGTCACGACCTACAAAATCCGAAAGAGAAGACCTACGTTGCTCTCAAGGTCTGCACCAATTGCTCCCAATTGCCCTGCGAACTCGCAATCTACAACCACATCGACAGCGTGTCCTCAGAGCACGCCGGGCGGGATCGCGTGCGACGACTACTGGAATCTTTCGAAATCAACGGTCCTCACGGAACGCACGCATGTCTCGTCCACGAGGCCTTGGGAATGAACCTCGAAGAACTTCGAGAGCTGGTCCCAGGGCGTATGTTCGCCGCGGACCTCATTCGGCAGACTCTCCGCGAGGTGCTGCGCGGCTTGCATTTCTTGCACGAGGAAGCTGGTGTCATTCATACAGGTTAGCGATGGATCTTACTGACTTCGATACTGGCTAATTGTAAATTCATTCAGACATACAGCCCAAGAACATCCTGCTGGGCGTCTTGGACAATTCTGCGTTCGTCAGATTCGAGCGCGATGAGCTTGAGAGACCAATGCCGCGGAAGAAATTGCCTGACCGCACGGTGTACGTCTCAAGGCCGATGCCGCTCGCAAAGGGGCCACCTTCGCTGTGTGATCTAGGCGAGGCACGGTTCTATCATCCCGGTAACATCGGCCTCGTGATGCCAGATCTCTACCGGGCGCCTGAGGCCGTGCTGGAAATGCCCTGGAGCTACTCTATCGACTTGTGGGGGTTTGCGATGACTGTACGTTTGCTCTCTGTGTTCGAACGATGTGGATATCAGGACTAAACTTCCATTTAGCTGTGGGACCTCTTCGAGCCAGAAAGGCTCTTCACTCCTCATAACGAAGATGGGCGCTATTCGGAGCATCGCCATCTGGCGCAAATGGTAGCGATCATGGGACCTCCTCCGCTTGACTTCCTGCGACGCTCGGATAAGAGCATGCTCTTTTGGGACGACCAAGGCGCCTGGAAAGGAGAAGTGCCCATTCCCGATATTACACTGGAAAGTGCGGAAAAGCGGTTGGCTGGCGACGAGAAAAAGCTGTTTCTAGACTTCTTGAGAAAGATTCTACAGTGGAAGCCGGAAGACAGGCAAGATATCCGCACGGTCTTCATGGACGAGTGGTTACTGGCTGATCTGATTGAGTCGGGGGAGGTTGTTCAAGAGTAGGGAAGAACGTCGTTGGTGGGTGTCTTTTGTCTATGGTTAGTTGATCTTCGAGTGAGAGAGCATGCGGTGAATCTTCAGCCTCGCCGTATCGGATTGGTCCTGCCAGCCGCGCAGCTAAACTGAGGTCGCGCCGGCACAGGTTTGAATATGCACGTGGCTGAGATAGTACAAAGTTGGGCTGGTATCATCATGCAGGCTGACCTGCTCAGACGTTGGGTACCTTCAGCCTGATGGCACACAAGCTCATCATCATTCGGCTGCGCCAGCTTGTAACAGGCTTCGCGTTCCATACTCAGCAAAGCACTACGTCGAAAGCAAGAATCACCCAGCCCAGTCTCTAGGCAATATTGACTCTAGGTCCTTCCTACAGACGCCGAGATGGACTCCTCCCCGCAAGCCGGAAACATATGAAGGTGGACAGAGCCACTTAGGCAATGTCTACAACTTTTGTGAACCGAGCGATCAAAGAGCTATTCGCGCAATACTCGAGAGCCTCGGCTACGCCGGCATGAACGATCGCAGGGATACATTGGATGAGTGTCAGGAGGGGACGTTCGATTAGACGTTCTTAGAAGGCAAAACAGACTTTGTTACAAGTCGTTACACCTATTCGTCTGAGCCCGACGACGAATATGTCGAAAAACAGACCGTCGACTTGAACTTCAAAGCCTGGTTGCAGCAGGAAGACCGGGGATTTTTTTGTGTTCTGGGTAAGCCAGGGTCAGGGAAGTCAACATTCATGTATCGTCATACGAAGCATAATCTCTATTTTGCCTGAAGATGGCTGACAGGCGAGTAGGAAATCTTTCGCCTCGAACAGCGAGACGGATAGTGTGCTGCAGGCCTGGGCAGGGAGAGACACCCTCGTGCGAGCCGACCACTTTTTCTGGATCCTAGGCACTGCCATGCAGAAGACATTTGAGGGATTGCTACGCAGCTTATTGTACTCCATTTTGCTCACACTTTCGCAATCAGGCGAAACGGCAGATATGGGGGCGATCAAGCGAATCTGTGGACCTCGGTGGACATCAAGCAACAAACGCAGAACGTGGAACCGCAAAGAGTTGAGGGACACACTGGCTCGGCTTCCCACAGTGCCGGAGACGAAGTTCTTCTTTTCTGTGGATGCTTTAGACGAGTGCGGGCCGCAAGGTCAACTAGACTCCTTTGCTGAAGAAATCCTCTGGATTTCACGTTTGCCCAACATCAAGATTTGCGTCTCTTGCCGACCATGGAGGGCTTTTACCGGGAAATTCGAGAACGCCCCTACCCTTCACTTGGACCAACTCACCTACCACGACATGGAGCTCTACGTTGAGGCCCAATTAGTCCATGCAGAAGCAGCACTTTGCTCAATCTCCCAATTTCGCGATGGGGATGTCGCCGCTAAAAACCTCGTACGACATATTACAGCTTCTGCAGACGGTGTCTTTCTCTGGCTTAGGTTCATCACAGAAGAGGTCTGCACAGAATTACGAAAAGGCGGGACATTGGAGGAATTACACCAGACCATCGCCGGTATTCCAAAGGATCTCAACGAGTATTATCATGATCTGATCTTCGATCGCATCGGGAAGACCCGCCAGAACGTATTGGATACCGCGGCTGCTTTAAAACTTGCTGTGGAAATTGCCATGGCAGAAGATCAGCGTACACTTGATCCCTTCGATGGCACTGATGAAATCTTCCCTTGCGCAGAATCTTTCTGTAATTTCTGGTTGTTGCGCAATGGCTTCCTGAAGCCTGGCTTCTCATGGAGAGATCTATTGGACATCAATCTGCCCAATAGCCAAGACATGATACACCAGACAGCAGGATTCCTGGACGAGACGTGTAAAGATCTGCTTGTGCTGCACAAACATGAAAGAGGAAGAGCTCATGTTACATTTTTTCATCGCACAGTGTTCGAATTTTTGTGCGATCGAGATGCAAGGCTTGATCTGGAGCAGAACGCGCCAGCTCATTTCTCTGATCCGGACTTTCTCTACAGGCTCTCCGAGTTACGCTGTATCCGTTTCCTGTCTGGTGAGAATGAAAATTGTGAGACTTCGAGAGCTTTACTTGAAAGAATCTTGATGAAAACAGACTCCAGCTGGAGAGGATCTCAGCTCGTGGATTTTTCAGATTGGCTCTCAGCCTGCGAGTCACTGGCGATCACGCGAATGCGTACAACGTGCGAGTGCTTTGGTACACGACATAAGCCGCTTTGCAGAAAGCGGTGTGTGGAAGCAGGCATGTTCCAGTTTCTGGGTGCTCATATTGCCGCTATGCCTCATGAACTTTTCACAGAGCCAATCTATACAAAAGGTCTGAACACGCTGGGAGAAGTTCTCCAAGCCGCAATTTTGGTCGATATGGGAGACTCTGGCATGGCGCTGCTGCATCAAATTCTGGAAAGTGGCGTTCACATCAACACTGGGATCTATGCCTGGCCTGGGTACTTTCGATTCGATACCGAGAGCATAGATGACGCCAAATGGTGCATGCATACATACTTCGAAGCCTGGATCAGCGCGGTACACATTCTCCAGCAGCGGAGAAGGCCGGTGACAAACACGCCCACCGAGGGGCATGATACCAAAGTCCGAGCTGCTCATCAGGGAGAGACCAGATGGGCTGCTATCACGAAACTGCTTTTGAGGTATGGCGCCAACCTAGATTGCACGCCGTGCATTACCGACCATTCGAGACAGTCAAGAGGCGACCAGAGTTGCCGCCATGTTGCTTTGAGCACACTTCTAGATCAAATTCTTCCGGGCGACTATGCTCTACCCCTGCGAAGCTTTCAAGGCTCGTATTCGAACGAGCTGCGACGCAACCAGCGTAAGAGAGCTATGAGGTCGTTTATAACGTCCGAGCATAACTTCATGACCAAAGTACGCAATTCTGAAATTTCTCCGGACAGCCAATATGGTGCATTGTCCTGGTGGTCTAGGGACAACGAGGATTTTCTGAGAGGCCTGATGAACATACTCGAAGATATTTCGCCACTAGACAAATGCAATCGGTGCCCCTCTCACATTGGAGTTGGGGGTCTTGTGGCTTGGTGTATCGTTTGCGAAGCCTTCTCAATTTCTTGCATGCAGTGCACCAAGCGCATTCCTTTTGATGTCCCTGCACTTGAGCACTCGTATGATGAGACACCCGACCTGCTGCTGAAGAATCGACACACCAGCATTGTTGCGGCTATCGATATCCCAACTGCTTACGAGGATCATGACCGGAAGGCCCTCCACCTGCTGAGGATTCGATACAGCGGAGCTCAGGCGCTCGTTACGCTGAAAGAATGGTATGCGAAGAACCCGATCGAGACGACTGACCCATTGTAGGATGCGTTACAATGTATTGCATCTAAGCCAGCGCCTCATCGACCGCATCGATCCATCCATGAGAGCCTAGGAGAGTAAAGCACACGCACCTCGGGTATGTCTAATGCCCGACACGCTTCCTATATTTCTCAAGGATCTGGGGCTTTGACAGACGCCTGGCGAGGTCACAATCCGCAGGCTGTCAGCGACGTCCTAGTCGCAAGTCATCGAGGCATTTTCGCGACAGAACCTCCCAAGTCTTGTACGCTGCGAGATATACATGCTGCTCTCCAGCAAGAAAATGAAGGGTCCCCAGGATCATCAATATTGGAGTATCGCAGCGTGCATGCCATCCCCCCACGCAGTTCTGGATGAATCGGAGAAAAGTGAGACCGTGTGGATTCATCGATTACGTCGCCAGGAGGCTTCACTGTTTGCCGCAAAGACGACGAAATCGATGTCGAGGTCCTGCAAAGTCTTTGATCCAATACCTACAGGTTACTCTCGCTCTCAGTGCTGATGGCATTATGTTGGTGGTATTTCATCCAATGTCGCCACGTGACGACCATATCTTGAGTTGCCGACGTCGGCAATCGAGATCTGCCCCACCTCAACCTGCCCCGCGGACGCGGGATATGGACCGTCAACAACAGAATACATCTGTCATATTCATGACGACACTGCGGCTGGTGACACGGGTCCAGAAGATTGAGCGCTGCTACTTCATTTCGAGGAGCCGTTCGATGGTTGAAAGCGTCGCGGATGCCTCGTCGGTGTCTGCAAGCCCGATATCTTCACCAAGACTTCACGAGGCGTGCTGTAGTGGGGTCAGGTTGGCTGGGCGAAAGCCAGGTGGAGAGATCTGGCCGGTTGCTCGGCCCAAGATAATGCGTCAATCAGAGCATTTACCCTTCATGAGGTCACAGCGGCGGCTGCAGCTGCGCGTGGAGCTGACCTGCGTTGGGTGAAGACTACTTTTATTTGTCCTCTTCCTCCTTCCTGTCTCAGCTTTTTTCCCACCATACTGTACTCTTACTTGTGATACCCAAACCATATCTTTTAACTTATCCTACACGAGATCATCATCATGGGTTACCCGGAGACTGCCACTGGCTTCATGGTCAACAGCCAGAAGGAGTGGACCAAGTTTGAGAAGAAGGAGGTATGTTATCTTGTCGCCAAAGCCTCAAGCATTATCCAACTAACACATCTCCTTTAGTTCCCTCTCAAGACCTTCGGTGACCGCGACATTGACATTGCCATTGACGCCTGCGGTGTTTGCGGCTCTGATGTCCACACCATCTCCGGTCAGTCTCCACAAGATGGAACAAGAATGTGTTTAAGAGCATGATATTGACAGTCTTCCAGGCGGCTGGGGCGATGCTCCCATGCCTCTTTGCGTCGGCCACGAGGTCATTGGCCGCGCTATCAAGGTCGGCAAGGACGTCAAGACCGTCAAGGTTGGCGACAGAGTCGGTGTTGGCGCGCAGATCCAGGCCGACCTGACCTGCGACAACTGCAAGGCGGACCAGGAGAACTACTGCCCCAACGGTAAGCTATGTTTTCCCGAAGGCATTGTGCTCATTTTCTGACTCTTCCGAAGCTGTCGACACCTACGGCGCCAAGTACGAGGACGGCATCCTTTCTCAGGGTGGCTACTCCTCTCACATGCGTGCCCACGAGTACTTCACCTTCAAGATCCCTGACAACATGACCAACGAGGACGCCGCTCCCATGATGTGCGCCGGTCTCACCACCTACAGCCCGCTGGTCAGGCTCGGCGCTGGACCCGGCAAGAAGGTCGCGATTGTTGGCATGGGTGGTCTCGGCCACTACGCCGTGCTGTGGGCTGTTGCCCTCGGCGCCGAAGTCACCGTTCTCTCCCACAGCCCGAACAAGAAGGACGACGCCCTGAAGATGGGCGCGAAGGAGTTCGTCGTCACAAACGACAAGGACTGGCACAAGAAGTACCCCTTCGCCTTCGACTTCATCCTCAACTGCGCCGACGCCACCCACAAGTTCGACCTGCCCGCCTACTTCAGCACCCTCAAGGTCATGGGCAAGTTCCACAACGTCGGCTTCGGCGACGAGCCCCTGCCCCGCATCCCCGCCCAGGCCTTCGCGCCCAACGGCTGCTACATCGGCGCCTCGCACATCGGCAACCGCCCCGAGATGCTCGCCATGCTCGACCTCGCCAGCAAGCAGGAGATCCACTCCTGGATCGACAAGGTCGATATCTCCGCGGAGGGCTGCAAGGAGGTCGTCGAGCGCGTCTACAACAACAAGGACGTCAGGTACCGCTTGGTGCTCACCAACTTCGACGCGCAGTTCGGCAAGCGTGCTTAAGCTAGTACGTCTTCTTTTGGTTGGACGCGGCCGATAGGTGACGAGACGAGACGAGAGTGATGTGACGATGACGACGATGAGCGATGACGCTTCTTTTACCTTTTACTCTTCCCACGTACAAGCCGTGAACATAGCAAGCAGAGTTTACAAATAGAAAGCCTGTGATTTTTAGCTTGTTAGAGAAAAAGCCTCAATGCGAATGTGGATTTGTTTCGAAATACGACAGCCTGCCCAAACGTCCTGTTGATCTTTCCACGCCGACGGGCTATCCCTCCCGTCGTGTAACAGACGGTCGGGCCCGGAAGTCGGTGGCCGCCTCGTCCTGCCGTGCAGGAAGGCGGCCTCTCGCTTCCCGTTGCCGTCGCTCGCTCTCGCGAGCGCGAGCCGATGTGCTCTGTCTCGCCGCCGGGGCCAGATTGAGGGATCAGCGCGATGCGGCGGCGTGCCGATAGTCTTTGATCGTGGACGTGCTAGAGGCTGGAAAGAGTCAAGCAGGAGTGGACGAGTGACTGGACTATTGAGACGCGAAGGCATGGAGAGCCATTATAGTAAGTGGCTGCCGATGGTCACGGATCGGGGCTGCATGAACGACTGGAGTCCGCTGCAGGAGCACCAGAGAGATTGTGTTTGGCCGAAACGGACTCCAGGCGGATAAAAAGCGCAAGGCCACCCAGACATCGCCATGCCGGCAGTGACGGTCGGGATCGTGCTCCTGCAGCGATCCGAAAGACTCGAGCAGGACAGCGAGAAACGCCGGGCAGGATCCTCTTCCGGGCAGAACAGACTTCTGTATACGAAAAGCGAGCAAGGCTTGGCTGGCAGCCGTTCCTCCTAGCCTGCGGGTGGCGTTTCACTACGCTCGCGCTATCTGCTCTGCCGTGGCTTAGGCCGGAGGCAGAAGGTGTGCGAACCACGTGGGAAGAGACTACTGCAGGGGATGGAGAAGAAGGTGTCACTTTTTCTGCAGGTAGGGTTGATAGCATTGGGGTTTGGGTGTAAGCGACAGGGTTCGGTGTGCATGAGTAGGATGCGATTGCTTCGCGTGGAGGCTGGCCTGCTAGGGCTTTCTGTTAATATGGCTTTTCTTCTGACAACTCGCTTGGCTGATCAGTAATGCCGAGGGCAGGAGGTCGGTTGTGGTGTGCGAGTCGTGGTACATTTTTGCATTTGGCAACGGCCACGTTGAACGAAATTGCTCGTGCCGACTTCGCGGGGCCGGTGCACAGTATACCATTTTTGTCCGCGTGGTGATTTGAAGTGAGCCAGAGATCGCGGGAGCTGGTGTTTCGAATCGCAAATGTTGAATCGAAGACGAGTGCAGATCTTCTACGTTGACGAAACGTTGGCGCTAGATCGCCCATGGCAGCCCAGTCAGGCACAAACGCCTGCTTCACTATTGATGCAGCTGGAGGAGAGGCTTGATGTGCTGCCAACAGACTCAGTGCTAAAAGGCGCGATGCACTAGCGACTTGTCTCCCTCTTCGCTCCCGCAAGTCTGGGCCCGGTGCGAAGGCTACGAAGAGGGAGGGCATGGGACTTGTGCGAGCTCGGAGTCGTTCAGGGTGGCTGGCTTCATCAGGCCTTGCAACTCCTCCTCGCACGTCACCTGCTCTCGTCCCGCAATAACGCCACGATGTCCCCCACTGGAGCCGACGTCTGCCCATACTATACAGCTGCGCCATGGCCTCGGGTGACAGGTTGAAACGGCACTACGCACATTAATATATATATCTGTACGTCGAGCACCGACAGATCGCTGGCGCAAGCCCTTGCTCGGGTCGGCACAGGGTCCGGGCCTGCCGAACAACTTGAAACAGGCTATGGCGCACTTCCCGCCTAACGCGGCCGCATTTGCTCTCTTCAGTGGCCTAATCGTGGCCTAACGAGACCTGGGCATGGGCCGTGAGGAAGCTACTCGACGCCACGGCCACTACGCACGACCACGCGGGAGGCGATCACAGGAGCGTGCCACCCTCGCCCGCAAGCAAGAGTGCCCGGCCATGATCGACGTGCCGTCTGCGAACCGCCTGCGAGCGGATCTATAGTCTTCGAGGGCTATGTGATGTTGAACAGCGATAACGACATGGTTTCCGCCTCGCCAAAGCCACTGGCTTGATGCTATCGCAAAGCAGCGTTCTTGGCCTTCGCCAGGTGTACCCGCCTCTCTGATACCCCGGCCTGAACGGAAGCGTGTTTCGAGTCGTCGACTATCGGATCCCGTGCTCTATGTCATGTACTGGCCCGGTCTCTGCATCTCAAACGAAGCCTTCCTGACCACTCCTTTTCTTCCATCAGTCCGACAAGCTCTTCTACCTGGCCACATGGCTAAGCCCTAAAACACACTGCCGGTTCTTACAGTGGGCGACATATTGAAACCCGGAGCGGTTGCTTTGACTCTGACAACGAAGAACGCGCTGAGAGCGCGCCAGCAGACTGGAGAATATGGACCAAACTGGAACAGGAACCCAACGCCAGCAGCTCCACCCGCCCCAGGTTGGACAGGCCGCCGACAAATCTGGCTATCGTCTGTTTCCAGTGGCCGACCAGCGCCAGCAGGTGTCTCCTAAGACGCTTCAGAAACAAACGCTCGGCCGAGCTGGATCCATCAGCAAGCGACGTTCTGTGTCTCTTGATGATGCCTCACGCCGTGATGTGCTGACAAGAACCCCTTTCGCGCGGACTGGCAACAATCCTGTGCCTCGCATTCAGGCCGTCCCTCCTAACCGCTCGAAGATCACGAAAGCTTACGGGAATAACACGTCCAGTGAGTCTGTCGAGAGTCCACTGGTATTCTTGCAATTACTGACTGCTGATAAGATCGCCCTCCTCATATTCTGCCATACAAACCGAGGGTCTCAGACGATGGCGGACATGGAAGATCATCAAGCGCTCCAGGAGACATCGTTCGAGAGGGCTCAAGCGAAAGGCATCCCAACGGTCGTGCACCTGTTGCAAACGCCGCTCTCCTAAAAGCGCCCAAACCTTTACATGGACCCGGAGAAACCTGGTACGACGACAAGAGTCGCGACAGCGTGGTAGAATCGAAACACGAGCGTAGACACAGGCTCCGCAGCAGCGCCCTCGATGACAAACCGCTACCTCCTCCGCCTCAAAGCTCCGATGGACGCGCATATCTCGACGTTTCTCATGGTCGATCGCAAAGCACTCCTCTTTCGCCGACTCCAGGAAGTGCGTTTCCCGCTGGACTCAGGTCTGACTCTGTCACGGACCTTGTGCCCCTCGTCACGCCTTCTTCGTTGGATCCCAATAGGAAGTCCTACTTTCCTCTGAGCAAGGACGCCCAGATGCGGAGGCTCATGGGAATGTCACCAATCGAAGACGTGGAGAACGATTTCGCAGCTTTTAAAGCCCGGCAGAAGGCTGTAATCGCTCAGAATCCAGTCCCGCCTCTGACATTACCGGCTTCAAGATACCAGAAGGCCCTGCCGGCCCTGGTCATTCCGGAAAAAAAGGATAGTGCCCCTCCTGCTCGGAAGCAGGCAGAATTTCCTAAGCCTGTTGCCGCACCAAAGGATTTGAAAGCGGAGGCGCCTGTCGCAGCAAATGATAAGAACCTTACACCGCCATCTCCTACATTTTCGCAGGCAAGCAAGAGCCTGAAGCCAGCAGCTCTCAAAATTGGCGGACCCAAGAGAAGTGTCAGCGTGAGCTCGAGCCTGGATAGGAGAACGCATCAAGCCAGGACACACATAGCCAGGGAGGTACAAAAGATCAAGCCGTTGGTACAGAAACCAACGCCAAAAGTGGATCCAATGGCGGCCGTCATTGCATCAGTTCTGGATCTGACAGAAGAGATGGACGCTCTTTGTACACGGTATGCAAGTCTGCGCGAAGCACGCCAGGATCTCTCCGCCGCTATCACTCAGGGACTTCGCGAGCAGAAGCCTGGACCGGAGTACGTCAACACACTACTGGACCAGCACATGTCTCTGTCAACAATCTGCTCTTCAATGGACATTTGTCTTGCGAAGATCAAGGCTCTCAATCGCAGAAAGGACTCACTGCTCACTTCCGGACAATCTCAAGCAAAGGCTTCATTATCAAGTATTGATGAGGCCAAACCTGCACCAATACCATCTTCGACAAAGCCGCCCGCTTCCACCCCACCACCGGACACGACCATCCTTCAGAACACAGTCTACGTTCCACCCCTCCGCACCCACCGCAGCACCGAAGCCCTCAGCCGCCAGACCCCCATGTCCGCTCCCACTCAGCACACGAAGCGCTTCGACCGCGAATATGACACCTCCGACAGCGACACCCCGCGCAGGCTCAACGTGAAAGGCGCCAAAGCCGCCAAAATCCTCGGTCTCGAAATCGACACTCCTCCCAACGACCCGGCCAAACCCTCCGACCCGTTCGCCCAGCGCCCTACGCAGCTCTCCTCCAAAGCGAACCTCAGCACCACCAGCCTCGACCGCGACCTCTTCACACGTAACCCAAGCCCCGCGCCCGAACGCCCTCTCCCAGCTCGGCCCTCCCTTCGCCAACGCAAGCCATCCCCAACTCCTCTAGACACCTCGATGGACAGCAACAAGAACAACAACAACACCACCACCACCATCATCACCACCAACACAACACCTCCCAACCCCGCCCACGCCGCCCAAAACTCCATCGGTACGTCCTCCTCGCGCGCCTCCTCCCCCGCCGAAGACCGCGGCGCCGAAACGCCCCAGGACTTCCCCCCGCCACACCAGTCCGCGGCCTTCGACGACGCCAAAAGCCCCAGCATGCAGACCGTGCACGTCTACTTCCCGGAGGGCGAGGCGATGGGGCTGGGCATGCCGACGCGGACGATGACGAAGTCCTCGCGCGTCGCAAGCAGCACGTACAGCAGTACGTTTAGCGAGATCGGGGAGGACGAGTTGTTGGAGTATTATGGGTATTTGAACTGATGCGAGAGCGGGCGGTGGTGAGGGAGAGTAACGGGATGAGCTTCCTCTTTCCTTCTAGTGTATATCTCTCTCCTTATTGATTCTTTCTGCTTGGGTATCATTAGCGGCTCCGGCGCGCAAACTTACCTACCTACCTACCTACCTAGCTACTCACCCACCCACCTGCCTACTTCCTTTTGTCGAGGGGCTTTTGTTCTGTTAATTGTAATTAGACTAGAGACGATGTGAAATGAAACGAGAAGATCTACCAAATTTGTTAAGCCGTCCGTTGTCATTGTTGATTTCGCCGAATCGTAATCCAAGGCACGTTGCAAGCGCTTGTTGAAAGACTCGACGCAAGATTATTGGGAAAGAGATATTTTGGTTCAATAGTCATTCCTGCTTACGATATCAAGGGGAATCTAAGAAAAAAGACAAACTACCAGGAATCATTTTTGATGCTCTCTCTTAACGCCTCTTAACCCTTCCACCCCTGTTTCCGCCGCCTCTGTTCCGAGGTTTGTTGATTCCGCTCGCTCCACCGCCTCTGCCTTGCACCTTCTCCATGCCCAGACCCCTTCTGCCGCCACGCGACTGCTGGCCTCCGCGCGGGCTCCTCGAAGCAGACATGGCGGCCTTGACCTCTCCAGCATCTACCTCCATCTCGTCTCCGTCATCGTCGTCGCCATCACGCCCCTTCTGCTTGAACTTGAGCTTACCCTTTTGGCCACGGAATCCAGCGTCCTTGCCCTTGAGCGCCTCAATGTAAGCATTGATGCCGCCCTCGAGCGAGCCGTCGCCGGGCTCACGGCCGCCGACAAGCCCCTGCTCGTCGAAGTCCATGACGTCGTCGCCGTCAGAGTCGTCGTTGAACACCAGGCGGCCGTCAAGGTCCGTCTTAGCCTTCTTCTTCTGCTGCTGCGCGTCGGGCGCGGCGCGCTTGGCCGTCGGTTTGGTGGAAGAGACGTGCGCGAGCGCGCGCTTGTCGAGAAGGTCGAGCGGCTCGTCGTCGTCCTCGACGATGTACTGCTTGCCGCCGGCCTGCTTCGCCTTCTGGCCCTTGGCGGCGGCGCGGCCGAGGACGTCGTCGTCAGAGATGTCAGAGCCGGACTCGGACTCGGAGCCGTAGACGGCCTCGTCGTACTCGCTCTCGAACTTGCTCTTGGGCTTCTCGTGCGCGGGCTGCTCTTCGTCGTCCTCGCCGGCGTCGCGGCGCTTCTTGCGGCGCTCGCGGGTCTTGCGGATGTTGGCGATGAGCTTGCGGTCGGACTCGGGGCAGTAGCGCTCCACAACGTCGGCGCCGAAGCGGCGGATCATGCGCTCGACGATGTGCTTGACCTTGGCCTTGAAGTGTTGCTTGTGCTCGTGGCTCCAGACGACCAGATTGGGGACCAGAGTCTCGAGGCGGGGGAGCATGAGCTCGGAGGGAAGAGAGATGACGCAGACCTTGACGAAGCCGAGGACGGACCTGACGATCTCGCGGTTGTTGGAGGTCAGGAAGAGGTCCATGGTCTGAACGAGGTCGGCGACAGTAGCCTGCTGCAGTTGTGTACGGAACTCATACAAGAGGCGAGTGAGTGCTGTGATCGATGCGGAAATCATGTGTGGTGTGGAGCCAGCCAGACCAGCGGACACCATCGTGAAGTATTCTTCCAGGCTCGCCTCTGCCGAAGGGGCGTCGGCGGGCATGTGGGGTACCTTGGAGTTTACGATAGTACCTCCCTCCTTCAACTTCTCACCAATGAGAACGAGCAGGTCAAAGGCTTGTGTCCTGGCCTTCTCGTTGACCTCCTTGGCGCTGATAACGACCTCAGACAAGATCGAGGGGATGAAGTGGAGATCGGACTTCGGCAAGAACGGAACAATCTGAGCAATGGAGGCCAATCTGTCTCTCCTCGCAGGAGCTGAGGCCTGCTCAGCAGATCCAAGCAAAAGCTGCTGCAACTCTGCACTTCTCTCAACGAGCGCTTGTTGTCCAGATTCAGACTCTGCCAAGCGGGGAATAAGCTTGTATGCCTTCTTCTGCAGTTGAGGGTCGTCCTGCTTGTTGACGATTGTAGCAGCCATGGTAAAGAGGCCAGCAAAGCTTTCGCGAGGAAGATAGATCGACATCGTGATCACGAGATCCATCAACGTGTGCGAAACAGGAGGCATCTTGTCCTTGGCGTCCTTGCCAGAGGGTTGACGTTTCTGCTTGTCGGCTTGTGTCTGGGCTTCCTGCTCAGCGAGCGATGATTCCAGCATGGTCGCAACGCGGGTGAAAGTCTCCATAAGCTCTGCCTCTGGTGTGACGCTGAGGAAAGCATTGATGCACTGGAGCAGGTTGCCGCGGTTCTGCGGTAGAGTCTGGCTGTAGACGTTGAACAGCACTGCGAGCATGTTTCCAGCAAATCCAGCGAGATGCTTCAGGTTGCTCTGAGCATCCGCCTTCGTGAGACGGCCTTGCTCGATCAAGTTTTCGTCTTGCTCGAGCTCAGCGATTGCTCGGTTGGTGTCCACAAGGTTCTGCAACGCCTTGCAAACGTCTGTTCGGATCTGGGGCTGTTGGTACAGCAGGTTACTGAGAAGCTCAGCAAAGCTCTGGTCAAAAGCCTCCTTCAAGTCGATAGGAAGCTCGCAATAGCCGGGCAGGCAACCCCAGACCTGGCTGACGACTGTCTCAAAAATCTTGATGTCCATCGTCTTCTCCGCAGCGCCGTGGTTGAGTACACGCTGGAACATCGCCTCACTCAGCGGTACAAGTTCGGATCGGAAGTGACTCAGTGCAGTGTTGCTGACAGAGTCACGGATCAGAGGAAGGAGCCAAACACGTCCAGGCTGTCCAGGGATAGGCTTGACAAGGTTGAGAGGGAGAATAGCCAGGACATTGTCTGGGCCCATGGCGTGAATGGCCGCGGACAAGACAGCATCAGCCTCCTTCTTGCCGGTGAAAGAGTCGTTGTTGCGCAGATCGCCCACAGCTTTCACGATGTTGTTCAGCAGAGGAGAGGAGCGCCAGCGCAGGACCTCGAAGGCCGAAGTGAGAACGTTGAAAACCTCCATCCAGGCCGTTTGATATTTGACGGTGAGAAGCTCTTGAAGAGTCTTCGCAATCTTCTCGCAGACCTTGTCGTCCATCATCGAAGGCTCAAGGATGACCTGATCCGGAATGCAGGTGTTCAGTAGTGAGATCATGCACTCCGAGGCGGAGATGCGAATGTTGTGAGATGAGGAGGAAAGGAATCCAGAAATCTTGGTGAAAAGCTCAGGGAGCTTCTGAAAAGTCTCCTCGGGCTCGATCTGGGCGGAGACATCATATCCTCTGCTGAGAACAGCAATCCAGGGCGGCAGAAGCTGGGTGTCGTTTTGTGAAGGCTGGAGCTCCTTGATCGCATTCAACAGGCGAGGCAGCTTCGCGGACGAAACTTCGTCGGCCAATCCAGCGAAGATGAGCTCGAAGACCTCGAACGCAGACATTGTAAGGAACTCATTGCTGCCCTTTGAGATATTGAGGAGAACCTCGCAAAGGGTGTCGATCTTCTTGCTCGGCCATCCATTTTGTGCCGTGGCCACAGTCTTGACCAGTTGGAGCGCATGCATAAGTCCAGGCTCATTCTGCTGTTCCTGCTTCTTCTGTTTCCTCTTCTTGTTGCCAGCCTCCTCGGCCTGAGAGCTCAAGCTCCGTAGAGCAACCTCTGCGCACATGTCCGCAGCCGGGTGATCCAGAGATGGGCTTGGGGGAGGTTGTTTCAAGACGTTCAGCAAGACTTCTTGCGCCCCCTTCCTCACTTTGGGCCTGTGATCCATGGCGAGAGCCAGCAGCCCGCCAACAGCTCCACGAGGGCTGTTCGGCGACTGCGGCTGGGCCCATGCCTGCGAATCTTGCGCAACCAGGAGTGACTCGAGACATCCTATGCTTGCACGAAGCAAAGGCGCCTCTGCCTCCGGGTGTGTGAGAGCAGGCGCAAGGCTGGACAGAATCTGAGGGAACTTCGATCGCAAAAGCGGTGCCGGGACGTGGCTGGTGACGAGATCCAGGAGATAGACAACGGCGTTCGCAACCTCCTTGTTGACAATTCCCTTCTCGGCGGAAATGTACTGCGGCAGGAGGCTCAATAGCGCGGCGAAATAAGAAGTCGGTGTCGGCTCGCTCTTTTGGCTTCGCAGAGTATCTTCGATCGCATTCAAGACGACGGCTGTTTGCTGCTGGCTCTGCAGCTTCGGCGACGAGCGGATCTTGTCCAGCCTCTCGTGGAGAGACATTTCGGCGTCGGCAGCCATTGTTCGGAGGTGCCGTGCGTGAGAGCGCTGCTCGTCTCGTACCGCCTCGGCCGGTATATTTTTTTGAAAGTCGACCAGCAGCGCGGAACAAAGCCGCGCGCTGTGAGGTCCCTCTTCTCTTTCGCCTTCCTGCCCTTCGCCGTGCCAAGTCCGCTTTGGCCCCTCAGGCTCTCAGCCGAGCTTTCTTCACGCTGCCTCGGAGCGAGCCTTGGACACTCATTCACCTGCCCGCCCAGAAGCTTCTGCTGCGGCCATGTCGCTGATGCTCTCCAGCGACACGTATGACATTACCTGAGGCAAGAGAAGGGTACATGCCCCTCCCACCTATTCATTGAATACCACACACCACCTCCCACCCGCCATGGCTGCTTACTCCACCGGTGCCAGCTGGTCCTTTCCCGAAGACCTGCCTGGCGGCTGGAAGCAAGAGGAGCAAAACTCACCTACGGAGTCCGACGAGGACGTCCACAGACAGGATACCAACCAACCAAAGCAGGAAGAGACGCCTCCGTTGCAAGGCGACCGTCCACGCCGCCGTCACCATTACCCTCCGAGAACCTGCCGCATCTGCCTAGAGGTCGTCGAGCCAACCTTCCACCAGGACACCAGCGCCAGCCTCCCGGCCGCCTTCCAGCCCGAGCCGCGTGTGACCTACGAGTCGGAGGACGGCGGTCGCCTGCTGCGCCCCTGCAAATGCAAAGGCAGCCAGAAGTATGTGCACGAGGATTGCCTCGGTGCCTGGAGGATGGCGGATCCCTTGCAAAAGCGGAATTACTACGAGTGTCCGACATGCCGGTACCGCTACCAGTTGCAGCGCCTGACGTGGAGCAGCTGGATCAGCAGTACGTCTGCGCAGGTGGGCTTGACGCTGGCCATCTTCGTCCTGGCGATGTTCGTGTTGGGCTTCGTTGCAGACCCCATCATCAATCTCTACCTTGACCCGGTGACGACCGTCGTGACCGCCGGCGGGCCGACTGGCAGCCTCATATTCGAAGATGAAGATGCTGGCTGGGCAGAGCACTTCGCTAAAGGCCTTGCTTCTCTCGGTCTGCTCGGGTTTGCCAAATTCTTACTCGGATTGAGCCCGTGGCATTGGCTGAACCGCAGCCCGAGCATGATGGCTCGGAGCAGCGTAGGCGGTAACGGACGCAATAGGATGCGCGATCTCTCGTGGGTGGCCGTCCTCATAGGCGTGACGACGTTCCTGTACGCTGTCTGGAAAGGCGTGCGCGCTTGGTCGCGGCGCACCCTCGAAAAGGCTGGCGAGCGAGTAATGGACGTGCCAGGCGGCGAAGACGACGATGACGAGTAAAGGAAATTCACGAAACTAACCACGTACGAAGTGACGACAAACAAATCAGCATCTCACCACCTCCCACCTACCTACCTACCTACCTACCTCCCTCCTCACACCACGCAAACCACTTAAGTTGCCACGCCCTCTGCCCCAATGGCGTGCCAATGTGTCAAGTTGCGAAGAACGAACCTCCGCCCACGCACCACGCTCCAAGCCACGGCCTGGCGTTTTGCCTCGCTTCCGGCGCCACGGAGCAGCGTGCGGCACCTTCGCCAGAGAAAATATACCGTAAAGCCCTCGCTTTCGCCCCCGCCCGCCTCGCACCAAACAGCTGTCTGACGGGCTCTTCGCGGGGCCCCTTTGTCGAAGGAATTTGCTGGAGGATCATCTTCGATGAATGGGCGGCGGGATGCTGGTTTTGCGGGTCTGGTACATACTTGCTCTTCTCAGATACCTCCTCGAATGAAAATGTCGTTGCCTCTACCTACCTTTGCTCTTTGTCTGTGGCTTGTTCTTGTCAAAATTCGTTCCAAGGCCATGTTGTGCTCCCCAAGATATTCTGGATCCCAGTGATGAAATAGCCGTAGTCCTCATACTCCGCCTCTGCCAGGGCCAGTCGACTGACGTCGATCGAATGCAGTCCACCACAAGCCTATCACTCAGCCAATGAGGATGCACATACATGAATAAGGGATATCGTACACATCGCTATACCGTTATATAATAAGGATGAAAAACTATCGAACTCCACAATGAACAATCCAAGGCAACCCAGTCTTCACCCCCGCCTCTCTCATCCCCCAGTAAAAAGCGCTCCTGCTCGAAAGGGAGAAGGTATCAAAAATCGCAAGGTCGATGACAATGGAAGACTCCCCGGAAAAGGCAAAAGACGCTTCCCTCCAAACAGCCACTTTTGTCCTCCGAAAGATCGAAAGACGCGCGCAGAGATCAATTTGCCGCCCGTTGCGGGATGAGAGTCCCTGCCACGGCCCTGGTGGGGAAGTGGGAGGCAATCTCTCTTTCTCTTCTTCTCCGCCTCCTCTCTCTCTCTCTCTCCCTTTTCTCGTGACCGTTCGCATCTATAAAGCGTGTGGTAGCGGAACGCATGACCGAAGACAGTCTCGCGTGGAATCTTTTTCTTCTTCTTTTTCTGCTCTTGATCTTTCCAATCGGCTCTTTCTTCATCGTTGCCTGCCTCGGTAGATTTCCTTTCGATGACCTCCACTTTTATCAGTATTCCGCTCTGCCGGTCCAGATTGCGTAGAAACAGCTTTGCATAGCGGAATCACGAATGGGACAAAAACGCCGCGCTGCGCAAAATGAACTAACAACCAAGGAACGCCATCCCAGAAGGTAGAATAAAGATTGATGCATTATCGTTCGCAAAGACAACGCCCAGATCGGATCCAGAGTCGCTTCGCTTTTTTTCGTCAGGAACACGCAGCCCTTAATTCGGCTTGGGCTTCTTGGGCATGCGCGGGCTGGGCTTGATCTTGTGCTCGCCGTCGTCGCCCTCGACTTTGACCGTGCTGCGCCGGCGCTTGTTGTTCACCTGCGGGCTGGTGTTGGCCGATGCGCTGCTGCTCGTGCCTTGCTGGCTGTGCTGCGGCATCATGGGCGGAGCGGCCATATGAGTCTGCGCGGGAGAGGGTGTACCCATCCCGCCGGGTCCTTGGCCGGGTGCGAGGCCGTGTTGGAGGTGTGGGCTGCTGTGGATGCCGTTGGGCTGCATGGGGAGGTTCATGTTAGGGACCGACGGAGAGCCTTGGAATCCTGGCTGGCCTGGCATCGGCATGTTGCCCATTCTCGGGGTTCCCTGCGCGCCTGGAGGCATGCCGTTCGGGGTTCCACCTTGGCCGGGCGGGAGGTTGATCTGAGGATTGCTGGCGCCGGTCCTCTCGTATTCAGAAGCGAGCTGGTCAAGGGCATTTGTGGGTCGGAGATTCTTCTCCTGCGCAAAGAGCATGAGGTCCTGCATCAAGCCCATGGTCTCTGAGATCTGGTGCATGGCGTCAGCATTCGTTCGTCTAATTCACGTCGGAATGTTTGGCACCGCATACCTCGAGGAATTGTAGCATACGCATGGTCATTCCGCCCTGGCCCTTAGGAGCTTTCGGGAGTTGCTCTATTGTTGCATTTTCTTGTTGCTGTTGCAGTTTTTGCTGTGCCTTGGGAATCTTCCCCTTCGTCATCTTCGGACTTTGCTTGTTCGACAAGGTCGGACTCATGTTAGCTAGCACCTTCTCAACTTCCGATCGCGACAAATGCTCTTCGCACTTGGTCATCTGGAACTCCATTCCCTCGATGAGACTTCCCACGCTGCCGAATAGAACGGAGAGAGGACCGCTCATCTCGACACGTGCACCATTGGGGTAAGACACAGTGAGTGTGGCGTTTGAACAGCTCAGGCGACAGCGTCCGTCAGGAAGCATTGTTTCACTGCCGTGTTCGGTGTGGAGGCGCAGAGCGCTCGCGCCAGTCTCGAAGTACATCCAGAAGAAGCGTGCCAGCGTTGCCCTGGGCATTTCGACCTTCTTCCCAAGCTCGTAGGGCGCCAAAGTCAAGCGGCCGTCGGGCATGAATTGCCGATCGATGAAGTCCTGCCAGTTGGCCAAATTACGCCCGTCCTTTTCGCCCTCATCGTGGCAAAAGCTACTCAGCTTATCAGAGAACAGCAGCAACCTGAGAATGTACTGTCCACTTAATTGTTGATTCTGCTGTGCGGCCTGTTGTGCCATGCGCTGGGCTGCCATTTGCTGATTTCGCTGCATCATCGCAATCTGCTGCTGACGTTGAGCCATCATCTGCTGTTGCTGTTGCTGTTGCTGTGACTGAGGCTGTTGGCCCTGTTGCGCTTGTTGTTGGCCGCCTTGTTGGGGCTGCGCTTGTGGCTGGTTTTGCGCAGCTGGCGGTTGTGACGGCGTGTTTTGCTGCTGACCGCCTTGCTGAGGAGTTGCTTGAGGTGTGGGCTGGGAGCCTTGCTGCGACTGTTGCTGCTGCAACTGAGGAGCCTGAGGAGGCTGATTCTGCTGGGGAGTTGACTGCGGGTGCGGAGGTTGCTGTCCGGCTTGGTTCTGCTCATTCGGGTTTTGCATTCTGGATGCAGGCCTCATTTGGCCCGGATGGCCCGGCGGAACGGACTGCGGAGGTGGGCCCGGCTGTCCTTGATTGCTCTGCTGGGAGTTCGCGTGCTGCATCGCCATTTGTTGCTGCTGAGCCTGATGCTGCTGTTGCTGCGCCTGTTGCTGTTGCGCCTGCTGTTGCTGCTGCATCATGGCTTGCTGCTGGCTCTGTTGCTGTCGGACTTGCATCTGCTGTTGCGCGAGATGCGCCGGCAGCTGAACCGGTCCAACCTGCTGCTGGTTGTTCCCGAAGGCTTGCTGATTTTGCTGCTGCTGGAACAACTGCTGCAATTGCTGCTGATTCATACCCTGCAGCTGCTGAACGGGTATTCCCAGAGTCTGAGCCTGCTGCATCATTCTCTGGCGAATCATGTGCTGTTGCTGCTGCTGGAGTTGCGCCATCAAGGCCGGGTTGCTGTTGGCCTGAAGCTGCTGCTGTTGCATGAGTTGCTGTGCCTGCTGTGGAGTCATATGGCTCATGGGATGCATGCCACCTTGTGCGCCGGGCATGTTTTGTGCGCCCATGCCTTGGCCAGGCATTCCCATCCCGGCGCCAGGATGCTGTCCTCCCATGCCGTTCGCACCCGGTTGCATGCCTCCGACAGCGCCGGGCTGCATGCCCATCATGGCACCAGGCTGGCTAACATGAGGCGGCCCCGACACGCCGGCGTGCATTTGCATCTGCTGGCCCATGTGCTGGTTGGGAGTAGGCGCCATGCCGGGGTGGCCGTGAGGAAGACCCGGATGCATGTTGTTACCGGGCGGATATGCTGCCATCATTTTGCAGTCGCGCGATGCGTAGGTAGATCGGTGATGCGGACTTGGACGCGTATGCGAGGCCGGTCGGTCTAGCTAGTCGGCCCCGGCCACGGGCTCGTCGGTGAGTGCGCGAATGTAAGGATGCGGTGCGTGCGATGCATAAGGTGAAGGCGCAGCAACCAGAGTTAGGGCGGCAGCATAAGTGGCTGCCGGACACGTGGGCGCGGTGGGCGGCGACGGGCGACGGGCGAGGTCGGTCCACTGCGCGGATGGGATAGGAGCACACGCCTCGCGGACAGCGCGCCGGGCGTAGGGTCGAGTCTGTCTGGCGCGAGGTGTCAATGAGCTGGACGAGACGGTCGCCAGACGGGATGCGCGGCGGGAGACGCGCAGCTGGGTGCGGAGGAGATGCCGGCGGCGTGAGTCGGCACGGCGGCGGGATGCGCGCGTACGACGGGGCGTGTGAGCGGCGCGCGCAAGGCTCAGGACGAGATGGAGGGCGTGGAGCGGCGCCGAGGGTGGTGTGGGCGGAGCGGAGGACGGTCACGGGGCGGGCGGGCGGTGGTGGTGGTGGTGTCGGTGGTGGGCGCGCCGTGCTGGCGGTGCAGTCGGGCGTCCTGTCGATCGCCTGCCCTCAACCCTGCCTGCTCCTGCCCGAGGACTGCCCCCCAATCCAACAAGCGCGCCTTGGCGCTCTCCGTGCGGGATGATCCTCCCGCCGCGCATGCTACAAAAACTCTCTTCTTGACAGTGCTGCAGACAACTTCTTCACCACCTCATTCTCTTCCTTACTACTGCGACTGCGCACCTCGCCTGCAGTGCAGCTTTATATGCTGCACTCTGCTTTTGCGGGTGAGGTGCGCACGGGTTTATCAGGTACGTCGGCAGCATTTTCTTCTCTCCGCCCTCGCCCTCCCGAAAGATGACAACCATAAATCATGTCTTCTTTTCCCAACTGAATCGACCATGAAGAAGCTAGTCTTTTCGTCTGCCTCTCGCAGGGCGGATGTATACTTGCCAGTAACTTTTGTCTGACAACAACACTTGCACATCGCTGCTCAAAATTCGCCGGCCGAAAACACGCGCTGACAGCTGTGAAGCTTAGATTCTTTTTTTCAGCATAGCCCTTGCACACCTACCTCTTCCGTGCCTTGACTAGGCATTCACGACTCGATTCTGCATGTCCTCGTCTGGCTAGCGGAACAAAAGGTGGAAATCAGTCGGCCTTCCTCTCACACCTAATCGAGATGGAGGCTCGCAACATAAAAGGTACGCGCACAACCACAACCCTGCCTCCCCCGCGGGAGGCATCATCCCGCTGGATGATGAAAACCTTTTCCACATTCGCAGTTTCCACGCGAGCCGTCGCCAAGAACCTAATTTAGACGGCCGATGAGCGTTCAATCTTCCTTGGATGTCTGACACACCAGCATCATTTCACCTTGTCTCCATCAATCAACTGCTACGATGGGGCATTTTGTGCTGACTGTATCATCAGGCTAAGATCACTTGCGCGCTTGCAAATCAAGGGCAGCTTCGCTGCCGCCTCCATTTCCGAGAATATCTGTGCCTTTTCATCTGTTCCTTTCGCTCGTGAGCGCAAAGGATGGGAGAAGAGATTTATCGCAGGACCGAGCTTACCTGGCGTGCGCATTGGGCAACATTGAAGGAAAATTTAGCATAGGCCCCATAGGAAATACCCATCGCAGGTGGACATTTCTTCTCGTAACATGCTTTGTACACTGCTGCCTCGTGGACCAAGTCGCTAGCCCAGTTCTCGATACGAACACATTGTTGAGCAGAAAATGGCACATACTACTTACAGTCACACCCGCTTGCCACGACCGCCATGATACCGTACATCTAGCTTCTAGAACAAGCACGCTGTGATTGCAAATGATATCTACAAGACCTAGTAACACCCGTTGAAAACACAAAATCTCCCTCCGCCCCCGCTCTCAGCTCGCTCCACCAACCAACCCACACTCTAGATCAAGCTCTCCTGCTGCTCGCCGTTCTGCTCGCCATCGGTGTCGTTGGTGCCCTTGTTCGCCTTGCCCTTGCGCTGGTAGAACTCGTCGAGGACCTTCTTGGGGATGCGGTTGAGGAGCTCCTTGGGGTAGATGCGCAGCAGCTCCCAGGCCTGGTCGAGGCCGTCGAAGATCGTGCGCTTCTCGTACGCGCCCTGGTTGATGTACGTCTTCTCGAACTTCTCCAGGAACTCGAGCGACAGCTTGTCCTCGTTGGACAGCGCCTCCTCGCCGACGACCGCCTTCATCGACGCGGCGTCGCGGCCGATGGCGTACTTGGCGTACAGCTGGTTGGACACGTCGCCGTGGTCCTTGCGCGTGTGGCCCTCGCCGATGGCGGACTTCATGAGACGGGAGAGAGAGGGCAGGACGTTGATGGGCGGGTAGATACCCTTGTTGTGGAGCTGACGGTCGATGAAGATCTGGCCCTCGGTAATGTAACCAGTCAGATCGGGAATGGGGTGAGTGATATCTATTGATGGTTAGAGATCCTGCTTTGAGCATGAGGAATTTGCTAGAAACTCACCATCGTTAGGCATGGTCAGAATAGGAACCTGGGTAATGGAACCGTTGCGGCCCTCGACACGACCGGCGCGCTCGTACATGGTCGCCAAATCAGTGTACATGTAACCGGGGTAACCACGACGACCGGGCACCTCTTCACGGGCAGCGGAGACCTCACGAAGGGCATCGCAGTAGGACGACAAGTCAGTGAGAATGACGAGAACGTGCTTCTCGAGCTGGTAGGCGTAGTACTCGGCCGTGGTAAGAGCAAGACGAGGAGTGATGATACGCTCGATGCTAGTACTTGGGTCAGCAAATGATTTGATAGTCGAGCGAATTCGGAAACTCACGTAGGGTCGTTGGCCAGGTTAGTGAACATGGTGACGCGCTCCATGGAGCCGTTCTCCTCGAAATCTTTGGTGAAGAAACGCGAAGTTTCCAAGTTCACACCCATGGCACCGAAGACGATGGAGAAGTTGTCGTCGTGCATATCCTGAGTACCCTTGCCCTTGTGCTGAACGAGACCAGCCTGGCGACAGATCTGCGCGGCAATCTCGTTGTGAGGAAGACCAGAGGCCGAGAAAATGGGAACCTTCTGACCACGAGCGATCGAGTTCATGGTGTCAATGGCGCTGATACCAGTGGAAATCATCTCTTCGGGGTAAACACGCGAGTACGGGTTAATGGGCGAGCCGTTGATGTCCAGGTAGTCCTCTGCCAGGACCTTGGGGCCCTTGTCAATGGCGCGGCCGGAACCGTCGAAGACACGACCAAGCATGTCCTCGCTGACTCCGAGCTTCAGGTTGTGGCCGGTGAACTCGACTTTGGTCTAATCCCGTTGTTAGAGAGTGCCTCCATGTTCATAGCTCTTTGGGTATCCTGACCTTCTTAACATCGACACCGGAAGTGCCTTCGAAGACCTGCACGACGGCGCGGTTTCCTAACCTGACATCAACACCCATTCCAAGTATCTCTCTTTTGCGCGACGCATACCTCTAGCCTCCAGAACCTGACCACTCCTCTCCGAGCCATCGGGGAGGGTGAGCGACACGATCTCGTTGAATCGGGGGAATTTGACCTGCATCCATGCTTTAGCGATCCGCCCTCTTGTCCCCATTGTCCATCCGCAGCATGCGTACATTCTCCAAGATAACTAGAGGTCCGTTGACACCACCGATGGTGTTGTACCGCAGGCGCGGCTTCACGGACATCATCCGCGGGTCGACCGTCTCGGCCATGGTGGTCGTATAGCTTCTGCCTGCGTGATCCGGGTGGCGGGCGAATGGACTGAGCAATGAGGCGTAGTGCTGCTATACTATCGCCGGGTGAGACTCGCGGGAATGGAGATGCCTGGATGAGGCGCTTGGGTAGTGTTTCGCGGGTGGGAATGTCGCTGCCAGGGCGAGCTGGGCGCTCGGAGACGTGAAGCTCCAACTCCAGCCGACGTCAAGCGCCAAGCAGCCAGCTTCCCGCCACAACGACTCCACGTGGTGCGAGACATTCATACTTGTACAACATCAAAAATGCAACGCAAGCATGGTCCGGTCTATGGCCTGCTTGAAGATAATGGTTGATCACTTCATCGTTCCTTTGGCCATCACGCCATAATTGGGATTTGGTTGTTCATGTGCACAAAGATCTACATGTCACTCACACCTCCAATGGAGAAGGTCAGGGCCTAAACGACCGGGCACAAGCTTTCCATTTGCCATTCTCAGATGATACATTTGGTGATTTGGGGCAGTTTGTAGCACATGGGTTTTGATCACAGCTACCGACAGCAGCTCCCATCTCGCACTCGGCTGCCTCTGCACCGGCAACTCCGGCATCGCTACAATGTCACGCCGTAATTGGATCGGATCGTTCTTAATTTTTAGTTCATTCATCCAAAAGCCCCTCAATTCGGGTCATAGCGGTCACTTCTTTGGTGGAGCTTCAAAAGGATGAACAGCTATCATTGCAACATTGCAGGTTGTAGATAACATGAATGCACGATCTCACCCGGAGTAAGCATATTCAAGATTCACCGTCTTTCTTCCTCATGATCTAGACGTGCTGTAGACAATGCTATGTGCATTAAGTCAACATATCCTCCACTGAGGTGGATCGGCGCCTGCAGAGTAGCTGATGTTTTAACAACGCGTATCCAATGTTACATGCGGCATCTTGAGCTTGAAGGTTGGAAAAGCATGTTGTGAAGGTACCTTTCTGAATCCCAAGTATCTTTGACATATTAGCTATGCAACATCCACTACATTTCTGAGCTATGCAAGGATAATCAGCTACGACTTAAGTGTCGTGAATGGCTCCTGTATCGAACACGCCCACGGAACGGACCAGAGCAGTCTGCTTAACCTAACCCTAACCCTAAGATCGGATTCATGCTTCGGCCTAGGGTAGGGACTTCAACATGAGCTTTGCTTGAAATCACCTCTTGTCTTGGGCTGTCCTGCATGGTCTTTCTCGGAGATTGACACATTGCTTGCAATATGGAGGCCGCAACACGTGATTTCTTCCTCGTCTACAGTGCGCTGTGGCTGTTGCTCACAGATCTGAGGATCGCCGTTGAGAACTTTGGCTACAGGTATGGTGCCCTGCGCTTACAGGAGACTCGTGCCAGAATGCCCTGCATATGTTTCATACCAGCATGACTAGCTTTAAAACCATTACATGGACATGGCAGAGGAGGAATGCCTGAGGAGCGGAAACTGTGATCTGCTTTTTCGGGGATCGTCTCATCAATGTCACGCGCGCGCGTCGACTCGCAACCACATATGCATTTCTCAGTCCTTCAATCCCCTTCCAATCATGATATGGCGTCGGCAAGCACGTTGTCGACTCATAGTCTGCTGGTTGGTGCGCAGGTCTAGACGACGCGCAGCCACCAGGGAGACGTCACTTGACTGGGCGAGACTGGTTTCGCTTCACGCTTCGCGCTTCGCTCTTTCCGCTTCCGGTAATCTGACGTCAGGGGCTGGGACGTTGGTGGGGTCTGGTGCTTCCAGGCACGCCAGGGATCGATCGTAAACAGATCTTCGGTCTGGTATTTAAATGTTGCCTTGCTTTCTTCACATGCACCAAAGATTCCCTTAAATTTGACAGAAGACACACACACATTTGTGAACACACAACTCGAGACTCTCCACCAACCAAACCAAACCGAGCACCCCTTCAAAGAAACAAGATGTCCGACAAGCAGACCTCCACTCTTCAGAGCTACGTCGATTCGGTAAGCGATCCTCACTGGCCCCTTCAAGAAACTGCAATACTGACCGACCGCTAGGCCACCGGAGCGGTTCAGTCTGCCCTCGGTTCCGTGACCGGCAGCCAGGCCGACAAGGTACGCTCACTCTCTCCCTAACCCTACCTAACCCAACCAACCTAAAACCCATCCCACAGAACCAAGCCGAGCAGAAGAAGGCCGAAGCCTCCGCGCGCGACGACGTCTCTCACGCTGGTGCCAACATCGGTGGCTTCTCTGTCAGCGCGCAGGGCGTCGCGGCCAACGACCCCAACCGCAACGCCGGCTCGTGGAACCAGACCGTCGGCGCCGGCAAGGAGGCCATCGGCGGCGCGCTGGGCTTCGAGGGTCTGCGCAAGGAGGGCGAGCAGCAGAATGCTGAGGGCAAGGGCCAGCAGGCTCAGGGCCAGCTGAGCGATCTGGGCAAGGGCATTAGCGACCGTGTTGGCGGTACCGTTGGCGGCGCTGTTGCGGGTCTGACGGGCGATGAGGCCGAGAAGAAGAAGAGGGAGCTGCAGCACGATCAGGGCAAGACCCTGCAGAGGGGCGTTGAGAGCGAGGTGCAGAAGCAGGCCTAAGTGAGGCTGGTGCAGGGACGATGTTACTGTTGTAATGGGAGGACTTGACGGGAATACCAATACCAGGGAGATTGCATTACCGCTTAGGTAGTCAGAGTAAGGTCGGTCACTTGATCCGGCCCACGAATTGATGCATTACGACTTCAACCATTATTTTTCGCTAGGTGTGTACTTAGACACCGTGACTTCCCTGCAAAGCATCGATATTCAACGTATATTTGCATATCATGCACCTTGCCTGAAAGGATTCGGCGATTGAGCCACCGAAGCATGCACGTCCACGCCGGCCATCTTCATGCAGCCGTGCGGCGTCGCCAGCGATCTGCAGACATCCGACGCAGCGGTGCAGCAAAGCGAAGCGTGGCGAGCAGGCATTGATACGCCCAAGCCAACCCCCTGCTTTTATCCGAGGCGCGAGGAACAATTCAGCAAGACGAACAAAGAATTGTTCCGCCTCCCCAAATGGCTGAAATGCCGCCGGCTTGGCCCAAGCCGTGGAGAAGAAGTGGGCTCCGCACCCACGCCCAAACGCCGTTCCACTTCCTCGTCAACAGCCGGTGACGGAGCGTGCGAGCGCGCATGCACCGAACGATCCGCCGTCCATGGAACCTCTGCCCGTCCTCTCCGACAATGTCGCCCCCTAGCAGCTACAGCAGCAGCAGTACCTACGCCATATCCCGCTATCTCCGGCCGTAGCCAGCGATCACGATCCAACCACACCGCCGGACCTCATCTCGCAAACTCCGCTTACCAACGCCGGCCTGCTCGATCGCATAATCAAACACCTATCTTCCCGCATCCACCGCCCTCCCCCTCCCCCTCCCCACCACATCGCAGCAACACCCCCATCCCGCCATGGACGGCCGCAGCGGCACTTCGACGCCCTCGCGCGGCGGCCGCTCGATCCTCGGCGACGCCCTCTCGCGCGCCCCCATGCGCCGCTCCTCCTTCGATCGCGAGACGGGCCTCTTCGACTCCACGCCGCGCCGCTTCTCCACCGGCGCCGAGCTGATGCCCATGCCCAGCTCGCTGCAGGCCAGCACGCCGCTGCACGACGCCGCCGAGTGGGAAGCCGGCACCAAGGGCTCCGGGTCGTGCACGCCGCGGGAGCAGGGAGGATCGCGCACGGCGGCGGCCAACGCTGCGGCGGCGCGGTTCGACGCGTGCGCTTCGACGCCGTCGATCGCGCGGCTCGCGGCGCTGACGACGCCGTGCTATTTCCACAAGAGGTTCGGGGACGCGGTGGACATCGCGAAGGTGCTGGAGGAGATCCAGGGTGATGATCAGCTGTCGCATAGCAGGCTTATGCAGACGGCGGCGGGCGTGAGGGAGGTGTCGAGGCAGTTGCAGAAGAAGCCGCTGAGGCGGGCGGTGCGGAATGTTATGATTATCACGAAGGCGAGGGACAATAATTTGGTCAGCTTGACGCGGGAGTTGGCGATTTGGTTGCTGAGGACGCCGCGGTATGGGAAGGATGTCGGCGTCAATGTGTACGTTGACTCGAAGCTGAGGAAGAGCAAGAGATTTGATATGGAGAGCATTGTGGACGAGGACGAGAGATTCAAGGACATGCTGCGATTTTGGTCACCACCCTTGTGTTTGGAGCGGCCGGAGATTTTCGACTTGGTCATTACGCTCGGAGGCGACGGTACGGTACTATTCACTTCCTGGCTTTTCCAGCGCGTCGTCCCACCCGTGCTATCTTTCTCGCTGGGCTCGCTGGGGTTTCTGACGAATTTCCAATTCGACAACTACAAAGAGCAACTCAACCGCATCATGGGCGAGGCTGGCATGCGCGTCAACATGCGCATGCGCTTCACCTGCACCGTCTACCGCTCCGCCGCCTCGACAAGCTCCACAGCACCCTCCACCACCCCCTCGACTTCGACATCCACAACCTCCCTCTCCACAACCCCCACCAGCCTGCCCGCACAACCGCCCGCGCAAACCGACAAGATCGAAGGCGAAACCCACGAAGTGCTCAACGAGCTCGTCATCGACCGCGGCCCCAGCAGCTACATCTCCAGCCTCGACCTGCACGCCAACGACTCCCTCCTCACGCGCATCAGCGCCGACGGCATCATCCTCAGCACCCCGACCGGCAGCACCGCCTACTCGCTCTCCGCCGGCGGCAGCCTCGTCCACCCGGACATCCCCGCCATCCTGCTCACGCCCATCTGCCCGCACACGCTGAGCTTCCGCCCCATGCTGCTGAACGACGACATGGCGCTGAAAGTGGCCCTGCCCGTGACGGGGCGCGGCGGCGCGTTCGTCAGCTTCGACGGCAAGGGGCGCGTGGAGCTCGGCAGGGGCGACGAGGTCGTCGTGCGCGCCTCGCAGTACCCTTTCCCGACCGTCATGGGCCAGCCGCTCGAGTGGTTCGATAGTATCAGCCGCACGCTGCGGTGGAACACGCGGGCGGCGGAGCAGAAGGGGTGGGAGAGGGGCGAGGAGAGGGAGGAGGAGCAGGTCGAGGGGTTCGATATTGATTTTGAGGAGGACGAGGAGGCGATTAGTGCGCGGGATAGTGGGTATGGGGGAAATGGGAGCGAGGGTAGCGGGTTTGTGAATGGTGTTGGGGGTGGGGGTGGGGTGGGTGGGAAGCTGGTTTATCGGTGATGGTGGTGGTGGTTTGGGTGGAATTACTAGGCCATTCAAGGATGGCAAGGCGGTATGCCGACGATAGACACGGCGTGGACAGCGAGCCTCGTGAGGCGATATTTGCAAGCGAAGAAGTCGGCTTGCCGATGGTGCCGTTGAGACCAAGGGCCGATCTATGGACCTGGAGCTATACGATTGTCGCGAATGACATTCGCACAGAGCGGTGACAGACAGAGTGGAGCACCTGCCCGTCTGCCGGCGGGGCGAGGCCATCCCTCCGCAACAAGCGAAGGCCTCGACATATACACTACATGCATACACTATTCGTGCCCCATAGCACAGCGCACACACCGACTTCAAACCAAACCTCACTCCACTGCGCTACATAGCACCTTCACATCCATCATGACCTAAGCACACACGTGCTCGCGAGCGTGCGGCTCCAAGCCACTAGACGCTGGCGCTAGGATCTCGCGCTATGAACGCCGCGGCGTCGACGCGCCCGTTGCACTTGGAACCGTTCGCTTGGGAAGGAAGTCGCAGACTCGAACGCGGTCGCAGGTGGGAGCGGCTGTGCCGGTGCGGGCGTGCGTGCGTGCTTCGCTTACGCTGAGCCGTGCGAGATGGTTTGGTTTGGTTTGGTTTGGTTTGGTTTGGTTTGGTGGGTCAGTTGGGCTGCCTGGAGGGAGTTCTAGACGCTTCGGAGTGATTTTTGGATTTCGCGGCACGTTTTATCGATACAGTACCTTGATAGCAGTACTTGTGCCTCAGCAACCTCGCGTCTGATAAGCAGCGTGCATGCCTTAGCGGTAGGTACCTAGATTACCTTATGCAAGCCACCGGCTGCAGCGAGGAGGATCCCTCGATCGGCACCGGTGCTGTTTCATCAATCAAACAATGCCTTATCGGCCCGTGCCTGATGGATTCGCAGGACGGGATGACGAGGAGGCGGCGTTTCCAAATCGTTCACATGTCGAGACGGTTCACGCATGGGATGGACAGGGGGTGCATGCGGCTGTGTGGGCGGTCGTGCGCGGAGCGAGAGTCGTCAGTGTTGCAGGGGCGGGCTTGCGCTGCGACGTCATAGGGTGCGTGTTGCTGTCTCGGATTGTGGAAATAATGTCGGTGCGGCGGACGTCGTGATGGTGTGTCGTTGTGCGTACGTATGTTGTGTTGATTACAGTGGGAACGTACGTTGTGTTGATTATGGGAAACGCCTCAGGGTCAGGGTCTCTGGTGTTGCTATTTTCTGTCCAAAGTCAAAATTCGCCCTGCCGTGGTGGAAGCTGCCGGGAGCCGAGTTTCGGCTTTCCGCTTCCGTCTGCGAGGCGGATTGATGGCTGGCTGGATGGCTGGCTGGATGACTGGCTGGCTGCACAACTTTTCCATGCTGACGGCTGCTGTGGCTCGTTGGGAAGCCCAGCGTTCAGCACGACTGGCACCGTGACTGCACGGCTGCGCCCGCAACCTGTCTCTGCATGTCGCCATCTCCCTCAACGGCCGTACCGCACAATGCGGCTTGCGTGACGACTCGCGCCACGTACCGTACATCCTAAGGTACATCCATACCATGCGATACCGACATTCGTGTCGATGCGGCTGCCGGAACGGGATGGCGCCTGTCGAGCTGCCGCAGATCGCCTGCCCTGAGCTCGTGCATCCACTGTGCATGCGTATACGCGAGCCGCCAGCATCCTGCGAGAAGGGACTCCTCCATCGCAGGCCCACACCACCGGCGCATGCGCTCGCCAGCTCCATCTGCGCCCCAAGATGCCAGGATGGACCCAATGGGGCCCGTCCCGACGCCCACGACTCGCTGCGAGACGACGGCCGTCCCCGCCTGCCGAGAGGTGCCTCGAGCATCGAAAGGTCGAGACAGACACCTCGCGTCCGCGACGGCAACCCGTTATTCGTCCAAGCCACCGCGGCTCACACGCAAGCGCGGTGGGTCGAGGGCGCTGGCGGCCCTGCTAACCTAGTCTGAACCTGCTCCCTCCCCCCAAGCGCTCCGCCCGCTCCATCTCCGCTGCCAAACCGCCCACGCCGCCAATTTTCTGCTCGCTATCATCGCGCGCGAGGCCCTTGGAGCGCCGACGAGCGAGCCGCGTGCGCTGTCCGCCCTCCCAGACCGCACCCTGCCGGCCAGGGCGATGTGGGTATGTCTGGCACGCCATGCACTGTGGCTCAAAGCTTGATATGTCGCCACGCAGGCCCTGACTCTCCACTGCCATGCTTTTGCTATTTTTCCACCCTCTTATCGCCCTGGGCACCGCGCGCCTGTGTCTCCCCTTATTACGCAGCAGGGCGCGCACCACGTCTCGCTGAGCACAGTCAGCGCTCTGCCCAACCGCTCCGATCGCTGTCTCCTCCTCCAACCCGCTGATCCCTAATCATCTTGTGAGAAAGTGTGGCTTGTCTCTGACGCTCGACTCCGACGCGTTGCTCCGACGTCCTCCTTCACCCGCCTGCATCTGTCGTCGCCGCCCTTGCATCTCTTCTGGATATACCACTTGACACTTCTCTTCTGCGGCGAACCAATTTTGAGCGACACTTTCAGACTCGACGCATTGACGACCTGCAATTTCGTTTTCATTCTGATTACAGCCCAATAACTGATTCCTCACGCTTGCCATCGTTCGTCTGATTTTCCTAGCCCGCACGCTCGCCACGAGTTTCTTTGTTCGACCCGGCCAAACTGGACGTATAATCTCTGAGTCGACTGAAAGCATCGATAATTTCATCTGGACGACTACTGGATTTCTTTGTTCCCCCTAACCCCAGGTCCGTCGACCCGGGCCTGTCGTTACCAACATGTCTACCCCGGTCGAGGAATTGTCCGATCCGTTCGCCGACTATGCTGCCGTGAACGTGACAGCCTCGCCTGCGCACAACTCGCCAAAGCTGATCAGCACCAACATGTCGAGCGCCGAGGGCAGCCGGCCGGAAAGCCGCAGTGGCGACAAGCCCAAGGACAACAAGAAGAAGCGAGTCGGCTTCGGCGAAGACCCTCGAGGACGCAGTGCACGCAACAGCTTCATTGACATGCCGAATCGGGGTAGAGCCCTGTCGCCGCCTCCGCCCGGCAAGCAAGACTCGCCGGAAGCCAGCGGGAAAGTAACGCCCGTTGGTGGTGGTCTCTGGCAGCCGCCTAGCAGCGGTGATGCCCTGTTGACGCCTCGTGACGAAAGCAACAAATCTCTCATCCCCGACCTTTCACCGCAACAAACAGCCCAGATCTACAGGGCCTTCGATGGAACGCTCCCTCGACCTCGGCCTGCTATTCGAAGGTCACCGTCGGATAACGGCACACCGACTGCCACCATTGAGGAGGAAATCGAGAGTGGGGATGAGCAGGGCAAGTGGCGGAAGAAGAAGGCCCAGGAAGCCTTTGAACGAGGAAAGCGCTTGGAGCAATCGGAGCGTTTCCACTCCGACCCCAACTCCAGAGAGGTGTCTCCAGAACGTAAGAAGTTTGGAAGATCGAGTGTGCCAGAGCTTCGCATGGACAACATCCCGCTCAGGGAGCTCAAACGCCACAGGAATGAGAGTGCCATTATGGATGACGATGACGATGAGTACTTCCCTACGCCTCCAACGTCCGCTCGCCCTGAAGGAATGGAGGCGTCGGAAGCACAGAAGCTCGTGCGAAGGCACACGCTCCACAACCAGCATGTTTTCCACGCCGAGACTGGTTCGGGTTCTCGCTCTGGCGCGGTGACACCCACCGAGGAATCCGGATTCATCGAAGACTACCACCCGCGTCCTGAGCAGTACCGAGGCGGAATCCTAGGAAACCTGCTTAAGCTTTACCAGCACCCGCACGAGCATGAGGGACATCGTCGCTCGTCGAGCAACCTCCCAAAGGCTCATATGAGATCGTACAGCGGCGACACTGCTATCTACAGTGCCGAGCCCACCCCGAACAACTCCCCGCCTAGGTCGGGTGCTTCTACGCCGGATCATCGCAGGTCTGGGTCGTCGCGCCATTGGTATTCTCCCAAGCACAGAAGCCCGTCGTCATCGTCTCTTGCGCAGCTCATCGGATCGTCCTCCGCTCTCGGCTCTCCCAGTGTCACTGGTCTTGGAGAGCAGGTGCAGCAGCGCCTGAAGGAGCAGCAGAAAGAAGCTGAGAAGCGAAAGGCTCTTGGCAAGAAGTCGCGCAGCGGAAGCGCCATTAACGCCCTTTACAAGAAGAGCCGGCCCAAGATTGCGGACGAGATCAGGATCACAGTCCACATTGCCGAAACCATTGCCAGGCAAAAATACCTCATGAAGCTTTGCCGTGCCCTGATGCAGTACGGTGCGCCTACTCATCGTCTGGAGGAGTACATGTCCATGTCTTCACGCGTTCTGGAGATTGAGGCTCAATTTCTTTATATTCCCGGATCTATGATCATGTCTTTTGACGACCCGACTACGCATACGACTGAAGTCAAGCTGGTGAAGGTTGCGCAAGGCTTGGATCTTGGTAAGCTCAGAGATGTTCACGAAGTGTACAAGGAGGTGGTTCACGACAGAATTGGGGTTGAGGACGCCACGGCCAGGCTGAAGGAGGTGACTTCGCGTAAGCCAAAGCACAGCACCTGGGTTCGCATTCCAATCTACGGCCTGGCATCTGTGTGCGTTGGACCCTTCGCTTTCGGTGCACGATTGATCGACCTGCCTATCGCTTTCATTCTGGGTTGCCTTGTGGGCATCCTTCAACTCGTCGTCGCTCCTCGCTCAGACCTCTACGCCAACGTCTTCGAAATCGGCGCCGCTGTCATCACTTCTTTCCTCGCTCGTGCTTTCGGTAGCATCCGCGGAGGTGACCTCTTCTGCTTCTCTGCCCTGGCTCAGTCTTCCATCGCGCTCATCCTTCCGGGTTACATCGTGCTGTGCGCCTCGCTCGAACTGCAAAGCCGCAGCATCGTCGCCGGTAGCGTGCGTATGGTCTACGCCATCATCTATTCGCTCTTCCTTGGCTTCGGTATCACGATAGGCACTGCTATCTACGGAATCATCGACCGCAACGCCGTGTCCTCCACAACCTGCAAGAACCAAATCTCCGGCCACTGGTTCTTCTTCTTCGTCCCAGGCTTCACCATGTGCCTGATCATCATCAACCAGGCCAAATGGAAGCAAGCCCCGATGATGATGTTCATCGCCTTCGTCGGCTACATCGTCAACTTCTTCTCGTCAGAGCGCTTCTCCGGCAACTCCCAAGTCTCCAACACCCTCGGCGCCTTCGCCATCGGCGTCATCGCAAACCTCTACTCCCGCATCGGCTCGCGCATCGAAAACCGCGCCCTCGACCTCTGGGAAGACCGGCTCCGCCCGCGCTGGAAATCCTTCAAGCGCTCCGTCCTCCACATCAAACCCCGCAAGGACAAGCACCTCGACCCGCCCACCAAGCTCGAATCCCACGGCCACTCGCACGCCAACTCCGACGCCGAGTCCACCTTCGTCCGCCAGACGCGCCGCGTCGGCTACGGCCTCGCGGCCGCCGCCATGCTGCCCGCCATCTTCGTGCAGGTGCCCTCCGGCCTCGCCGTCTCCGGCTCCCTGGTCTCGGGCATCACGTCCGCGGACCAGATCACGGGCAACGCGACCAACGGCAGCAGCACGCTGGACGCGGCGGCCATCGCGGCGGGCGGCGGCCTGAACAGCATTGCGTTTAATGTCGGTTACAGCGTGATTCAGGTCGCGATTGGCATTACGGTGGGGTTGTTCTTGAGCGCTATTGTGGTTTATCCGTTTGGGAAGAAGAGGAGTGGGTTGTTCAGTTTTTAAGAGATGGGTTTCCATTGTTATTATTACTATTGTCATTTTTTTTTTGGGGGGGCTTTTGGTGCTTGAATTTCAGTCGGGTTTCGCGAAAAGAGATGGGTTAGCGTTTGGTTTGGTTTCATTTGCATGTTGGTTCAGGTTGGGCATAGCGTTGGCGCGCGGTGGGTTTGCTTTTCATGTCGCATTTTCATTTTCGTTTTCATTTTCACTGTTTGACGTCGCTGAGCGATTGATACCCTTGATAGACCGATCGCTTGCACTACGATTATTAATTCATCATAGACATAGATTTACAGAGCATAGATACAGACATTGCGAGTCTTTAGGCTGTTGACGGATGGACGTATCGAGCAACTTTCTCTAATCTCTTTCAACGGCGAGGGAGCGGCGATCAACTACATCTCACAGAGCAGAGGTCGAGAGAAGAGCCATTGATGGTCATCAAGGTTGGCTGTTGCGTGTGCAAGTTGTAGGTAGGTAGGCGAGGTGCCTTGCGTTGGTCTTGCCAAGAACATATGAGCAAGTTTGCGAGGTAGGTTGCTGTGCTAGATGCGAGCGAGCGCCGTTGGCGGTTGATGGATTTGGGAAGCCTGCAGTAGTTTTGTTGATCGAGTGATTTTTTTATTATTAATGGTTTGGGCGTGCATGCGTGTGCGTGGGTTTGAGCGGTGCCATGGGCTGGTGTAGGTGCGGGAATTTGTCGTTGGGGTGATGTTTGGCTGTGCTGCTTTTGGCTTGATCTATCTCGATGTTTTCGAGCGGAGGATCTTTCTTTCCCTGTCGATGGGCCGGAAGTTCTGGACCTGGATGCTTCGAAGGCTGTCAATCGACACCGGCCTGGACTTGACAGTCCTCTGCTACAATCAATCGCTACCCAGAGAGACGATTTCCATTCTCTCGCCAGCGCCACCCCAAACCGGCGGAAAAAGAGGGACAGCAATGGCTCACCTCAGCCCTCTTGTGTCTTCGGAAGAGATGCCAATGACCTTCTTCGCCTCAACCTCAACGCCTCTGTACATCGCCTCGTGGCAGCCCAGAACGCAGACCCAGTACGCACTGACTTGTCTGTTCATCGTACTGCTTTGCGTAGTCTCGCGCGGTCTTCAGGTAGTGAAGAGAAAATTGGCGATTCTATTCAACAACCGTGGGGAGAGTGGCGAAGATGAGGAAGAGATCATGGGATGTCATGCGGAGGAAGGTGGAGAGAAGCAAAACAAAAGTGGTAATAGGGATTTTGGGCGTGGAAGAACGAGGACGAAGGGTTTGAGGGGATCTTTACTGGCAGCTGAAGTGGATGTTGTGGCCGTTGGCGTTGGCTATTTGATGTGAGTTGGTGGCTTGTTCTGTCGCGTGTGGAAGACAAGTGCTGATTGCTCTAATTTTCAGAATGCTGGCTGCGATGACGATGAATGTAGGATACTTCCTCTCTGTGATTGCCGGAACGTTTATTGGTTGTCTGCTGGTTGAAGAGGGTACGAACGCTGCTGGATGTTGACGGATGGGCATGCCTAATCTGGTGCTTGTTGACAGGATGAAAGAGATTGAGTTGTGTCGCCATTGGAGACTTGATGGATCGTCCCCAGGACTGCTATGATGATTGATGATCAATGAATTTTTTTTGCTCCCACAAGATTCGTCTTTTGGGATCCATTTCCCACACGTGAGACGAGAGCCATGGTCAACATTTCATGACATGACCTGACATGTGACAGCCGTTTCTCGCCGAGAAGCTGAAGATCACGTGCTGTAACCCTCGATTGGCCGCCCAAAACACGAAATCGAGCCCGCGTAGTATCGGCTTACGAGGACGGGGAGATGGCAGTGTGTCTCTCGAACGACATGTTTGGTGGAAATCGAGACCCGAACAGGTCAAAGATGCAGATAGGTGAACCCGCGTTTGTCCGAGGCAGGGCGGTCGTGCTCGCGTGCCCACACTTCGCTCGGAGGGAGTCTGGGGAATTTTGTGGGCAACAGATGGCGGATGATGTGTGCTACGATGATGCCACGATGCGATCAAGACGGCGATGTTGCGGCCTTGTCAAGTGAAGTCGATGTTGATGGATCTGAGCGTCGCCGACTGATCCTCCATCAAGCCATCCCATTGACTCAGAGCCTCTTGCAGCAGTGAAAATAACAAAATACACTTCACACGGCGGGCCTCGGCAGGGCGTGGGATGTGGTTCGCCCTCTGGTGGGCTCCGCCCGCCCGGCTGCACAGCATCGACGGCGCCCGCGCCAATCCCCGCGGCCAGAGCTCTGACGTCTGCCCTAGCCTGCCGCTGCGGTAGCGGTGCTGCAAGACTCACCGAGCATGTCAACTCTCCGACTCACGCGAGTCTGCTCAGTCTTCCCTCTCGCGATGCACCCCTCCCTCCTGTACTATTAGTCCATTCTTCACCTCTCTCCTTCCCACTGCTTTCCCAATCGCCCACCGCAGCGACTCGTCCCATCACCGCCGCCGTGACGCACCGCACCCACGACCTCCATACACCACCTCGGCATAGGCCTTCGGGCCTTTCGCCTCCCACAAACCCGGCAGTATGGCCTGGAAAGCGACGGCCGAGCTGTCCAACACAATCAAGCACTATGCGAACTTCCCGGCCACGGGTGTGTCGCTGAGACAAATGTACGCATTGGCTGGGTGGATCGGCTGCGGAAGGGTGGAATGAACATTCTCGAAGGGACTGGCGCTGACAGAATTCGATATACAGGGTGCAATTTGGAAGTAATCCTTCGACGGGTGAGTGCTCATTCAAGCCATTGCGGTGCATTGAGGCTCTCGGCTAATCGCAACTATCCCAGGCACTTTATTCAGAGCCTCACAATTCCTCTCAGAGGAGCTTCCTATCCGCCTGGCGCATCGTGTGGAAGAGCTCGCAGACCTTCCAGATGGCTTGAACGAGATGCCCAGCATCAAGAGGGTGCAGGACTGGTATGCGCAGTCATTTGAGGTAGGACTAGACGACTGAGCAATCACCCAGATGGAGAAGCTGATCTCTCTTACCAGGAAATCACAACCTTACAAAAACCCAGTCTTACCACAGAAGTCAAGGAGCGCCTTTCAAGACCTGTCAAGAACCCCAGAGTCGCAAAAGCTCTAAGTGAAACATCCCCAAATCCCAGTATCAAACCAGGCCAGTATAGATCACAACCGCCGAAGGCAGCCGACAAAGAGAATGGGCATGGAAACGGCAACGGGAACGGGAACGGTGACTCAAGAGTGAACGGCTTGCGGAAATACTACAGCGGCATATCGGAAGACAGTGGGAGCTGGCCCCCAGAGCTGGCCGATTACAACAACAAATTCGCCGGGCTTTTGGAGAAGATCAAACGAAGACACGATCCGGTCGTGACGACCGTCGCACAGGGAATTCTGGAATACAAGCGCAAGCGGCAGCGTATGCAGATAGACCACAACATCCAGGCCTTCCTCGACCGCTTCTACATGAGCCGTATAGGCATCCGCATGCTTATCGGCCAACACATCGCCCTGACAGATCAACGCACGCACTCGGATCCCAACTACGTCGGCATCATCTGCACCAACACCAACGTGCGCGACCTGGCGCAGGAGGCAATCGAAAACGCCCGCTTCGTCTGCGAGGACCACTACGGCCTCTTCGACGCGCCCAAGGTCCGCCTCGTCTGCCCACCCGACCTCAACTTCATGTACGTGCCCGGCCACTTGTCGCACATGCTCTTCGAAACCCTCAAGAACAGCCTGCGCGCCGTCGTCGAAACCCACGGCGCCGACAAGGAGGAATTCCCCGTCACGCAGGTGATCGTCAGCGAAGGCCGCGAGGACATCACGATCAAAGTCAGCGACGAAGGCGGCGGAATTCCCCGCTCCAGCATCCCACTCGTCTGGACCTACATGTACACGACCGTCGACCAGACCCCCAACCTCGACCCGGACTTCAACAAATCGGACTTCAAGGCCCCCATGGCCGGCTTCGGCTACGGCCTGCCCATCTCGCGCCTGTACGCGCGCTACTTCGGTGGCGACCTCAAGCTCATCTCCATGGAGGGCTACGGCACCGACGTCTACCTGCACCTCAATCGCCTGTCCTCGAGCTCCGAGCCCCTGCAGTGACAACGACCAGTCATGAGGGACGAATGGTCCATCGCCGCTGCCCCGGGCGGTGTTGCGAAGAACAATGGGCCCGCCTCGCGTTCGACCCAAGGATTGGCGCGCGTCGGAAGACTGCAGAGGGAGAGGGAGAGGGAGAGGGAGGTCCCCAGCCTGACGCTCTCCAGCATGGCTATGCGGCTTAAGAGCAAGGGCGCGGGAGACTTGTCGGCTCGTCGGGAGGTTAGTGAGAGGAGGCAGGTGGGCGATGCGGAGGGATTGGTTAATCCGACGGGCTCTGGCACGCCGTGGTGGCGGAATGTGGGGATGGAGGAGGGGATGTGATGAGACGATGTGAGATAGGGTGAGAAGGAAGGTTGAGTGAAGGTAAGAGGAAGAGAAGAGTAGGGAGGATCTGGATTGTGAACGCTCTAGACGGGCGATGGCGTTTTTGCTTTTTGTCTCTGGGATTTTCTTACTTTTTGGGCACGAAGAGACGGAACGTATCTCCCTTGGAGAGAGGCTCACAGTGCGAGCTCTTGAAGAGGATCGAGATGAGGTAAGACAGGGTACGAAGGGAAGAGTAGACGTCAACCGTCGCCGAGAGAGGAGAAGGAACCGGAGAGGAAACTGGTACATAACAGGACTGGGCTGCATACATGCATTCTGGGCCCACAATCGCCACGAACATTTGAACATATGCTCCCATCATTGTCTCTTTCCTGTGATTTCGAAGTCGCGCAATTCGCCATGGAAGGGAAGGAAACAGGAAAGGAATGTGAGGAGGATGCCCGGAAGGTCAAGTGGGTAGTGCATTGATGATATATGTTGTACAGGAAGAATCAAAGAACGCTTTTGATGGTCATTCAAGTCGTAAGCGGGGTGATGCATCGTTCAATACCGCGCGTCCATGTCTTCAAGATCGTCCATTTCCTCGTCCGCGTCGTCTTGAGCATCGGAATCGTCCTTAGAGGCTTGTGCAGCGTGAGCTTTTGCTCCTTCATCGCCATCTTCGGCCTCGTTCCTCGCCTGCAAACTCGCCTCTTTCAACTTGGCTCTCAAATCCACCGCATCCCCCAGCCCCAACAACTTCGCCTGCTCCGGGCTCAAATCCACCACTAACGGCGCATACTCGCCCGTCTCATCATCTTCATCGTAAGCCGTCGTGTCCATCCGCACCTGCTCCCCGTCCTCCAGCTCCAGCAAGCCAGATTTCGCAAACGATCCACCGAACTGCCACCCGTGCTCGTCCCGGAGGTACGCCTCCAGATCGTCCAGCTCATCCAGCACATCCTGCACCTCCTCAGCGCGCGGCACCATACCCTCCAAACCCTTGCGGAACCGCGCCAGCAGCGACTTCAGCAGATTCCCACCCTCATCCGCCAAATCGATCAACCCGCCCTCGGCATCCTTGCAATGCATCAAGTGCAGCCTCAGCGTCGCGATCGCGCGCACGAACAAATCCGGCTTCGCGCCCACGGCGCTCTTGCACGTGAACAGCAGCGTCAGGATCCGCTTCCACTGCTCCAGACACGACCAGTTGTTCAGCGTCAGCAGCGTCAGGAAGCAGAACTGCAGCTCGCCGAGGATCTCGGTGCCGTCTGGCGAGTCCTGTTGCGTGAGCAGGTCGTTCAGTGCCCAGGAGCGGTCTTGCGCGGCGTCGGTGCGCTCGCGGCCCGTGGCGTCGGCGCGCCAGGTGCGTTTGAGGTCGATGGGGAGGAAGTGCAGGGCTGGTTCTGGGTGCGTGGCGCTGGAGGAGGCGCCGAGGCCGGGGATTTCGTCGAGGTCTTGCGGCGCGGAGGAGGCGGAGGTCAGGTGCCAGGGCGTTGAGGAGCCTTGGGTTATGCGGCTGAGGAGGGAGTCGGTGATGTAGGAGGTCAGTGGGAGCCAGTCGCCGGATTCATCGTGGGCTTCTTCGTCGTTGTCTTTGGTCGATGAGGTTTGTCGATAGGGCGTCAGGCCTTTCTCCCAGACTTCGCCGATGTTGGCGCGCCATCTCAACTTTTCGGTCTCGTCGGTTTCGACGGCGAGGGTCTCGTCGGGTTGCTGCCAACGGGCGATGGTGAGTTGGTGGCGATCGTGCACGCGGAACCAGATGCCGTGGCGGACGGAGAAGGCGGTGCTGGAGCCTGTGAAGACGAAATGCAGGCCCGGTGGGAGGTCTTTGACGCCGCGGAAGCGTGGCGTTGTCGTGAAGGAGAGCAGGTCTATACCGGCGAGGGCCGGTGCCGGGAGGTCGAGGATGAGGACTGCGGCTGTTGTATCCATCGTTCGTTTATCACCGTCCCATGCATGCAGGCGTGGGTTTTACTTTGGATCGGCTGCAGGCTGTCGCTTGGTGATTTGCCGAAGTGCTGGTGGGGCGAGGTGACAATCCGCCGAATTTGACTGGCTCGCCCTCCGTTTCTCTTCTGCAACCATGATGGTCGGGCGTGAAGAGAGAGCATTTCGACTGTCGTTGTGGTCATTGGGAGGAATTAGCGGACCGTACGTGCTGAGGAAAGTCTATCTGTATACTCTATCGATTAAAGTCGTTTCACATCCACAACATGGCTCCCTCGGTCGGGCATTGAAAGCCTGGCATCCGATGATGAATACTACATGTCAACATTCGCCGGGCACTTCCTTATGCACGCTTGGACATCCCGGCCCACCTTGGCTCAAGGCCAACTACACTAAGCAAAAGCTGCATCATCCTTCAAACCTAGCATGATCTTTCCATTATTCACTTCTCTTTTTGTTGAAGCATCCGAGAGGCCATCATGGGCCGTTCGCAAGCGCAAGACACGGCGAAGCATGCTGATGTGAACGCCGACGGCCCCATCACTCAGGTGCAGGAGATCTCAAGCACTACGCCAGTGCAAAGAAGCAATGGAAGTGGCTTGCAGCAAAAAGACTCTGGTCCACAAAGCCAACCCTCAAATACAGAGAGCGATAGCGACGACGCGGCACCCTGGGACGACGTCGAAAGCCCTGAAGATGCATCGGTACGGGCAGCCTCCGAAAAACGACTCGTCCGCAAGCTCGACTTCATATTCCTTCCGAACGCCTGCATCTCGATCATTATGAAGAAAATCGACCAGACGAACTACAAAGCCGCCTATACCGCTGGCATGCGCGACGATCTAGGCCTCGAAGGAACCAATGTCCTCAACTGGCTTGACATCTACTTCACCATCGCTTTTGCTATCTTTATGGTTCCTTCTGTCCTGATCATGATGCGTGTACGGCCGTCGCTCTGGCTTCCGTCCTTGGAGATTGTCTGGGGCCTTTTGACTGGCTGCATGGCGATCGCGAGCTCACCGAAGCCTATGTATGTCCTCCGTTGGCTGATAGGCATGTGTGAGGCCAGTGCGTGGCCAGGAACCACTGTCCTGCTATTGTCTTGGTACACGCCGCGTGAGATGGCAAAACGCCAGGCTATCTATCTTTCGGCATCATACGTTGGGAGCATGGGTAAGAACTGCTTATCACTACCATGAATGAACGAAAGCTAACGGTCTTGCAGTAAGTCATCTGATGACGGTCGTCCTCAGAAGCTCTCATGCAAAACGAGTTGATGCGTGAGGAAAGTACCATAAGACTGAACTAACGTCCCAATTAGTTCACCTTCGCAATGCAATCAGCCATCCACCAGACTCTCGACTCCCGAGCCGGACTGCCAGGCTGGAGATGGCTCTTCATCATCAACGGCATCATGACAATAGTCAGCGCCACCATCGCCTACTTTACCATCCCTGACTATCCAACCAACACCCGCGCCCGCTACCTCCGTAAAGACGAACGCACCGCCGCCATCCTCCGCCTCAAAACCATCGGCAAGCGCACGCAGTCCCTCAGCCCACAACCCATCATGCCCCTCCTCCGCAAAGCCGCCAAAACCATGTTCAGCCCAGCCTTCGCCCTCATCTTCCTCGCCTACGCACCTTGGGGCTGGGCCCAGCAAACAAACGCCTACTTCAACCTCTTCCTCGACAGCCTGCGCAACACCGACGGCTCCAAGCGCTTCTCCGTCACCGAAGTCTCCAACATCCCCGTCGGCGCCTACGGCATCAGCATCTTCTCCGCCATCCTTTTCGCCTCCCTCTCCGACCGCCTGCAGATGCGCTGGCAGCTCGCCATCTTCGTCAACGCCATCCAGCTCGTCTGCGCCTCTATTCTCGCCGCGTGGCCGGCGTCCGATGGTCTCAAGATGGCTGCGTTCTTGCTCTCGTTCACCACCGTCATCAACGAGCCGCTCATCATGAGCTGGCTGGGCGACACGTTCAAGAGCCAGCCGACGGAGCGCGCCATTCTGGTTGCTTGGACCGTGTCGTTGCTGTTTGTGGGCAACTCGGCCATGCCGTTGGCGCTGTGGCCGGCGAAGCAGGCGCCGAACTACATGTATGGTTATAAGGTTGCCGTCGGGTTTTGTGTGCTGAGTTGTGTGGGAATTTTAGGGTACAGGGCATATGTTAGGAGGAGGAGGAGGGGTTGAGGGAATGAGGTTGAATACTGTAGCGATGGTGATTCTGCATCTTGGTAGGGTTTGCATATAGAAGAATCGAACAAAATGTCCGCACAGTCTTTCGCTCGGGGCGACGGCAATTCACGTTTAGCGTTTCATGGATGTGTTCACGTTGCTTTTGCAGGAAGTTCTTAGCAGTTGTCAAGGTCCGTCAAATGTGTCTGAAGTCGGAGAAGACCTTCTAGTACGCTGCATTTTCGTGCGGGAACATACAATACAACCGTAAGCGATAGAAGCAACGTGAACAGCTGCGGGATGTGCGCTGTTGCGGGACTTGAGCAAAGAGATGATCGACTTTTGGCTCTCCGAAACCAAAGGAACACCTGTGTGATGTATGTTCAATCAGTTGATTGTTATCTTCAATCACAGTTACCGCCCGTTTGTGGTCCCAGGGCGTGTGTGGCGTTTCTTTGACGGCGCAGGGTTGGGATGGTCTTCTCATTAATCGCTGCCTCACATCTCGTTCGCAGTTTCCACTGACGGGAGTGCAAGCTTTTTGGAGAACGGACGCAATACTGATTACGGGATGTGAGATGATCGAAGTCTCATCGCTGACTGATTATTCTGTTGACTGGTACGCGTCGTCCATCGCAGCGGAAAGTTTCACCATCTGTGTCACCCAGGCCAAAAATGTCACGCAAGGGTGGGTTTCCGTTGATTATTATATCCAGACAGGTGACACGGTTCTACAGCATGCCGAAAAACTAATTATCCCCACACAAGCGGGGTATCGAAGCAGGGGCGGGGTGATATTGAACCCCCTGGTCAAAAGGAGTGCCCGCAAAAGGACTGCCCCTTCCCCGAATCGAACGAGGGATCTTGTCATTACGAGTGACACGCTGTACCACTAAGCCAAAGAGGCGACGTTTTTGACGTTCCTATTCGATTTTGGCTTTCTTTGTGCTGTTATATAGACAATGCCCAAAATGTGAGGGTCGATGAGGTGATGTACGTCTCTCGTCTCAACTCGCCAGGGGCGGATACTCCACATGCAAAATGTCAAAAGCGCAGACTTATTTGTCACATATGCTCAATAGAAAACAATCTGTTCAGAGATGCGTTGGGAAACTGTGAAAACATCCCCCTTTCCGCTAAATGTACGATGAAGAGGACGTGGCGCACAAAGGACGGTGTCTGCGAGAAGTTGAGTATTGTGGGCCCTTGACCATTACAATACTTATTCATTGGTTCTGACATGCGAATACTGCACCACGGTTCCGTCAACCGTACTTGACAGTCACAATCCATAAAACTACAGCTTCAGCTCTTATCTTGCGGGAAGATCCAGGTCGACCACCCAGGGCGCATTTACTGGACGATATGCAACATCCATGATTGCCGCATTGACAAACAACGTCTCCTCACCTGGCGTGATAGCTTTGCTACCCTCCTTCGAAATGTCAATAAACTCCGCCCGTTTCTCTCTCGCAGCCTCCGCATCGCACTTTATCGGTGTGATATCAAGCCCACCACCTCCACCCCTCGCCTTAACTCCGTCCTCCCATCCACCCTTCTGCCACTCCTCAATGGAGCAAGCCTTTCCAGGAACCTCCTCCGCCCCTTCCGCCCACATCACCCTTTCTGCACCCCACCCCTCATGAATATGCCCGAAACAACACAGCGTCGGCCTAGCTCTCATCAGCGCCCTCAGCAAATGCGGACACCCCACTGCCTCAACACGCGCCGTAGGATCGAGCCGTTTCCAAGGCGGACCATGCGTCATGACGATATCGACCGGCCGCACGGCTTTCGAGCGCGTTGGCATAGGGTACGGCGCTATGCTGACGGCGTCTGAGAGCGCGGTTCCAGGTCCATTGAAGCGGTCTTCGTGCCGCTCGTAGGGGAACGCCCAGTCCCAGAACTCAGGCGTGTACGGCGAAGCGTAGACCGTCGCCACTGCGCCGTTGGGGAGGGGAATCGTGTGCAGGCCTTCGTCCAGGTAGGTCACGCCTTCTTGCTTTGCGCGGCCATCTGGTGCGGTCCAGAGATCCCTGGCGGCGTTGACGCGGGCGTCAGCGTCCTCTTCGCTCATAGAGGGCGGTTGGCGGCGTTGCGGGTCGTGCGTGCGGTGAGATGAGACGAAGTCGCGGTCCAGCGAGAGATCGTGGTTACCGGCTATGACGAGTTTCACGGGCGCGGAGATCTCGGAGAGCATGTCGAGCGTCCGGTGGTATTCGTCTTGCTGGCCGGTCATTGTGAGGTCCCCGCAGTGGATGAGGAGGTCTGCTGACGGCAGCGGTGATTTGAAGGGGGCGATGGGTTTTCCGTCGCCCTTCTCGCTGAGAGGCGCATTGTGAGTGTCCGAGATGATGAGCACTCTGGTCTTGATGGTGGGTTGTGACATGTCGGGACGAAAGTGTCTTCCTTTGCGATGAAAAGACCGGCTCTGGGACGGGTAATGCAGACTTTTGATATCTTGTGGTTGAGCCGGAATATGTAAGAACGGGCAAACTAGAGTCCTTGTTCGAAGTCGGGTGCACACAGATATGGTCTTAATCAAGGAAGGAGCGTTGGATGAAGTCCGACAGAGAGCTGACAATGCGGGACAACGTGGGGCGCGATCGCTGCGGCGACATCATAACCGTGGTGTGACATTGAGACAGTGCATCGCCAACCTCCGACTGGAGGGACTCGAGAGTCAAAGTTACAAACAATTGAGGGAAATTGACACAAGTACTGATTATAAAATATCCTACACAAAGTATGCAGTGTGCACCCAATGCCATAAACGCAATACTGATACACTTTCGAGAGCCCCAGGGTATCAAAGCCTCCCCAAACCAAACCTAACCAATCCACAAACATGAAGTAGAAGAAGAAAAGAAACAGAAAAGAAAAAGAGGCTTACCCAAGTCATCACACCATCAGTCTCCTCAATCTTAATACCCGTCATTGTAAGTCGCATGTCCCCAGCTCCCACCATTCGACAGGAAACTCAGCCGCTTCTTCAGCGTGCCGCCGCCGCCCGCAGCGCTGCCAGGCCTGGTGTCCACGCTCGGCCGTCTGTCGAATAGACTCAGCCTGCCGCGGCTCTGGCTACGGTTCCGGCTCTCGTTCCTCGACACCCGCCCGTTTTCGTCCGCGCCTCCATTCTGCTGGCTGTGTTCTGACAATCTGCCGCGGAGCGAGCTGATCGAGCCGCGCTTAAGGAAGGACAGCGAGCGTCTCCTTCCACGCCGGAAGACCGATTCGCCCGGCTGGCCGTCGTCGATGATCGCGGATTCGTTGGCTGCGGCGGCGCCGTCGGTCGCTTGCTGGCCGTTCGCGGGGGGCTGTTCTGCGTCGGGGGACGGGATATCACTGAAGTCGACGATGTTCGCTTGCCCGGGGAATAAGATTGAGAGTTCGTGCTCGAAGGTCGCTTCGAATCTGGGGACGAGCTCGGCACGGGTGGCGACGTGCGCGGAGCGGTTGTAGAAGAACAGACACCTGCGGATAACGAGTGCGTGGTCAAGGAGCGCGGTGTGGAGCGCCGACTGGAAAGTGTCCATTTGAGGTTGCTCTGCGCCGGTCAGATCGACATTGTTAGGATCGACCTCTTCGGACACGTCGTCTTTCGTGGCGACCGCAGGTAGAAGGCTGCGGTATCTGGCGACGCTGCTCTCAGAGCTTGGATCGACGGAAAGAAGGATAGCTTCGGACAGTTGATCTCTGGCCCCTTCGTCGCCGCTTGAGATGCGCTTCTCCAAGGCGGTAAGCTCCTGCGTCTTCCTTGCTGTCCGTTCGACAGCGGCTTCAACGGCAGAAAGCATTGAAACATCCGTCTTGACAATCTCCGCACGACGCAGGATTGTTGGGAATGCCTCAACAGTGGTGTAGACGATCTTCTCCACAGGCTGATCGGTGATCGGAACATCCTTCAAGGGCTGCCGCGACGTCGTAGAGAACCTGTACGGGCTCGAAAGCAAGTAGTAATCACGGACAGTCTGAGCAACCTTCGTGCGCTGATAGACTGTGTGATGAAGATCCTTGTGGATGCTGACCGCAAAGATCTGAAGGTACTGACCCTCAAGCTCAGGCTCGATGCCGGTCCGCAAGACCTGTGCGGCAGGATGAAGCTGCTTGATGCGATCCTCAAACAACGCAAGGCGATCCGTCGAATGACCTTCGAAGATGAATTCCTTGTCGCGCAGACTGACCGGGAAGCCGTGACCCTTGTACACGACTCTGAAGTACCTCGGTGGAGAGCGTTCGTTCTTCGCGATCTTCTCGTGGACACCAGCCATAGCGCGCTGCGCTCTCGCCAGCTTGCCAAAGTCGAAAATGTTGGTTTCATACTGTTCCGCCAGCTCCTTGTACACTGCGAGAACCTTGTGCCAGCAACGCCCACGTTCAAAATGCTGCACCATCTCGAAGTAGAGCGCTTCTTTCCGCTCGAAGGCCTTCTGAGCTGGCATCTTGGGCTCGAACATTTCCTGCGTCTGAGCCGTGGTGTCCCACTGGTAACGATCGGCGTGCAACTTCAACGCCAGTCCAGCTTCAGTGTGGTTGCCGGCGTTGGCTTGCATATCAGCCAGTTGGTGCACATATCGAATGTACGCTTCTTCACTCTGCACATTGCGAAGGAACTCCATGAGTCGCAAAGTGTTCATAATCTGCACGGGCTCGTTCGAAACGACCGCGTTGGTGTGGACGTTGTCAAGCATGCCGAGGAGCTCTTCAATCTTATTGAACATAGCGACCACGGCTTGGTAGAGGTCGTCCTCACCGGAATCTTTGAGCCGGCCGAATCGTGTAATCATCTCCGAGATGAATGTCTTCTGCAGGGTCGCCTCTGTCACGGCTTTCTGGCGGCACAACCTGTCCAAGCAGTCGATCATGGCGTTCTGAATGATGCCCAGGTCTTGGTCTATCTCCCAAGCGCCCACGATCATGCTCCTCAGCACTTCCACAGCAACGCTCCTGAGGCTGGCGTGTTTGCTGAGACATAGCTGCACGATAGGCGCGACAAGATCCGGCACGAACTGGACCTGGTAGCCACCCATACGAGTGAAGCCGTGCAGCGCTCGGCTCTCTTCGTCGGTCTCCCACCCGATGGCTTCCCAGGCGCGCTTGAGCAGCTGGGCGCCTTCCTCTCTGACGTCGCCCGCAATCTTCCAAATGGCTCTGCGTTTCTGTTCAGGAAAACTCTCCATGGCTAGGGCTGGGCTGCTAACCGCAGCGAAGAGCGTCTCGAAGAATTGTCGCCAGATGGTGTTGTCGAACTCGAAGGCCTCGTCGGCGTTGGGCGCGTAGATGTCAGGAATCCACTCCAGTAGGATTTCCGAGATCTTTTGCAGAGACCGGATAGAATATCGGTGGTGGCTCACGTGCAAGCTCACCCAGCTGCGAGGGAAGGCTTCGCAGTTCAAGATGCTCTGCCCTACTTTCAAGGCCTGAAGAAGAACGCCAGGGACATCGACCACACTTGCGTCGAAGTATAGCCGTTTCTGCGTTGTCAGAGCCGCAGCCAGGAGGGCTGACATCTCCAGCATCGCCTCGTCAACATCCACCTCGGTCGGCGATCGTTTCTCCGGGAACGGGTAGCTCGTTGGGAACAAGAGGCTCAATGTTCTTCTTGGTGTACGCTCGGCTTTCTGCAAAATTTCGTACGATTCGACGAGTTTTGGGACGTACTGGCAGCTCTCTTCGCCAAGCTGGAAAGTCTGAGTTGCAACAACGGAACAGCAGAGGCGTACCTGATTGCGCCACTGCTGAGTCACCTCGTTCGTCGCACCCCAGTACGGTGCCAGCCATCGATAGGTGTTCGCGACGAATGCCTCTCGGATCTCTGCTTGCTTGAAAATCTCCAGTTGGCTGAAGTTGATGATGAGGACCAAGCGGTGGAAAATGAGCTTGCCTTGGGCGTGTGCACATGCGTCTAGTAAGTTGGTGGCGATCTCCAGGATTTCGGCCGGGCTCATGAAAGAGGCTAACTCAGGCAACCATGAGTGGAAGTGCTGAATCACGAGTGTCTGCGTTCCGAGAAGGACAGGCATAGGGTTGCGCATCAACGCCATGAGTGCCACGAAGAGGTTCTGCAAGTCCTCTACGAAAGCCGGATGCCGCGCGCTCGCTTCGTCCTCCTGCACATCCGGCTCACTTGGCGATGGTAGCCTTGTTTCAACAATCAATCGCAGCATTTGATCGCCGACTTTGAGCGCGGCCCTAAGCTTTCTCGAAGCTTCAGAGTCCATTGGATTCTTGACCAGGCGGTGGAATGCTCTGACCAGACATTGGCTCGCATGTGGCCAATCATGACGAGTGGCGGCGTAATCCTCGATGACATTCTTCATGTCGAAACGGCGATCACGGGCAACCAGGAACAGCACCACGAAGTCTGAGAAGACCAGATCTTCGTAGACTTCATTGCCGGCGTATTCGTCAAGAATCTCGAACAATGACTGGAAGACTTGTCGAAGGAGCTTGACGATTTCGATCTCTGGCACGAAGGAGAATTTGTCGAGGATCTCAATAAGCTTCTCTCCGTGAAATTCCCGCCAGTTGAGCAGACCAAGAAGATTAGGATCTTGAGAGTACTCTGTGCTGCAGAGATAAGTCCGCAGCGAGACCATGGCGGCCGAGGCCTCGGTGAAATCGGTCTTCCTGGCCCATGGTGGCAACGCGAGGTATGCGCCTTTTCCGCCGATGATGCTTGAGCTGTACTCGTCGTAGACGTAAAGCGAGACATGGTGCTCGCCATCACGGACGAAAGCATCGTTTTCCCATAGCGGGACCCATGCGAGTGCGAATGGAAAGTTCGGGCTGTCCGCAATGCTCATGACAACATGGCAACCGGGAACATCTTCGGCAGGGACCGACAGTCTGATCGTCTGATTCCAAGCCTCGCCTTTTTCTACGCCGGTTGTCCTCCATGCAATATGGCCTTGATGGTTTGACGATGTGAAGATGCAGTCTTCCACCCTCTCGCCACTTGCTTTGCGAACTTCGAGAGTGAGTTGCAGGTTAGCCAGAGCGCTTTGGCAGCGCTGACTAAGCGGGACGTTGCCGTATTTCGAGTGGGCAAGTTGTGCGTTCTTGGGGATCAGGGGTTCCGTGATGGTGAGGTAGATGTCGCTTCGAGGCTTTGATGGTACTCCAGAAAAGCCAAGCTTCTGCGTCGTATGGATGTTGTGCAGGAGCGTAGGTGCGGTGCGAATGAGCGAATCGAGATCGAGAGAAGGAAGGGTTGTCGTAAAGACATCAAAGCGCTTGACGGCAGGCACTTTGGAGAAACCTCCCGTCGGACTGCGTCCAAGTTCGCGAATGATATCGTTCCAGCCCGCATCTTCGTTGCTCCGGTCGTCAGAAGGCGTTGATGGCGTCCACATAGTGACGCTCGTACGGAGCTCCGACTGATCACGAGCAACGTTGCTGATGTCAATGGCGCCGACACCAACGGTCCGCTTGACGGTCTTTTCTTGCATAGAAGGATGTTCAGACATAGAAGAGCTCGAGCGGCCTGTACGTGGACGTTCTGAGTTTGCTGTTCCGGGGCGAGGCTCCTGCTTCTTCTGACTTCCAAACATGCTACGTCTACTCTTCAAGCTGTTGCGTGTCTTTGGTATGGATGACATGGAAGGCTGATTTGAGAGTTCGTGTACGGGCTGGTGAGAGAGGGTCTGCCGCACAGGCTCGTCCTTGAGTAGCTTGAACACCAGGTAAAGGGAATTGCTTTCTTGTCCGATGCCAAGGTCTGCTGCAGTAAGATTGACGAAGAGGGTCTTGGACTCATCGTCGGAGGGCTTCGACTCTGCGTCCACAATCGGTAGGGAGATTGCATAATTCTCCGTCAAAGGCTGTGGTTTCTCGCCAAATTCTTTCGAGCAGAGATACAGTTGCAACGTAGCAGGCTGATCTGCGGAGGACACGAAGTTCGTGACATCGACGATAATATGGTAAAGCATGAGCATATCCGCAGGCGCTTTTGGCGGTCGGTCCAGTGTACTCATGTTGGCTTGATCTTTGGTCATTTCGATCACGGAGTCGTCGGCGGTTAGAAGGCGACCCTTCTCAGCACAGCTGCGTACCACAACCTCGTCACTCAGGAGCTTGTTGCCAGCTACCAGATCCCATACTGTATCCTCTCGAAGCTTCCTGAGCTCCTTTGTTGTCATCACGTCGTGCATCAGCTGCTGCCGGCTGGTGCTGAGACGCTTGATGAGATCTTGCACCCGTCCTAGTTGAGGGTAGCTGCGCGATAGCAGCAGCTCATGGAGCCGAGCATCGTGCCATTCGCGCAGACAAGAAGCGATTTCGTCTACCAGAGGCTCCTCGGCCGATTGTACGGTCTCATCACCCACCCTGAGCAGCGGCACCGGTGCAAGCGGTTTCGGCGCGTTTGGAAGCCGTGGCAGAGGGTTGCGCTGCAAATCAATTCCCTGTGCTCTTGCCTTCTCTTTGATGTTCGATTGACTTCTCTTTCTGCTGTGCGCCCTACTCAACCTTCGAGCCACAAGCTTCTGGCTCATCCTCCTCTCCTTGATGTTGTCCTCATCTGTGCCTCCAACCGAGACCGGACTCGCCGGACGCGTTGTGCTACCATTGCTCTTCTCCTCACCAAGGAATTCTCTTACCTCAACGCAGTTGCGAGGGAATATGCCGGAGAAGACGCGGTGTTCTAGCTGCTGACCCCGATTGCTGGTGAGGCCGGCGAGCAGCGACGGCGATGCGACGAGGTATCCGCGGTACCATTGCTGGTTCTTGCCGCCTTGTTCGATAATGTAGATGTGGTCGCCGACCTGGAGCGGGAGGTCCTGTGTCTGAGTCGCGTGGAAAGGGTATACGCAGATGGCGAACGCGACTGCTGGCAGCGGTTGCCAGGGCATTTTTGTAGGATCGACTCGAGTCGTGAGGCAGGGAGGGTTTGCCTGCGACAGGCCCTGGTATCAAGTACGCTCGAGCACTCAAGGCCACATTGCGTGGGTGGTTGTTTGCGCGAGGACAGAGAGGATCGCCGGAGGTCGCAAGCGGTCGAGCGCTGATCGGGCGGGTTGTCTCAGTCTGCGACAAGGGCGAGCTACCAGGCGGTCAATGGTATTGGTGCGCTGTCACTTGCACTGTGTTCGCGGTAGGGGAGAGATGGTGAGTATATGATTGGTGCAGTAGCGCATTGGGGTTACGGCTACGGAGGCGAGATGCTAATGATGAAGGCCGGAGACGGGAGCGTAGATGGCAATCTTACGAGCCAGCTAGCAGGCATTGGCCGAGGATTATTGACTTCATACTCGGCACTGATTTTCATAAAGTATCGTGTGTCAAGTAGAAAGTTCATTGGCTTCCCCTGCGCATCCTCCAGCGTACATGCGCTCGTCGAATATCACTCTCAAGGCGTTTCAGCGCGTAGGTGTGTTGTCCCTCTCCATTGTACGACGCGCAGGAGGCGGCACCAGCTTGCGACGAACGCCGCCCTGGCGCTTGCAGGGATGCGGCGATCAGGGCTGGCGCTGTGGCCATTGCGCAACCCGCCGTTCTGCCCTAGATCAGACCAGACCGAAGTATATGTCGTAGCCGACTCCCGTGAAGAACATGAGGTATCCACATCTTCAACAGACACATATCCATCGCATCCGTCAGGGGAGAGATCGACAATCTCAATTCCTGCTGCTTCGACAAAAGGACACCACCGACGTACCCACACCGAGAAAATGTCTGATCAGTACGAGGGAGTGCACAACGCAATAGCGCGGCCAAACGCATCTTGAAACCATTGGGATGCAGCTCCAACGAAGACAAACATACAGTTCATCATACCACGTCCCAGCCTTGTTCAGCAAGCTCTTCTCGATCTTCGTCTCTGATCCCCAGCTGACCCATCTTACCCTGAAGACCATCGCGCACCTCCCTCGTCGGATCATGAACATACCCCTTCCCCTCCGTGTCAAGAAACGTCACCCACGCCTCCCCGCCCGACTTCCTCTTCATAACCACATGCACATAGAACGGCAACCCGCTCACATCCCCAATCTGGAACACCCCAAGTCTGGACACCGGCGACTCCCCATGCACGATCATCCGCCCCTCGGCCTCGTACGCCAGCGTCATCTGCCCCCGCCCGATCGTGACGTGCAGCCGCGCGATCTTCTCGTCCATCGGTTTGCCGTGGTAGAACCACTTCGTGCTCTCGCCCGCGCGCTTCCGCGCCGCTGTCGCCGTCACGCCGTTCCGCACGATGATCACGTCTGGTTTCCGCCCGGCGATGTCGCTTGTGGAACTGCTCAGCACGATCGAGAAGACTATGCCCGGGTGGAGGCCTGTCAGGTCCATGGCGAAGGTTTGCGCGGTTGAGTTTTTTGTTTGGAGGTAGATTGGCCCACTGGTGAATTTCTCCCCTTCGCTGGTCGTGATCTTGCTGGGAAAGGGCATTTGCTCGGCTGGGATGGGCGTCGCTGCTATCGCGGGGATCGCTGGAATGGGCGGTAGGCGATCTCGGTATTCTAGAAATGTCGCCTGCGCGGCCACTTTCACTTCGTGCAGCTTCCCCATCGAGACGGGCTCGTCGCGGTCTCCTCCGGCCTGTTGAGGGACGGAGAAGGAGACGATGGCTGACATTAGGGATGCGAACAGGAGCGATATGCTGTACTCCGGTTTCCACGTGCCACCTTGGGACTCTGAGGATAGGACGTCGAAGCATAATGTACTGCGTGTGATGTTTCCCGTTTCATAACGGTAGACGTCGACGTTGAATCGCCCGGTTTTGGTGTAGAGGTGCACCACGGGTGGGTAGGCCGGGTAGTTGTCGTGGATGTATAGGGCTCCGACGAGTGGGAGGTGGGCCATTGCGCCGTCGTTGGGGAGCATGACGAAGTAGAATTTGAGGTCGTCGGAGTCGGTGTCCTGGGAAAGTACGGTTCGGAGATTGAAGAAGTCGGCGTTGACATCTTCAATCTCCTGAAAAATGCGTTTGAGTGATCCTGGCTTCATCATGGAGCGAGGAGTGGTGATTCGTTGTTGTGAGAACCGCCACAGATGGTGTATGAGGGTGAAACGATCGATATGTGCGCTTCCTCAATGCCGTATCGTCTTAGTGTTGACTGTTGTGGTGACTCTAATATCTACATGGCTTTTCGCTTAGTGTCAAGCTCGTCTAGTGCGGTGACAGGATTCGTGTTGGCCCGCCACATGACTGCAAGCATGACTGGCTCTCGCAGTAGGTATCTATTGTTAGAACCGGAGCCGAACATAGTCGTTGTGGATGTGCGTCAATACGAAATCGATGCTTTCTATTACCTTGGCCGTGCCGAATGTTATACGATGTCTGTCGTTTGACACTTATAACAAGTTCGCTGCGGCGTGGTCTCCCAATTTCCCCAGTTGCAGCTGAAACCATATTATGGCGCTGTCTCGAAACGGCTAGTCGGAAGGATCGGCTGACTTATCGACTTACCTTAATGGAATCTGATTCATAGCAGTATTTATGGTGCTTGTGGCGGCTGCCATCTTCAAAGTTATCACTTCGCTTCCGATCTGAGCCTTGCAAGTCTTCCGAGACCGGCACAATGGAGCACGATTGACGTGCGTATCTACTTATTATACACTATCACGCTTGCCGCTTGCTGGAATGTGTGACAAAGGGAAAAATGCAAGCATAATGCTCTCGCTCCTCAAAGTCCGTATCACCAAGAATTGAGAAAACTTCAAGCTTTTGGCCCGCTCATCGTGACGGGTGAAGTGTGAAGCCAGGTTTGTGGAGAGCAGGCAAGAATCCAGCGTATTACAAGAAGGTGTTTGGTCTGAGCGGTAGCAGGTCTCTGCGGCTTTGGACCCAGAATGACGATACATTGAGCGTGAAGTCCAGGCGGCAGGGGTGTTCAAAGGTCAGTCTGACGCTGCGCTATGGCAAACATGGTCGCGCCATGCGACAAATGATCGGGGGCCAGATTGAGCCGGGTAGTTCACTCGTCGTCGGTAGATGCAGCCTTCTTCGGCCTGCCTCTGCCCTTCTTCGGCTCAACACTGTCGGAAGAAGCCTGCGGCTGCGCCTTCTTCGGGCGGCCTCTAGCCTTCTTAGCAGGCGCAGCTTCGACTTCAGCAGATTCATCGCCGGCGTCCTCTTCGACCGGAGCTTCCTTCTTCGGGCGACCTCTGCCCTTCTTCGGGGCGGCCTCGGCAGGCTCTTCATCCTTCTCGACTCCAGCATCCACGGACTTCCTCGGGCGGCCTCTAGCCTTCTTCGGAGCGGGCTTGACGTCCTCTTCAGCTTCGTCTTCGTCGGCAGCAACAGTTTTCCTCGGACGGCCTCTGCCCTTCTTCGCGGGAGCAGCATCGTCTGCGTCAGCGTCGGCGGCCTTCTTGCCGCGTGCCTTCTTCGGAGCAGGTTTCTCGTCGTCGCCGTTGGCCTCATCTTTGGCCGGGCGGCCGCGTTTCTTGCCAGCAGGCTTCTTGGCCTTCGAGTCGTCGTCGTCGTCTCCATCTTCTTCGGCGCCCTGTTTGTCATTAGTGTTAATCGTTTACAACGCGGAAGTGGCGACACGTACCTCTTTGGCCTTCTTCGCATTGCCCTTCAAAAACATTCCTTGAGCCCTCTTGCCAGTATAGCGGTTGCATTCGACGTCCTGAAAAATGAGTCAGCCAGAGCACGCGGAGCACATCAATCGACATCAGAACATACCCCATTCCAGTCCTCATCATCAACATGACCCTGCTCCAGCGCACGCTTGACCTTCTCCGCAGCGTCTTCAGGGAGAGTGTCGAAGCCGTCGATCAATTCCATGTCATGTTCGGCATTCTCCCACCAGTTGTGCAGGACCTCAGGCGTGACGCAGCCCCTGCGGGAGGGTTAGCGGGTGGAAAGGAATGGAATGGAGCAACAGCGAGAGACTGACCAGTGGCGCCACTTCATGCCCGAGTGGTCCTGGATGGTGACCAGCACGCCCTGGCGGATCTCGCCTTTCTGGATCTTGACGTTTTCCTTCTTGCAATGCGTTGCTTGACAGCCGGCGCGAGCGTTGGGCGAGATTTCTGGGCATGGTCAGTAAAAATGGAGGCGGAAGATCTAGGTATACTGTGAGCTATGGGTAGAGACTCACCAATACGGTACGACATTTTGGCAATTAGTTCGCGCAATTTGTGGTGTTAAAAACGCGCGAATGCGGACGAGCGATGCGCGTTGCAACGCTTAGACGAGAGCTGTTGCTCGCGCAGATGGGTGTTGGAGGAACCGACAGACGACGAACGTGAGAGGAAGAGTCGGGCGGGTAGGCGTGGGTGGTGGTAGTTGCGAGTGAATGAGGATGCGAACTGCAATTTGCTTGCGCCCGTCTCAAGCACCTGGAGACATGAAGTCACTCCACGCGCGCGCAGCTTGTCGCGTCTCACATCAGCCTGGAGCGCGCAGGCAGCGGCCCTGCCCTCGTCAACGCAGCCGGTCTCAGAGGTGCGCGCAGACGTTTCCGCACCTCAGGCACGCCCGGATGGCGAGATGCGTTCCCAGTAGAAGAATATTGCTTGTAGAGATATTTGTATGCGGATTTTAAATGCGAAAAAGTCGTGAATGGGTAGCATGGATCCGTGTCCAACGAGTGTAGTATGTCACTTGAGGTCTCTACGTCCTCGATATGCGTCTTGTCTCACAACTACAGTCCAGTCTGTGCGTCATTGAATGGAACTCGCCCGGGGAGGCTCTCGAGAAATTTGTGGCGATCGTTAACCCGTCCACTTCCACCTCTTCGCTTGCATGTCCACAGCACGCAAATGATACCCGGTGCGCTGCGGGATACGAGACGACGGGCTGTTAATGCTCGCGTGACGAAGTTCTCTTTCCTGTGCTCTAAGCCCACAGCATGGCATTCGCGCGAGTTCGCGACTGCGGCGCCTCAGGGGCCTACCTCCGCCATCCAACCGGCCTTTCCTGGGGACATTAAGCCACAATTCGACCGGCTCAAGAAATATCGCCGTCCGGAAACTACACAGAGGATAGTCAACGAGGATGCTGCCGCCTTCAAACACTTCGAAGGGGAACTCCTCGACTACCTTGACGAATGCCTGCCGCCCCATCTGCGATCCAATTCCGGTGACCATGACACGCGATATTCTGCGCGCGAGTTTCTCCCCACCACTGCGACCACACGGAGGATTGTCAGAATCATCGAAGATGCCAATGCGTCTTTCACGCCTTTCTTCCCATGGCTTGCTATCAGACACGGCCGGTGGAAGGCTGCTGTCTGGATCGTGAAGCTTTTGATCGAAAGCTATCACGCCGAGTTGCCGCGTTCGAACCGTCTTGCCCAGACAGTTCAACAATGGGAGCGAACCGAAAGTCTGAGTGATATCACCCAGAACCCCCTCTACTTGGTGCCCCGAGATGGCCAAATGCAGACGCCACACATCAAACGCTCTTCAGCCCCCAGCCTCCACGCACTCACGGACGACAGGCCAGACACCCTCAGTAGTAAGGAAGTCAATCGACATCAAGTGCTTGGTCTGGTATGGGAAGGCATCGGCCGATTGATCATAGCCTGCGCGAATGATCCGCAGATCGCTGGCGGAGCGATCAAACCTGAGATTCTCGAGATGATCGCTCTCCTCCACCATTACGAGCTGGTATCATCTTCCGTCTACAGCTACCAGCCGTCCCAGAACGAGGACGCCATTCAGCAGCCGCCGACCTTGCAACTCCTTTCTTCTCGCATTTTTACGGCCCTGTCCGACGCAACCTGGAAGGCCCGTGAGATGACAGCCGTCGAGGAAGCGAGACAATCAGGCAGGGACCCCAGCCGGCTAGAGGCGATGGGATCATCCTATCGCGTTAGGGTCTCTTCGGTCAAGCTTGAGGTGTGGTTTGAGTTGATTCTGTGGTCATGTCTGCACGGCGGCTGGATCTCAGAGGGTGCCGCTCTGCTGGATCTCGCCTGTAAAGGAAAGAAGAAGGATGCTAAATGGAAGGCGATTTCCTGGCGTGACACGCTCAGATCGATCATGCCTTTTGGAGAGGAGAGGTTACTCGACTGGGACAGCATCAAATTCGTATTCGACACTCAGTCGAGCGCAACCATGGACGGAATAGATACTCATGGTTCTGGATTGCGTGTTGAGGGCACTATCAGCAGTGAAGTCGTCGATGCTTACATTGACGCTATCCTGAATTATATCAGCTACGGTGTAGGCACTCGCGGTCTGCCACTGACTTTGGTTCTGTCCTGGATCCGCAATTTTCGCAATCTTCTGCAGCGATCGAATCTCAACTTGGGCGGTGGGTCTTGGGACGCAATCCTAGTTCGCATTGCCGAATCTGGTGCGTTCGACCTTGAGTGGAATGCATCCACTTCGTTACGCTTCGCCGGAATGGCCCCAAACATTGGAGAGGAGCTCGCCTCGCGCCGATCGCAGGTCTTACCCACATACGTTCTAGATGGAAGCGCCGCAATTCTTGGATTCATGCATCGTGCTTTGCGTGCGGAAATCAAGAGCGGCAACCTGGAGGGCGCTTTGAAGGCGTTCGAATACCTGCAACGACGAGTGGATCACAACCGAAGCCGCTCCCTTGCGGATTTCTTCGAGCACATGCGCGTCGGCTCTGTGGACACAGAAGCCTCGTCCAGGCCACTGTTCAACAGCAACTTTACTGGCATTGAGTTTCCTTTGTTTGATACTCAGGTGCCTGTCCACACGCTCGCAGCTCTCCTGGACCTTGCTACTGACAATAAAGCCTTTGATGTGGGTGCATGGATGTTGACTACGCAGGACGTCGACGGCCCTACCATCACAGAGGACATGTACAGCAACCCTGCCATCTCAGCCGCACTCGTTAGATTCGCCACCGCCGCCAACAACATGGATCTGCTCATGAAAGTCGTGAAAGTCGGCACTGGAAAACTCGACGACGCCGACACGGCCGGTCCCATCCCCAAAGAGCTCCTCAAAGCTTTCCTGGACGCCCAGATCGAGCTGAAGCAATGGGACTCCGCCGAGCGCATTCTAGAATACATGCGCGACACCCCAGGCTTCCAATGGAGTGCGAACAACGTCGCCACAGTCTCGACGCAAATGCTGCTCGAGACCGAAACGGGTGGCGATAATTACACCCGCGCGTCAACCATCCTCTCGAAAATCGTCGCCGGCTCCTACGGCCACACTCACACTGGCCCCGACCGCGTCCGCCACAGCCGCGCCACCGCCCGCCTCCACACTCTCTACACCATCCTCTCAAGCGTCGACGCCCGCCTCGCGGCCCTCATCGAAGCCCGCCGCAAACTCCCCTCCCACGTCCCCTTCACCATCAGCTCCTGCGTCTTCAACACCGTCCTCCGCGGCGTCGTCGCCTCCCGCGGCAGCGCCGCCGGCGTCGACCTAGTCAACACTTTCCTCCCCGCCGAGCGCGGATCCGACGACCTCCCCCAGCGCGGCGAAGCGGTCCAGTACACCCCTTGCCGCGCCGAGGACAGCAAGTCTAAGCTCGCGCGCGGACTGCCGCGCTCGCTGCACGCGCACGTTGGCGCGGAGAGTCTTCCGCGCAAGCGCGTGCGCATCCAGAATGAGCGCGCGACTGAAGTCGCTGTGTATGGCGGTCTGAGCCGCGTGACTGTCACGATGGTAAAAATTGTCGTGCAGCAGGCGATGCGCGAGGAGAAGACTGCTGAGCGCCGCGAGGTGCTGGTGTGGGCGGTTGATTTGCTGATGCGTGGCGGGTTCCGACCGAAAGCGGTTCTGCGTGGGTTGCAGGATTCTGGAGTCTATGGCGAGGAGTTAGAGATTGTTGAGGAGAGGGTGAAGACGCAATTAGACGCGCGGTTGGCGGAGGGTGAGGGATTGGAGGACGATGGAGAAGGAGAGGACAAGAAGGAGCAGGAGGCGGACGAGGATGATGGGGAGGGAGATCAGGAGGAGAAGGAGGAGAAGAGAGGAAAGAAGCAAAAGACTGTTCATCGTCCCTTCAGGTGGGATCCTGAGCGGAGTGACAGGCATTGATTTCTGCGACTTGTGATGAGATGTTGGCGATGTATTATTGCAAAATATGGGGTGTATTTAGAGGTAAAGAGTGTTCGTATATACACTGCCTCGCCTCGCGAGGTTGTATAATAGAAAAGCGCTGGGGCACACGCCTTGCTTGTAAGATATGTAACTTGAGTGAGGAAATACCATAGTTCACATCGACCTTTGTCCATTGCGAATGCAGAATTACTTCAGTGGTTATTCTTTTCCGTCAGTGCATCGGAGGAGTCGGCACTACCGTTTCGCAATGCAACGACCCGCGGGTCCCCGGACATCCATGCCATGAGTGAGATAAACACATAACCATATCAAAATGGAAGCATCGAGATGAATGAATCAATGGCAATTGGAGGGAAACACCTGCACGAGTCCAGATCCACATCTTGATAAATCTTCTGAAGAGGCTTGCGGAAGATTGAACGACATGAGAGTGTTCACATACCTCGTCATCGTGAATACACGGCCTTCTCAGACCGAGTTACTTCGCTACACTGTTCATCCGCTCATCCACAAGCCGCTGCACCATCTTCTCAAGCATGGCTCCACCGCTCGCTCCGCTCCCCTCAAAATACGCCGCCACGCTCTTCTCCACGTACTTGCCCACCATATCCACCTCGACATTCACATCCTCGCCCTGCCTCTTCTTCCCCATCACAACCTTCTCCTGCGTGTACGCAATAAGCATCACCTCCCACCACCCCTCCTCATCATCCACCGCCGTGATCGTCAGCGACGCCCCGTCCAGCGTCACATACCCCTTCTCGACGATATACCGCAGCACGAACTTGTCCCGCGGCTTCAAGCGAAACGTGATCGCATTCCCGTCCTGCCGCGTCTCCGCCACCTCCGCGATCGTGTCCACATGGCCCTGCACGAAGTGCCCGCCCATCCGCGTGTGCGCGCTCACCGCCCGTTCCAGGTTCACGCCGCTGCCTTCTTTCAGGGAGCCCAGGTTCGTGCGCCGCAGCGTCTCGGGCGCGACGCCCACTTTGAACTCGTCTTTGCCGAATTCTGTCACGGTGAGGCACGTGCCGTTCACGCTGATGCTGTCGCCCAGGTGGCAGTCGGTGAGGATCTCGCCGCAGCCGGAGATCGTCAGGCTGGTGCCGCCGCCGCCGCTGGAGCTGGCGTCGTGCTGCGCCAGGCGCGAGACGGCTGTGCGGCTGCGGTGTCAGCGCGCTGGCGGGAGGGTGGGCGGGGCGAGAGCGGAGGGCGACGTACTGCCTATTGTTTCTACGATGCCGGTGAACATGTTGGCGGGGGTTCTTGGGAGGGGTGGGCGGTGGTGGAGGTGGTGGGTGATCGTCGAGGATGTCGATTGTGTCACTGTTGGTGGGGTCTGGGACCTGCGTCAGGCGCTAAGGATGGTCCCGGAAGGGTTAGGGTTAGGGTATGATGCAGGGACGGTTTTCGGCTGCAGGCGCCGTGCTCCGATGCCGCTTGGGGACGAATGTCATGCCGAGGCACGATTGGAGGTCGGAACATTGGACCTCGATAACCGTATGAACTTCTCAGATCATTTGTGCGTACACCCTCAGATTGTCAGTTGACTTTGTTTGGGACCATATTCTTGTCGAGTCGATGACTCCAATGTCTTTTCAACGCCCACTTCGGCTTCTGAGCCAGAGAGGCATCCTCCAACACTATCAACCCGCACTCGCACACCGGAGATGTATGGCAACAGCAGCCAACGCCGGGGATACTTCAACGCTTCCTTTGGCGGGAGTCAAGGTTCTCGATATGACCAGAGTGTTAGCAGGCGTATGATAGACTCAAGCATAAGAATTGCTTCCACAAGCTAACCTTTTGCAGCCATATTGTACACAAATTCTTGGAGACCTTGGGTATGCTTAAAACTAGACCAGATGTAGTACCATCGATCTTTGTAACTCAGAGAACTAATATTGAAAAGAGCCGATGTCATTAAGATTGAGCACCCGACTCGCGGCGACGATACTCGTGCTTGGGGTCCGCCTTACGCCACCTACAGTGAGCAGAGCGACAAGAAAGGCTCTGGCGAAAGCGCATATTTTTTGGCAGTGAGTGTGGAAGATGCTCAGGTGACTCAAGTTGTACTGACCTCGATCAGGTAAATCGAAACAAGAAATCTTTGGGCTTGTCATTCGCCCACGACTCTGGGGTTCAGATCCTACACAAGCTCGCGAAAGAATGCGACGTGTTGGTGGAGAACTACCTCCCAGACGCGCTGAAGAAGTATGGCATGGACTACGAAACGCTATCAAAGATCAACCCCGGCCTCATCTACGCAAGCATCACCGGCTATGGGCAAACTGGTCCTTTAAGGAAGAAGGCAGGCTACGATGTCATGGTGGAAGCGTACGTCTGCCATTGAGCGAGCAAAGTCCATTCGTACTGACCGGATCGCAGAGAGATGGGTCTCATGCACATCACTGGCCACCGCGATGGCCCTCCTGCCAAGGTCGGCGTGGCGGTCACCGACCTGACGACCGGGCTATACACCAGCAATTCCATCATGGCCGCCCTCCTCACACGCGCTCGCACAGGCAAAGGCCAGCGCATCGATGTCTCTCTCGCCGACTGTCAAGTGGCCACGCTCGCCAACTTGGCTTCGTCTGTCCTCATCTCCGGCAAGCCTGATTCTGGTCGCTGGGGAACTGCCCACCCGTCTATTGTGCCTTACAAGGGATTCAATACGAAGGATGGCAATATCATGCTGGGTGGTGGCAATGATAGGTTGTTTGGCATCCTTTGCCAGAAGCTTGGGAAGCCGGAGTGGGCGACTGATCCCAAGTACGTTACCAACGCGGACCGTGTCAAGCATCGCGACGAGCTGGAGGATGTGATTGAGGCGATCACTGTCACGAAAACGACGGATGAGTGGCTGGATGTGCTTGAGGGCTGCGGCATGCCTTATGCGAGGATCAACGATGTGAAGCAGACCTTAGAGCATGAGCATGGTGAGCTCACAGAACAACACCCAATTATCTTTTAAGCTCTTGGCTGACATATTTTTAGTGCAAGCCAGAAACATGGTCACGGAGGTCGAGCACCCTGATTGCGGCCCTATGAAGCTGGTCAGCCCGCCTGTCAAGTTCTCTTTCTCAGAGCCTAGCATTCGCTCGCCACCTCCGACGTTGGGCCAGCATACAGATGAGCTGCTGGGCGAGGTTCTGGGGATGAGCCCAGAACAAATCGCGAGCTTGAAATCGGAAGGTGTCGTGGCATAGTTGCGAGTCAGGCGCTGCATTTAGGGCTGGCTGTACTGAAAGGGTAAAATAGCTGCATAGATAGATTGCGCGAGGCAGCTTTAGCCGCTGGGGCTGCATCGAGGCGCCGCCCTACAAGGCGCTTCGGCACAACAGACCGCCGAAGGATTGCTGCCGCTTTGATATCCTCAGACAGAAGTTTAAGCAACACGCAGACGACGTTCAGAGCGCGCTATAGCATAGCACAGGCTGTCTTATACGCGTTCACGCAAATGATTGGTAGACTACGCCGCTCGCCGAGCCGTAGCCCTCCCGCAACCTTTCTTCGACACGGCAGCCGTCTCAGCAACCCCGACTTCATCTCTAACCCTGCCGCCATCCCCATCAACCCGCCTCGAGCTCCGCTGGCGATAGAACGTCTCAGAAAGCGCTGGGCACGAGCTCGGACAGCGCATCAGGTGTGGAATCACGGACGGACTGCTCCCACCGCCCAGGCCACGTTTGCTCGCTTCGCTTGGCAGGCTGCGGCGTCCCGGTAGCCGTGCATGTTTGCTCGGCCGAGCGTGGACCGTAGGGCAGAGGCCGACCTGTGCTAGCCCTGGAGGCCCTCGTGCCTCTCCCTATGAGGCTCATGAGGCCACCAACTGAACCCAGGGCAGCAGGATGACCTGCACCCGTCGGCTAAGGCAGCACAAGCAGCCGGCGATTGGCCCTTGATACGAAAAAGCCGCACTCGCCGGCGACGCAAGCTCTACGTACTGCACCGTCTGCACGAAAGACGATCCGCGGCCAAGATCACCCGCTGCACATGTGCCTGCTCTGGGCGACCTGCTCGACATGTCAATACGCTTCTGCGGCACTTTGGCGCGGCCGCTGCAATTCGCCTGTGTCGCCGCCGACTCATCTCGCGCGTCTTGGCCGGCATGACGGTGCAAGCTGAACTGCCCGCCGCCCCACCCGCCCACGCCGCCCTGTAGCGCCGTCACCCGCAAGGGCGACGAGACCCGCATCTGTCGTCTCCATCCGCCTACGAGGGGCGAGGGGCATCGACGGAGGGGCCGGCTCGATAAATATAAAGAAAGCTGTTACGGTAGGTATTTGTAGTGTTTCTCTCATCTTCCCCTTCTCTATCTCCCACCCAGGAACACAACAAGCATGTCGTTCTTCTCCAAGTTGACCAAGGAGTTCGATGGCCTCAAGGCCAAGTTCTCCGACGACGACAAGCCAAAGGATTCCTCCCAGGGCCAGCAGCAGACCGGCACGAGAGGCGAGTCGGACTCCTACTACGGCCAACCACCGTCTGGCGGTCCTCCACCTTCTGGTCCTCCTCCCTCACAATCACCCTACGGTGCTCCGCCTCCCGCACAGTCTCCCTACGGCGGCCCTCCCCCTCCTTCCCAGTCGCCGTACGGTGCTCCTCCCCCATCTCAGTCTCCCTACGGTGGACCACCACCCGCTCAATCCCCATACGGCGCTCCCCCTGGTCAATCGCCATACGGTGCCCCTCACGACCCATACGGCGCTCCTCAGCAGAACCCCTATGGAGCTCCCCCGCCCGGCCAGCACCCCTACGGCGCCCCTCCAGGCCAGCAGTCCCCCTACGGAGCTCCCCCAGGCGACTACAACCGTGCCCCTCCCCCTCCTCCCTTCGGTCAGCCCCCCGGCGCACCTCCCTGCCCGCCCGGCTGGACCGCCCAGTACGACCAGGGTTCACAGCGCTGGTACTACCTCGAGCACGCCACCGGCCGCACCACCTGGGAGGCCCCTAGTGAGGCTGCCATCGGCGGCTACGGCGCCCAGCCTCATTACCCGCCTGGCTCCCACGGCTCCGAGCAACCGCCTCCTGCGGGCTCGGACGCCGCTCGCGCGGCAGAGAAGGACAAGAAGGACGGCAGTTCCAACAAGTGGCTGTATGGTGCCGGTGGCGCCGCGGCGGGCGCGCTTGGTGGTGCACTGTTGATGAATGAGCTGAGTATGTATTCCCCTATCACGGAATATCACAGCTGGACATTAAAACTGACTTTTCATAGACGACGACTCCGACGACGAAAAGCATGCCGCCGCCGCCGCTCCGGCCGCCGCTCCGGCCCCTGCTCCAGCTCCCGCCGCAGACCCCTACGCCTCCTACGGCGCGCCGCCCGCGGACCCTTACTCCCAGCCTCCTCCCGCCGACCCGTACGCATCTTACAACCAGCCTCCGGCGGACCCGTATGACCAGCCACCTGCCGTTCTTCCTCCTGAGGATGCTGATGGGGAGAGCGTTTCAAGTTCTGATAGGGAAGATGTCCAGGACGCGAGGAATGATTACGAGGATGCGCTGGCGGAGGGCGATAAGAGTGATATTGAGGAGGCGAGGGAGGAGTATGAGGAGCAGTATGAGGAGACCTATGGGGGCGACAGTGATTAGGCTGTTCTGATTTGTTGTTGTGCGGGATTGAGAGAGCTTTAGCGTATTGCAATAGACGATTCCTCATTTTCAAAGTCCTGTTTTCATCGTTTTAGCATTCGTCATCAGGTTAAGGTTGCTCAATGTTGAAGAAACCCGCTAGAGAGAGGTTCGAGTTGAGAGTTTGAGGAGCAGTGCTGTCCATAACTATGTACTTTGTCTACGGCACAGACCGTCCATGCTATTCCTCGATGTCAGAAATGTGTGAAGATCCGCTGCCAATTTTCGATGTCGTACAATGAAAACGAACCAATTCTTGCAAATGGATCGTAAGATATCGTGTCATGCATGACTTCACTCCGGTCAGTCGATGAAGCTGTAACCTTGACGCATCTTCTGAGATCGGTAACGTCGCATCTCAAGTCGCGAGTGCTGTAATCAAACTCATGCTGACGGTGAAGGCAGCTGTGGCCATGTTGGTGTGGCTGACAGCTCAAGATCCACGCGGATCTGGAGATGCAGAAATGGTAGTTCGGCATCCAGGCATGCGTCGGCGAACAGTACTCTCTGTAGATCTCTCTCCCGTGCGTCAAGACAGGTTGACTCGAAGATCTGGGTCTCGGACCGCGACGTGTCCGTGAGCGCGCGATCATTCTCGTCAGAGCTCCGTTGTCGTCTTGCGTCTCCGACAAAAGACTTTCATGGTGATACGCGGGAGCATCATCGACATCGGACGCTTCAAGGTCGACGTTCTCATGGGAAACACGGCCGTACAGGTGCAGCCATTCGGTTTGCAGCCAATGACCTTCTTCGTTGTCCTCAATGCTTGGTTCCCAGAAAACTTCGCTTGACACAGACTTCCCCCTATCAAAAGTGCCGGGGGCATGGTGTAGGCACAGGAGAGGGATCCTGACTTCGTTCTGCCAAGAGACCAAAAGACATTGCGTGTCTGGCTGAAAGGATATGCTCAGTAGGTGCCTCATCAGATTTTTGTCCTCGTGAACTTTGCAAGTTGTATCCATCTCATTTAAGCACCAAATATTTGTCTCTCCTCTGTAATATTCTTGCACATTGACGTCTGCTTGTGCCAGCATCCGAGTCCAGATCTTCAAATTGCGCAGGCATTCTTGAATTGGTTTGAGAGAATTCGATGATGCAAAAAGAAGCTGCAGCAATGGAGTCATTGTTCCATCTGAGAATTCTCTAAGAGGAGAAAGATAGGCGCAGTTCGATATCAGAGCGACGCCAGCACGGAACCAGTCGTCCCTATGTATTTGATCAGGCCGCGATAGAGCTTCAGCAATGTGATGCAGTGCAGTGGTACCATCATCTGCAAACAGACGCGCAAGCTTCGGGGCATCAAACCCGAAACCAATTTTTGCGGTGTATACAGACACGGAGTCGCTTGCCTCAAAGGTATAGGCACCGAAGCGGAACCTCTCCACTGCAGACATCTTGCGAAGACGATGCTCGTACTTACGCTGTAGGAACCGAACAGGGTGAATATCGCCCAGATCTTGTAGCTTTCTTCGAGGCTCCAGCACAGATCGAATTCCTCAAGGAAGATTGACGCGGTTTCTTCATCCCAAAGCCAAGCCTTCCATGACGCTGGCTCTGACCATTCCGTAATGGATCTCCCAGTCCGTGAATATTGTTCAAGTAGCCACCGGCAGATGTGTGGTCGGAGAGAATCGATGGAAATCTGCGAGCTCAAATCAACCACTGCGCATGAAGCCGGAAGAGATAAACATGGATGGCTTCAGACCTACCGATAGCAGATTTTCGCCTTCGCAGACGTCAAAGAAAGACGCCTCCCCCTTGCGAATGAGTGTCTTCACTCCATCTAGGTCACCAGTTCGAGCGAGGCGAAATATTTGGGAATTCACATCGCGCTCGTTCCAAGTCCGAAAGCATAGATCCCATCCACCATGAGAGTGAACTTGCGCTATTTCCCAAACTGTAGAACAGAACCAAGCCGGAAGCTTAAACTTGTAGCGAAAAGTCTTTTCCCGTTCGTAGATCGTGTCTCGGCTCCTGGCCTTCTTTCGTATTTCACCCCCCTCGAATGGAGATGCAGAGTCATCAAAGCCTTCTATACGACGTCGGCCATCCGTCATCTTCTGAACAGCCAGGTCAATTTGATGCTGCAATCCGATTTGATACGCTTCCAGAGTTTGCTGTAATGCCACAATCTGATCGCTGTGCTTGGTAGAGCTCAACTGCTGTGCTTTCCACCGACGCTCCCGCTCTTCTGCATGATACATCTCCACTGCCAGGTGCAAAGCCGCTCTTGCACGATCGAGATCAGCCAAAAGATCCTTCAGCTCCGATTCCCGGAACGTAGCATACAGTCGAGCCGTGAAGTTTGCCTGCTTTATCTTTCGATCCAGATTTTCGGTCACCTTTTCGATCTTGGCAACGTGTAGTCGGCATTGCTGGATGCATTGCTTCATGATGTCTGCTCCGTGGCCCTCTGCCTGGCGGTGTCGTTCCAGATGCTCCAGGCTCATGGACATGATGTGAATCTCGCTGGCAATCTCCCTCAGTGTATCGGGAGCTCCTTTCATGCTGTGATAGAGCTTCATGAGTTTCACCGAGCTCTCTGCCAGCTGTATCGAGAGCGACATGAGGCCCGCGCCACCGGCCACAACGCCGAGCATGACTTCTGCTCCAGACATTTTTGTATTCAGTAGTGATCAAATTCAGTTGGTGCTTGAGTCAGTAATCGAAGTGAAGTATTATTGTTAGCCAGAACGGCGAGGCTGCTTGACCGGACGTGCTGAACATGTGAGCCTCAGCGTCAGGCTGTGTCAAGCTGGGGCGATGCATGCGGCTGAAGAGCATAGCCTCATCATGCAAATATACAGGGTTAGTCACGCTGTCCTCTGCTAACAGATGTCGGGGCGAAGCATGACGCCCATCACCGATAAAGTCACGGGGAAACTCCCCTCAAGCCAAAGCATTGTGGAATGGGCGCGGGGCAATCATTACTCTATCGATTGTTGTCCAGACATATACTGTCACAGGCAAAGTGCAATGCGGATCGAATGAGAACCAGGCTTGACCCTTCGCTCCATCCATCATGTGGCTTGCGCCACAAATACCCTGGCAGATCATAGGCGATTGGGTGGACGCATGCCGGTTGTCACTGGCAACCTCCTGCTGAAAGCGGTCAGACCATTTGAAGACATTCCGTCTTCAGAAGACTAACGGATACAAGGCAGAGGCAAGGTGAGGTTTGATGACCAAGGGACCTGAACACTTCAGCAGGGATTGGGCCTTGGTTGAAAGCATGGCAGCCCGCACGGACCCTCGACCCCTCGGCGCGCCATTCCCACGTCCAACGGTAAACGGCCGGTTAGCAGCGTTAGCAGCAGTGTCGTCAATTGCTGCGATCCTACAGCCAGACTCTGGACGGCACCGCCGATCTGTCCGGCAACCATCACGCCGACATTGACGACGACCAACGGACCGCGCGCACCGTCGAGCGCCTGGAAAACCCGCGCGACCTGAGACTCCCTCACAAACATCGCCGCGCCCACCCATGCCCGCCGGCGCCCGAGACCGCGTCCTCCATGCACGCAGACGTCCGACAGCCAGCGACCTCTGGTGCGGGCGGTGAGCTGCGCATACGCGCGGTTTCTAGATGACGCCTACTCCTCGTCCTACGGGTCCCAACACGGGCACACACTCCAACGATGCGCTGGCTCCACCGGGAAGGCCGAGCAGGGACGGCCGGGCGCCTTCTGCGGCGGCGAGCTTCGCGACAGCAAAGTCCTTCATGAGAACTGGTCCGCCGCCTGGAAGTTTTACCTCGGAGTTGAAGGGGACTATCTCTCGGCCTGATGTCCCTCGCTATGAGGTCGGCAGCTTTAGTGTACTGGAAGATGGAAGCGCGCTGGGCAATGGAACGACCGAGCAGCGACAGGCGGAGTTCAGAGACAAGATCGAGAAGGAGACGAAGATCAAGATCGGCACGGAAAACCTGCTCGAGGCCCTGAATACCAAGAAGGAGAAGCATATCAGGGAGCAAAGGCGGGTAGTGGAGTCCGAGCTGAATACGTCGAATCGGAAGATCGCACAACTGAAGCTGGATTTGAACGCTGAGATACAACGGAGTAAGGAACAACCTGCCAGTAGTCCTCAAGAAAGACTGTCCGCGCAGCTGTTCAGAGCCGCGCCTCTCCGATCACCGCCTACCCAGACTATGCTCCAGGACACTGGAGATGCTGAATATGACCCGGACTCCGAATCGCCTTCATACATTCTCGCCGAGATCCTGCAAGCTCTCGAAGCGGTAGAGCTTCCTTCCGATTACTACGTCAACCATGCAAATGAACTGGTGGAGCTGTTCAAACGACATCCAACACTCAAATATGACCTGGCTTGGTCAATATTCGGTCTTCGTATGCAAGTGCTCCTGCTTAACGATAACAGGGAAGTTGTCGCGGCAGGTTATCGGCTCTTGCGATATGCGATCACCGACCGGCAATCCCTGCAGACGATCCGCTCACTCCATACCGACTACTTGGTCATCTTGTCTTTGGTCAAAGAAAGCAAAGCGAGAGTTGAGCGCGAGCAGGCACTGAAATTCGTGCGCGCATTTTTGGATGTCAAAGGAGGCACAAGAGAGCTCGGATCATCGGTGATACGCGTGCTTGTCGCTGTCGCAGATCACCCCGACGATCAGCTACGCAGTATCGCCATCCTGACCTTGGCAGAAATCCTCCTCAAAGACCCAGAGATCATAGTTGAAGGAGGTGGTGTAAGCGTGCTCTCGGAGGCCATGGGAAATGGCGCATACCACGCCCCAGAGACGCTCATCACCCCCTTCATGCATCTCATGGATCTTCCGGCTCGACGTGGCATGTTGCGTTCAGGCTTCGAATTCAGCACTGCGTTTGCGTCCTTCACTGAACCGCATTCCTCACATGGGCATGACGAAAAGCTGAAAGCGAGCGCAAGAGTCATCGCCGGAATGTTCAAAAGCTGGTCAGGCCTGATGACACTTTCTTTACATGACTTTCTGCCTGTACGATCGGTGGTCTCTTCGCTTTACATCTCGACCGCATCCGTGCGAAATGCAGCCACAGACTTAATTGCGGACATTCTGCGGATACAGTTTCCGTCTTGGGCCAGCTCGTTCATTGGCGGCAGGCGATTGACAACTTACGGCCGGGTCACCAACCTCCGATCCGACGATGTCACGCAGCAAGAGAATGCAAGATCAGAAGACGAGCCGCACAAGCGCAATCTGGTCGAACATTTTGTGGCTGTGGCACTGGCCATTTTGCTGCGACAAGGCTTGCTCAGGGCGCTGATGCATGCCGAGCGCAGCTCGCCAACTGTTCAGCTACGCAAGAAGACCTCGCTCTTGTTGGCAAAGGTGTTGAAGATGGCAGGTGATCTTCTCCCCAGCTCATGGAGCGCAGAGCTTCAGGTGATGCCGGGTCTCTTCTCGTCGGCCATCAATTTTGATACCGAAGGGCGGGTTCAAGCCACAGCAACAGTCTACGAGGTTGACCGGGTAAATCGAACTCTCTATCGGTCTGTAGCCGGGCAGGCATCGCAAATTCAGACGAAGGAGGACGGTTCCGCAGCTCGGACTCGTGCTGCTTCCAAGTCTCAGGTTGAGGCCAGCATGGACGAAGCACAGTTCAGACAAAAGATGCTCGACACCGGCGTCTTGAATACTGTCAACTATAACAAGTGGAACTGGTCTCTCATCCAATCATTGATCGATGGACCTATGCAAAACCCAAAGCGCCTGGATGAAGCAACTCGAATAACAAAGTTCGTTCATCGATTACTTGGCTTCTTACGACCATTCAAGTTTCGCTTCTCGGATGCTCCTAACACCAAGGTGAACCAACGCTACGTTCGTGCCGGCTGCGCGCTCGTACGCACGCTATTACAAACACCAGATAGCGCAAAATATCTCGCGGACAACAAGCTAATTCCGCAAATCGCGGAATGTCTGGCGCAGAAAGATCCAATGAGCGGTATCACCTCGTCCGCTCCCCTCTTCTCGCCCGAACGGCTATCGGAGACGCTGGCTGGCGGATATTTCGCTTTCCTAGGTGTTCTCTGCAGCGACAACAAGGGCCTGCAAATTCTCGAGCGCTGGCGCATAATTAACATGCTATACCACATCGTCGAGCTTAAAGACCGCGACGATCTGATCATGACTCTGCTCACGAACCTTGATTATACACTGGACAGCCACCCGCGCATCATCCTTGCAAAGGCAATGATTGCGGGCTCCAAAAGCATGCGCGAGGCCGCTACGAAGATTCTGCGAAAGTATGCCATGATGCCGATAGAACCTCAGACGCTCGGTGGAGGCGCTGCAGAGTGGTCGATCAAGCTGCTGGTCAGCCAGCTGTATGATCCTGAGATCGAGGTCTGTGAAGTAGCTATCAAAATTCTGGAGGAAGCTTGCAACAACATCACATCTTTGGAGTATGTCGTCAAATGCAGGCCGGCGCTTGACCACCTTGGCGAAATTGGCGCGCCGTTGCTGTTGCGGTTTTTGTCGACCTCGGTTGGCTACCACTACCTGGATGGACTCGATTACATCACAAAAGAGATGGACGACTGGTTCCTTGGTCGCAACGACTCTTACGTTACTCTGGTTGAGGCATCACTCGCGCGGGCTCTGGCAGACATCCCGGAGAAGCCGCAATCGACATTCGAAGAAAACGTGGAACCTGCAGACTACGGCCACGTGCCGCCACACTTCTACCGTGAGCTTTCCCGAACTGCAGAAGGTTGCGAGCTGCTCAAGGCAAAGGGCCATTTCGAGGAGTTCGCGGCTACAATCCAAGACTTCGCGACAGAAAGCGAAGACTGCGAGACCATTCTCAAGGTTAAGGGCTGCCTCTGGGCCGTGGGCAATGTGGGCTCGATGGAACGCGGTGCCCCTTTTCTCGAGAACACAGACATTGTCAAATACATCGTGCAAATCGCGGAGACCTCCGAAGTGATGACCCTTCGTGGTACAGCATTCTTCGTCCTCGGTCTAATCTCACGAAGCCTACACGGTCAAGAGATCCTTGCTGAACATGGCTGGGACGGCACCGTCAACGTCCTCGGCGAGAGCCTGGGATACTCTCTTCCCCTCAACTTCGACAAGCTCTTCTCCCTCCAACCCTTCGCCAGCACCGCCACCACGAAGCCCGCATCCATCTCAACGGGCCTCACGCGCGCCCGCACCCGTACTCGCAGCAATCAGCAGCAGCCTAAGCCCCTCGTCCTCGCTACGGACTCCCGCGCTACCGATCCTGCCAACGCCGCCATTCTCGCAGCCATCGTCAAGCTCGGCAACTCAGTGCTGACCAATAAGGCCGTCGGCGAGCTCAATGCGCTCAAACACCGCAAGAAAGCACCGGGCTTCGCGAGCGAGGCACTTTTCCGCCGTGCGCTGGATGTTCTGAGTGGACATCGGTTTGGTGTGCAGCAATGGCGGTTTGTCATCGATTTGTTTGAGAAGGGCGTGTTGAGACGGATTGTGCTCGAGGAGGATGAGGACAGTGGGAGCAGTGGGGGTGAGTGAATAGGAAGATTTCAGATGAGGCGGGTGTGACGCGGAAAGAGCTTGTTTTATGGCGTTTACTGTTTGAGCGGCAGCAGCGCGCATTATGTTGTCTACACGAGGAATAGGCACTCTCTATTGGGGCGTTTCTGGGACGAGCAGGTTTTGGCTCTCGGCACTATTCGGGGTTGGCAAGGGCTGGCAGCTAGTCGAACAGCTACATCACTCACGATTGTCATTTCCTTTAACCTCAGCGGTCGAGTGACGCCCGCAATTTCAAGATTATGACCCTACGCATTCCTCTTCGTTTTGACTCGTACAATAGATGCGGTGATTTAGATGCCGCTCGGCATGAGTAGGACAAGCGAGTTGGTACCGCCCAGCCGCGTAGCACGCAAGGGTCGCGTCGGATCAGGAACATCCACGAGCCGAACGTTTCTAGAATCCGGCATCCGCCACTGGCATGGGTGGGTCTTCACGATGCAGAGGGGTGCACGCGGGCACCAACATCGAGAGCTTTCGATGCCGCGCCATCACCGAGTGTAACGAGAACCGAGCAATCAATGCCACTATTCACCATGTCGAAATGGCCTAGTATCTGCGTCGCTGACAGAAGATGATTTTAAATAGTTTCCACCGTCGGCAATTTTATGCAAATACTTGATTGATCTTATTGTTAGGCCACCATTTGTCGCGTTTGTATCGATGCACACGTGAACTGCGTACAGTCCCAGCGGAGCAGTGCGAATAAGGTTAAAGCGTAGAGGTATGCTATACCGCTAGGACGAAATAGGCGGCGCGCCAGAGACGGTCGAACGGTGCTTCTCTGCTTACCGCCCGCAATAGCCACATTACATTGTGGACTGTACACTACACTTCTGATCTTGCAGCCTACGCAACCGCGCGACCAGACAGTGCGCAGAGATGAATCCACGGACTGTTTGTTTCGATTATCCCGAAGGGCTGACGCTTTAAGCGCAGCATCAAGTCTCGGGCCGGGCGATGATGCCTCGATGTGGCGGCGCTCGATCGCAGGTCGCAGTGTTTGGCTGTGCACATCGCGGCGTGGGCGGGCGATCAAAGGCCGGAAGCACCGCCATCCACCCACCCGAAACGTGAGGAGCAGCTCCTGCGCCAGCGCCAGCAGCGCAAGCGCCCTCCAAGTGTGGTACCTCTGTACCCGGCCAGGTTGCGCTGACACCGCCCGCCTCAGTCGTGTCGTCGTCGACCGCGAGCGCGCCGTCCCTCGCTGCCAACCTCGCATTCGCCGCCCGCCGCCTCTCCTGCCCTGATCTGCTGTGCTATCTTCCACCTTCTCCTCGCCGACCTGCCCTCGACCCTCTCTCCATCACATATCCCTGCACACCGACACCCAATCGACAGCGCAGTAACGCCGCCCGCCGCGGACCTGCGCTTTCTTCTTCACATCCCGGCTGCTTGGGTCTGCATGCTGCCAGCTCCCGGCGGAGACCCTTTCAGACGTCATCGATATCGGAGATCCCAGATCCCCCACCAGAAACACACGGCTCCCGAGGCGACTGCAGGGTACACATACCAGACAAACACCCTCGCCTTCGCCTGACGCACAAGACTCCGATTCGCGCGCTCGACCCTTCTTTCCTCACCCTCCAGTCAACTCCGCGAGCCAGCTTGCGGTCTTATGGAGCCCGCCACACTCCCCAACACCACCACCTAAGCGCACATGAGCGCACTCTACGCCGCCTCTGGGGATCTGCCGCTCGATTCCTCGCCGATAGAGGAGGAGGCGCCGCCGAGAGCGACGAGCACACACGCGACTACGGCGCAGGCGCCCGCGGAAGACTTTATGCGCCAAGATGCACTGGAATCGGATAACAACGCGCCTGCCGGCCTAGCAGCCCACGAGGACGCTCGCGCGCTGGTGCGTCTGATACAATGTCCGCTCTGCTCCAGGCCTTTCAGGACACCCGTCACACTTCCCTGCGGCAACACGCTTTGCCGACAATGTGTGCCGCAGCTGCACGAGCGAGAAAACGTCTCCTACCCCGACCTACCTGGGCGAAAACACGCCATCGAGTGTCCGTTTGCCGACTGCGGACATGAGCACCCCGCTATGGATTGCAGTGTGGATGTCACTGCAAGCAAGATTCTGGATGCTGTGGCGGAGATTGTGGCAAGACAGCTTTCAATCGCCGGAAACACGACGACGTTGGTACAAGAGCTGGTACGCTGGGACGAAATCGTGAGTGGCGAACCGGTGTTACAGAAGGATAATGCACAAACGCTACCTGGCGGCCGTCTGGTTGCGACATACTCTCTTGCCGCGAAAGGCGAGCTTTATCGTGCGAACGATGTCGCTTACCATTCGACACCATCAACAGATGATGCGCAGCATTTGCTGGACTACGATATCCTGCAGGACGTGCTCGAAGCCACGCACAACCATGTGGACTGCCAGGTCTGCTACAACTTGCTCCTCGACCCGGTGACAACTCCTTGCGGTCACACCTTGTGCCGGATATGTCTCACGAGGACGCTGGATCATTCTCTGCACTGTCCAGTGTGTCGTCGCGAGCTGGGCCTACCTCCTTCGTTGCTTGGACATCCCAGCAACAAGACGCTTTCCGCGCTTTTGGATGCGCTCTGTCCGCAAACAGTTGCTGCGCGAAGACGAGCCGTGGCCGTTGAAGAGACTGGTGGCGAGGGCGCTCTTTCAACACCTCTCTTTGTCTGCGCTCTTGGGTTTCCTCGCATGCCAACCTTCCTCCGCATATTCGAGCCACGCTACCGTCTCATGCTTCGCCGTTGCCTTGAAGGTAATCGACAGTTTGGCATGCTGATGTACAATCGCTACAATGAACCACAAGGCGACCTGGGCACAGTGCACTTCTATCAGTACGGCACGATGATGGAGATTGTTCACAACCAAATGCTGCCCGACGGCACCAGTCTCATTGAGACTCGCGGTGCCTATCGCTTCCGCGTCCGTGCTCATGGTCTTCATGATGGCTACGCAGTCGGCAACGTGGAGCGCATCGAAGATGTTTCGACCGCTGAAGAAGAACGTATCGAAGCTCTTGAAACTTCTATGCCTCTTCCAGCACCTCAGCCCACCATCAACGGCACGCCCGCACAACCCACCGAGACGCCCGAAGCTGTCCTCGATCGCATGTCTACACGTGCCTTACTAGACATCGGCAGCGCGTTCATCGACCGTATGCGTGCAAGAAGCGCGAACTGGCTGCAGCAGCGCGTCCTAGACATCCATGGCCAGCCGCCAAGCGATCCTGCATTGTTTCCTTTCTGGTTTGCCAGCGTGTTACCCATCAGCGACGAGGAGAAGTACAAGCTGCTCCCGACAACGACTGTCAGAGAACGGCTCAAAATTACTGCTGGGTGGATTCGGAGGATCGAAGGGCAAAGATGGTGAGTCTTACTCAATTTCCTTTCGTGCTATCATTGCTTCCGTCGATTGATCTTCGGCGATGTTTTCACTCGTCTTCATGCCTGCTTGCTGCTGCTTAGCGTCGCTACTGCCAACTGCAAGCTAACCGCCTGTGTGTTCGCGGCAAAAGGGCTGGGTTATTTGTCCCACGACATGTACGGTCATGATCATGCGGCTACGTTTCTCGACAACCTTGCGACCCTTCTGCTGCACACAAGGCGGCGCCCGCACTTGGGAGTTTGGTCGGCGTTTGGGCAGTGGTACTCATGGCGGATGGCGCTCCTTGCTTCTTTTTGGTGGTCCCTGTCTACTATTGCTCATGCACTCGAGTTCCCAAAACTCTTTGACTGATCTTCGGTTTCTCTGCGACATTGTAGGTACCAGAGCAATTCATGCCGCATCTTATGACTCGCCCTCCTCCACTACCTGACGCCTGTCGTTCTTCTGTTTGCTGCGATGGTCTTGCAGTACTGGTATAATGGTCGCGAAGCATAACTTGGACTTCTGGAGAGACGTCGCCGAATTCTCACGGAGCCATCTTGGTGTCCGGATACTTTTCACTCCGATCTCCAGTGAACCAAATGCACGCCTTCTCTGCAATCAGATGAACCGGTCAGCCACTACACGACAGTACCTTCTCCCTTGTTTAGCACCTTTTTTGTCTATCCGAATGATATCCCCCCATTCCTCGGCGTTCCTTGTACAGAAAAAAGATCCAAACCAATCTCTTGGCATGACGGGAAAAGATACACAACACACGCACAAAATCGAAGAGGAAGATTAATGTGTACCGGGCAGGAACCTGCATTTTGGGAACGGCGCATCTTTGCTTTTGATGGGCATGGGACATGTTGGAGGAAGATGTTGGTGTTTCTTGGTCGAGTTTGGGCCCACGTTTTATCTCTTTTCGTTTCACTTCACCCGCTTTATATCTCTCTGTGGCATAGAATGAATGAACGTATTTCACATTTGTACGATTGCTGCTGCCTTTGTGACTACTCATAAACCAGTTGTCCGTTTCTCGTAACTACGTATCTCATGAACGCACCAATAGTCATCAAACGCGCCGCCTCTACATGCACCGGCCTTGTTGTTTCAGAACCAGGACTCCGTTGTTGGATGTCGCCGGAACCACCTCAAGTCGCATGAATGCCCGACCGCTACGCCCTCGTCGTAGTAGAAGTAGTCCTTGTGCTTGTGGAAGACCGCGTGCTAGACGAAGCCCGTGTGGTCGTCGAAGACGCACGCGTAGAAGTCGAAGCCCGCGTGGACGTCGAGCTCGAAGCACGCGAGCTTGTCGCAGACGCGGTTGCCGAGTTGGAGCCTGACGGCACAACCGAAGTCGATAGCGTCGTGGCCTGCGTGCTCGAGCCTGAGCCCGAACCCCCGGACGTCGACGACGCTGCGCCGCCTGGGTTGGCCGAAGCCGTCTTCCAGTACGCTTCGAGGCGTGATTGCACGGCGCCCACGTTACGGTAGGCTTCCAGGTTGCTGAAGAAGGCCACTTTTTGTTCGATGGCTGACGGCGAGAAGTCGCCCGTGCGGCCTTGGAAGTCTGCGTCTGAGAAGGACTTCGGGCGGTAGCGAGGTTCCATCGGGTCTAAGAAGGTCGTCTTTTCGTCGTAGCCCAGGTCGGAAAGGGCTGTGACGTTGAAGGCAGCCATCATGTCGTGGTCCTCGTGTATGAGGTTGTGGCAGTGGAACTGGGTTTACAAGTCAGCTCCGGGTATTCGACTCAGGAATCAGTGAGATCACACACCATGTAGAGGCCGTCCCACGGCGCATAACGAGCGATGACATTGACTTCCTCGTTTTTGTTAAGCCATACGACATCTTTCAGAGCCACTTTCTCGTAGGGTAAGACGTTATTCCGCGTTCCTCCCCTACGACTTACGATCTGAAAGTCGATAAGGTGCATGTGGATGGGGTGCGTCCAACCTCCGGCACCGTTCTTGAGAATCCAGTTTTCGACGGCGCCACGTTGGGGTTTGGCGAGCACACGCTTCTCAGGCCCGTCTTCCCATGTCACGCCGTTGATCACCCACTGGCCGCCCTGACGTTCGAATTGAAATTCGTGGGAGACGGTCTTCTGGTCTGGTGGAAAGTCGACGTCGCGGAGCTTCGCGGGCAGATCGCCGTTATTGCTCGTATCGGACACGGTATTGCCGACCACAAATCGCATGATCTTGTCAGTATGAAGGTATTTGTCGTTATCGGCGATGTCTGCGTTACTCCTCAGCGTGACGTTCTGCCCCTTGAATGGAGCAAAGTCGAAGACGACCTCCCATCGTTCGGCGACGGAGGTATCGAGCTGGGTAGTGTCGACCGGGTTCAAGAGTAGACCAGAGTCAGACCCAACGACCTTCATGTTCGCACGCGAGCCGGATGGAGTCTGAAAGTACATCTCGAAAGTCCGCGAGACGGCCGAGTTCAGGAAGCGGAGTCGGTACTTGCGTGGCTCTACTCTTAGAAATGGCCATGGTTGACCGTTTACTTGGATGATGTCGCCGAATAAATTCTGGACTTCCTCGTTGGCCTCCGGGCTCCAAAGACTGCCGTCTTCGTTATATCTCTTTGAAGTGAGCGAGATCGGGATGTCATATTTGCCCTGCGGGAGGCCTGGCATATTTTGTTCCTCGGGGTCACGGATCAGGTAGAAGCCGGCTTGCCCAAAATAGGAGTTTTCGGCCGTATGCGCGACCGCATGGTCGTGGTACCAGAGGGTCCTGCCGTTCTGTGAATTTGGGTAATAGTAGTCTTTATACTGCCCGATCTGGAGAGTGTCTTCGGCCCAACCGTCGAATGGCGCGCGCGAATACGATCCGTGGAGATGGACAGAATTTGGGCGATCAGCGTGGTTGAGGAAACGCACCACAGACTCGCGGCCCCTTTGGATCATGATGGTAGGCCCGGGAGCCTGGCCATCATATCCCACGAGGCGGGTTTTCTTCAGATTGGGGTAAATTTGTGATTCGAACGGCTTGACGTCAATTTCGTAGTAATCAATCGGAGGTGCGTTTGGAAAGTTGAATGTTCTGAGGGGCTGCTTGATGGGAGCGATGGGCATCTCGAATTGATAGAGAAATCTGTATGGTGGGCTATCCCAGTCCTTCGCGGAAACGAAAGGAGCAGTCAATGCCCCAAGGACGCAGATAGCAGATTGAAGATATCTCGGCATCTTGAAGATGTTGACAAGAATGAAATGAGTATCTCAGCGAGGCTGCCGAAGTGCTGAAATCAAGTAGTGAGTACTCTACTAACCTTTTTATCTCCGTTGGAGGAACATGTTCCAAAGACCACTCGTGATCTTCGCGGCTGGAATCTCTTCATGGAGGTGGTCTCAACTGATCGAGAACCATTTCGTGCCTGCATATACGCCACGTGCTTGCTCAGAAGACTCATTCCAACCAGGATATGATAGTGGTACAATAAGCCACAGCAGGTATACATGTGTGGCGTGTAGCTGGACCACCATCTGGTCTAAATGTTGGTGAGAGCTGACGGTACAATGATGCACGAGGGGACGCCCACTGCACCGACGGAGCGTTGCGGAAGATATGCGGCGCATCGACACGGCTTGCTCACTGGGTTGCGCCTGTGCTATGCCGCCTGCGAGTAATGCACTAGAAGAAACCAGGCGGCTAAGGAAGTATGAGGCTGAAGTGAGCGGAGCTAATCTTCAAGCACTTATTCTCGATGAGCAGTACCGAATCCTGAGACGCTACCCGACAATTGGGAATAAGACTGATTTGATGATCGAAACGTTGGCGTTCTCTTACCTGTTCAACATGCTTAACAGTCAGGAAGACTCAGCAGATTGCAGCAAGCCGATCGTTTTCTCCATCCGCGTGCATGTGAACCCGTGTCTTCCATATACGGAAGTGGGCTGATATGTTTGTATGCTTGGTGCCAAGTCAGCCAAGATGATACGAATCCGCCCACCGGCGTGCGAGTCTCCGAATGAGTCCACCAGCACAGGAGACCACTGTCTGCCATTCGGAGCGCTGCTTATCCAGTCGTCATCGATTGCGATAGGTATCAAGAGATGAGCTGGTACGCGGTTGAGCCCTCATGCGCCTTACCAGTGCAAATGCCAAAGTGAGGTAACGCTTGCACTTCCCCCCGCCTTCGAGCTGCAGGAGGACGACAAATCAATCCGCCAAGGCGTGAGTAGAATGCTTTCTCTAATGTGCCCAGTACGTTAGATACACGATCTGGATCGATCGCCACAGCCACACAACCCAATCGTCTCTCGGCCCAAAAGTCCCGAGGGCATATTAGAGATGGTTTCTGGTCAAACTCAGCGTGTGTGCGAGCATCTAACCGTCTGAACAATCCCTCAACAAGGACCATGACATGGCGTCAAGGTTCGCGGCGAATCTCGACCTTGTTCGATCCTCTCACGTGCATATGGCGCTGCCCGCCCGCTTTTCTACGCGAAAGCTTAAAATGAGGCTTTCCCAGACCAGTGATCCAGAACAGATGGCTTGGAGTAATGTAGTCACCACTAGGCTTGTCGACCATAATAACCTGCCAGCTGATAGTGATTGCGAGTGACCAGTATCTGGACGACTCGTCCGGGTCGACGAATGGAAACGACTTGTAGCCAAGACACGTAATGCAAAGCTAAACAACGCTCTTGACAACAACAACCATGAGAGCGTCTGACCCATGCAGTACACTCTCGTTGTCCTTGTGATGATTGAGAACAGCGAGCATCCTGGTCACCATCTCGGAGGCGGTCTCGATCCCGGAGAATTGGCAGTAGGCTTTATGTCTTGTCGGTTGTGGTCGGACCCTTATGACATACAGTCAGTTGCCGCGGCATGGAACAGACCCTGTGACGCTTGAGTTGATGAGTGATTCAACGCCTTTTAAACGCATGCCTTGATAATGTGACAAAGACTTTTGGTCCGGATGGTACGGATTCGCATGGCACGGAAACATGGAGGATCACGCGGAGTGATGCTTCCCCATGCTGCCGAGCCAGCCTGTCGGGAAATGCTTGGCTTGTTCCTTTTGCGGTAACCTTGTGGCTTCTTATGTCAGATCTCAAAACAGCGCGAAGATGACTTTGGCTCTTCAGCTAGGACTTTTTGTCTGGGCATCTTTAGTCTCCTCGGGCCTATTGAGTTTGAAGCCATATATTCACACCGCCATCATCTGACTGCGTGTACCGGATGGAGAGCTGCGTGTTGCGAAGGATGTTGTGAAGCCCTAGCCGCGGTTGGTGAGTGGTCACAAAGCTGAAGTGCAACAACTTGATCTGGATAACGAGTGCGAGGAGGCCAAGGGAGCACAATACGAATGCATATCGGGTGACAGTAGAAAAGATCCCTGCAGCTCCTTAGGCGTATCCCGAATGGACTGCGAGCGATCGCGAAGTGGGAAGTGTATTAGGCGTCGTGATTTTTCTCAAAAAGCTCCAGCAACATCGTTCAGCGCGACTGCTCACCATAGGGCGCGGGTTTCTCATCGTTGATGGTCCAAGGAGCCTTCGAAGTGCGCGAATCTTTCCTCTTCCTCTTCCTCTGCATCATAAAACCCCCTCCGAATGGTCGTTAGGGACCAGATCTCTTGCCTTATTCTCGAAGTAAGCGCGATTCTGTTGCAGACTCCTGTCTCGATCAGCGCCATACGCCAGACGAATTCTCACAGCGTCCACGTTTTCTTTCTGAGCGGCTTGCTCAAGGGCATCACCGGCGTCGGCGCCCGCCTTGAGCAGAGCATTCAGACCCGCTGGGAGATCCTTAAAATAAGCACACTCGATCGCACATGCCACCGCAGTGTAATCAGGCCGCGCGCCTCTCTCCAAGAGCCTGCGTATTGCGGGCAGATTGCCTGCCACAACCGCGCTGTTTAACGGCTTCCCGGAATCGTCGGCGGAATTACTTCTATCCCGCATCTTCTCGTTGTCGGCGTGGATGTCCATACCATAATGGTCTAGCAGATGGTCAATCATGGCAACAGACTTCTCCGTCTCTAAACATCGAGTCGCATAGTGGAGCGCGAGGCTGCGCTGGGGATCCGCTCCGCGGGACACGAGGTGGTCGAAGAGCCGAATGTCTCCCCTTGCGGCGACGTAGTTGAGGACCACGACGGAGTACTGGCGTTGCCGAAGATTGTAACTGCCGTAGCCCCTCTTGCCTCCTGTGAGTGCGAGCGTGGCGTCGTTTCGTGTGCGATTGATGTCCACACCTTGGTCGAGGAGCCAGTCAAGAGATTCTTGGGAGTCCACAAAGTCTCTAGCTGAGCGATGAGTTCTCGCACACCCATGCAGCTTGCTTGAGTGCTTACTCTAGGATCAAATGCCCAGTCGACTTGACGTCGTATCCGAATTCGACCAGAAGCTTGACCACTTCTATGGACAAATCGCCTGGTCCTTTCCTGCAGGAGCCAGTCCGCGGTTCCAACTTGTAAGACATGGGGTCGGCACCGAGTTCGAACAAACAGCGCATGACAGGGACGCAACCTCTCGTGTGATTCAAGCATTGACTGGCATCGACAGGTTCAAGCAATACAGTCGCAAGGAGGTCGATGACGCGTGGGAGGTTGGCATTCTTGCACTCTGAGCGTAGTTCACGCAGTGCCTCCTCGTGATTCAGGGTCGTCATCGCTCGACCTTGGGAGCCGAACAGGTAGTGTGCACAAACGGGATTGAGACCGTGGGACAACGAGGATGAGATGTTGCCTGGGTACCGCTCTTGTGCTCACGTCGAATTTTATCTTGTAACGTGTTTGGTGATGACACGAGGCCACAGGTAGGAGCGCGCAGCATTTCGCTACAGCCCGCTTCCGCCTGCACTTACGAATCCATCCAAACTCAAGCTTGGTATTCTTGCAACTGCTGTGATGAGTTACCCGGTCCTGCGGCTCAGAAGCATTGTTTATTGATATTCCGAGATCTTTGAGAGAGAAGTCCATCTCGTTCGACCCGAGTTTGACTTTGAGCCTTCCAGGAAGTCGCAATTCCATCGCCGAATGGTAAAGAGAATGCATGAACCATTGAGGTTCCGAGTCAGAGCCGAGGATTACTTCAGTAGTAACCAATGTGCCAGCCACTATTTTCTAAGTCCCAGTAGAAATCTCAAGAGACAGATTTGGAAAGAGAATGGCTTGTAGATTCTTCCAATTCAGTGAAGCGAAGGTACAAATGCTCCAAAAATACGCCTAATGCCATTCCATGCCGTCGCCAACAAAGCAAGACCCGAAACGCCGCCGCTTCCAGCATGTTGCTCGATGTATGTTTACACGCCCAGAACAACCAGGATGAGCTAAAAAGAAAGTCGTCACATCATGCAACAGCGCGTTCGTAAGCCAGACAACACCGCTCGGTCTAAAAGAAATGGTTTAAGTGACCTGGCACCCCCAGCCTACACTTTTCACAGTCGGGCCGGTACCCCATGCTGATGCCACGCTTGTTGACGCCAGCCGTAGACGCCTCACCTGAGTCTGTCGCCATTGCGGATGGATCGCGCATGGGCGAGCCGTATCCCGCACTCAGCGCGCCGCTTCGTTGCCTCTGCTTGCGCACCATCATAGACCCGGGCTCATCGCTATACTGAGGTGCTTGGCTCGTGTTCGGGGGCGGTTGAGAAGGCGAGACAGCGATTTGAGGCAGGGGATCGGCGCCTTGCATCTCGACGTCGCTAACGCTGAGGAGCTCGAGCTGTGAACCAGCTGCCTCGGCTGCGGATGGTGGCGTAGGCACTTCGTCTTCATCTATCGGAGAAGGTACGTCAAGCCTGTCCGAGCCGATGTTTTCCTGAGGATGGCGGCGCCGGATGTGGGTTTGAATCGGGCTGGTTTTGGGCCGGGGGATCATGGGAGTTGGGATGCGGTGGCCGGCTTGGGTGCGAGCCTTCCACGGAGTCTGGAGGGAGCCGGGCTCGTAATCTGGACTCCCAGCCCGCTGCTGAGAAAAGCTGGCTAGGTCTTCGTCCTCAGACATGGCATCGGGGTCGGCCTCGTCCGCACTAATGACCTGAGGGCTGCCGGGCTCAGACAGCATGGAGGAGTGGTCATCGCTGTCGTATTTGTCCTGCTGGGAATGATACGAACGCGATGGACTGCTGAAGATGTGCTGAGGCTGCCATAGTGACTCCGAGCTGAGAGAGGTCAGGGTAGGTCTAGCTTTCTGGGAATGGTCAGAGTGTGGTTCCGGTTCCGATTGAGGCAATTCGTAAACACACCTTGTCCGCCGGCTCTATTTCTCTGCCATGGCCGTCCGCGTCGCTACTGCGTCTTCGCTTCCTGACCGGCGCGGCCTGCATCATGGCGGACGAGGGCAGCACTGCAAGGCTGAGGTGGGTCAAGGGATGAAGTGTGCAGGAAGAAGAAACTCCCGTGGGAGGCAAGCGTCAGACCGGGCTGGCTCGCAAAGCCAGCAGCTACAAGGCAAACATGCGAAGGAGGCGGGAAGCGTGGTATAGCAGTGTATGGCAGAGGCAGAGTCGGACCCGGTGGGCGTGTGGCCCGCTGCAGGTGACAGGGAGATGCAGACGGATGGAGGCGGATGTTTTGGCCTGAGGGCGGCGTGTTGTGTCGTCCTCAGGCCGCGCGGGCTGAGGTGCAGGCTGCGGGCGGCGGAGTGGGCGGGCCGCTGGCTGCTCGCTCTGTGTGTTGCCCCGCGGTCGGCGCCTCGCTGTTGGCAGACAAGCAGATCGGCGCCGCGACCCTGGCCAAAGCCAAAATCCCCACTACCACACTCAACTTTTTCCAGGTAGCGGCGGCGCATTTGCCAGTCACAGCCTCGTTTCCTCCCCAGCGACACCTCACTTGCGCCAGCTCTCCTGCAGCCCGGTTGTTTGATCATCCACGGCTCCCGCCCGCGGCACTTCCTCACCTCACTTACATCCCCCACGCACGCACAATGAGCATCAGCACTCAGGACGTCGTCGACGACGCGAGGGGTACGTCGCTGCTCTAAAACCCCCAACGGCCGCCGCCGCGCACGCAGATGTGCTAACGCATCTTCACGCATACAGTCCTCGGCTACGACCCTCTGATCCAGCCCCAGCTCCTGACTTCTGAGATCCCCGCCCCCAAAAATGCGATCACCACTGTCCTGAAGGGCCGCAAGGAAGCCATTGAGATCATCAAGCAGCGCGATGACCGCCTCCTCGTCGTCTGCGGGCCCTGCTCCATGCACGACCCGGAGACCGCGGTCGAGTACTGCTCGCGCCTGGTGAAGCTCGCCGACAAGCTCAAGGACGACCTCTGCATCATCATGCGCGCGTACCTGGAGAAGCCTCGCACCACCGTTGGCTGGAAGGGCCTGATCAACGACCCTGACATCGACGAGTCCTACAAGATCAACAAGGGTCTGCGCGTCAGCCGCAAGCTCTTCTGCGACCTCACCGCGCAGGGCATGCCCATTGCCTCGGAGATGCTCGACACCATCTCTCCCCAGTTCCTTTCCGACCTCATCTCTCTCGGCGCAATCGGTGCCAGGACCACCGAGTCGCAGCTCCACCGTGAGCTCGCCAGCGGTCTGTCTTTCCCCATGGGCTTCAAGAACGGCACCGACGGCGGCCTGACCGTCGCGGTCGACGCCATTGGCTCCGCCGCCGCTAAGCACCACTTTATGGGTGTTACCAAGCAGGGTCTGGCCGCCATCACCCGCACTGGCGGCAACCCAGACTGCTTCATCATCCTCCGTGGTGGTACTAAGGGCACAAACTTCGACCCGGAGAGCGTCAAGGGAACTCGCGAGGCACTCAAGAGCAAGGGCCAGAAGGAGGTGATGATGATCGATTGCTCGCACGGCAACTCGCTGAAGAACCACAAGAACCAGCCGAAGGTTGCGCAGGTGATTGGAGACCAGCTCCGCGAGGGCCAGGACGGCATCGTCGGTGTGATGATTGAGAGCAACATCAACGAGGGCAACCAGAAGGTGCCTGCCGAGGGCCCCGCCGGCCTCAAGAAGGGTGTCAGCATCACCGACGCCTGCATCGACTGGGACACCACCGTTGAGACGCTCGAGCAGCTTGCCGATGCCGTCAGGACCAGGAGGCAGGTCAAGGGCAAGGCCGTCAACGGCAACTAGGAAGGAGACGAAATATATATAACCCAGTAGATTGGACATGATTTGCATGAGGCGTTGGTATTTTTAGTTAAAGCAACGTCGGTGATGGAAAAAGAGCACGATATAGCATGGCATTGGTTTCGGCAGTAATGAAAAGTATATTCATCACATATAGTGCGGGTTCGTTGGCAGTCTCGCAGCTCTAATCTTGTAGGCAAGGTATGCTGAATTCCTCAGGAGAAGTTAAGGCAACCCAGAACACAATACTCCCTCTCTGCGCTATCGCACCTCTTTTCTGGTTATCCTGCAGCCTGAACAGGCAGCGGCTAATGTCGCGAGATGTCGCGAGACATGTGATTCTTAGCTCAAGTAATGCAGATCGAAAACCGGCGGCGGTTCTAGAACGGCAGGGACGCCACGTTTGGGGCCAGCTAAGCCACGCAGCAGTGACGTAGCTGGTGACCGCATGCCTGCGGGCGCACAAACACCGCAGCAATAGAGGGGCAACGCAGAGACCACGCTGCCTGTTTATAACTCCACCTTCTGGCCTTCGAAACTGAGATAATCTATTGCACGCCCTCCTCCATTTCCAGTTCTCTGAACAAAGATCTTTTCACACGCACACGAACTCTAACACATCTCAATCACCGCCATCATGTCGAGCACCGTCCATGTCAAGGGCATCAACCACCAGACCACCGAGAAAGAGGTCAGGGACTTCTTCAGCTTCTGGTAGGCTCTCCTCTCCTCAGAACCCATGTCGGAGAAAGCTAGACTAACGTATCCAACAGCGGCAAGATCTCCAACCTCTCCGTGACCCCCGACTCAAACGAGACCGACGCTACCAAGTCCGCCTCCGTGACCTTCGAGAAAGAGACCGCTGCCAAAACCGCCCTCCTTCTGGACAACACCCAGCTTGGCGCAAACCAAGTGCACGTCAGCTCCGCCGCGTCGCTGGACGAGCTCGCAAGTGGCAAGACCGCCGGACACGCCGACGAGGCCGGCGAGGACATCCCGCAGGAGGACAAGCCGCGAAGCCGCATCTTCGCCGAGTACCTGGCCCACGGCTATGTGTTGAGCGACAAGGCGATTGAGCGCGCGATTGCCCTTGACCAGCAGCACGGCGTCTCCAACCGCTTCACCACCGCCCTGCAGCAGTTCGACAGCAAGTACAAGGCCTCCGAGAAGGCCAAGGCGGTCGACCAGCAATACGGCATCTCCGCGCGCGCTAACCAGGGCTGGCGCGGCCTGTCCTCCTACTTCGAGAAGGCGGCCGAGACCCCTACCGGCCAGCGTGTCCGCGCTTTCTACGCGCAGGGCCAGAAGCAGGTCTTGGACGTGCACAACGAGGCCCGCCACCTTGCGGGCTTGAAGACGGGCAAGCAGTCCGGAGCCGGCGACTTGAACCTTCACAACGTCGAGGGCACAAACCGCACTGCGTGCAACTGCGGCGCCCAGGGCGGCATCTGCGCTTGCAAGCCCGGCGAGTGCGGCTGCAGCAGCTGCCCGAAGAACCCGGATGAGAAGTCGACGACCCGCACGGCGGAGGAGGCCGAGATGGAGTTCGTTGAGGTCGACGGCCAGAAGAAGACGAAGTGCAACTGTGGTGGCGTGGATGGCAAGTGCCCTTGTGAGCCCGGCAAGTGCGCCTGCTCTGGTTGCTCCAAGGCTTCTTAAGACGAGAAGTCCTTCTGGGAAGAAAGTGGAAATGACGATGATACGAATGAGACGCGTGTGATTTTTCGCTGCACTTGATACCAATGCATGCTTTTGATTTGGGGATGAGGTTGGAAGACAGAAAACAGAAAAGCGAGTTCCCTCAGATTCACCGTTTCGAGGCGCTGGAGTAACGGCGATGGTTCAGCTTACGATGATAACGAGCATAATACGTTCAATCAACCTCACGTACGCATTTTATCACGTGCAGAGCATATTACATGCCTGGCAAATTGTTTATGACCAGACGATCCTCTCTTGAGGTCTGGCCTAGTCAAATAGTACAGCGATAAGGCCATGAGGGTGCTGAGAGCCTGTGCAGCACACACCATTCGTCAAGTAGTCGAACATTGAAGAAAAACAGACCAGCATTTCAAATGGCCCCCATCTCCATATATCAAGGATAACATAGGAATCTCACCAAACTCTTCCGGCACTCGTGCAGAGTGCATCACCAGGTTTCCCCCCACGCAGGCCGTCGGTGCCGTCCATTGCATTTCATCCCATCGGTCACCTCGCCCTCGGTAACTCGCACTTGACCTTCCCGCAATACCCGACTTCGGGCTCCGCTCGAGCGGACAGCGGGAATAATCTGCGCGCCGCTGAGTGGCCAGCGAGCTGCCGAGAACGTGGAGATGGCGCTTCTCGGGGCAGTGAGGGGCGAGCTTGCGGGTATCTGCAACCGCTGGGCGGCTTCTGACAGACGGTGCAAGGGTCGGTGGACCAGTGGTCGCGGAGTGGACGGGTCGATCGCTATGCGGATGCGTCTACCCATTAGTACCTTTTGGCTTGGAGAGGCCGACATTTCTTAAGCTGTGTCTCTTCCTTCTGTTCTCTCCAGGTGGCGGGCTGGCAAGGTCTCTTGTTCTTCACTTCTTTCTTGTTTGCGAGGGACACTGTAAAGTGAGCTATACAGGCGTCGAGCACTACTTGCCGGATATAACAGACCGAGCGGGATCGCTCCATAATCGCCACAATGAACCACAACAGCAACGACACGCAAAAGAACAAGCTCACGGGCCAGGATGTCGCGAAGCACAGCTCCAAAGACGACTGCTGGGTCATCATCCACGGAAGAGGTGAGTGAACGTCTGGTATCATACCGTCTTATCAATGGGCGCGACACCACAACAGCCCTGAAGATTGCAAATCGAGACGGACGTTCACAAAAGCCATTTACTAACGTTTGACACCTTCCAGCCTACGACGTGACCGAGTTTCTCCCCGAACACCCCGGCGGCCCCAAGATCATCCTCAAGTACGCCGGAAAAGATGCCACCGAAGAGTACGAACCGATTCACCCGCCTGACACGCTGGACAAGTACCTTGACAAGAGCAAGCACCTGGGCGAAGTAGACATGGGCACTGTAGAAAAGGAAGAGAAGGCGGCCGACCCGGACGAGGAGGAGCGCCAGGCGCGGATTGCGCGCATGCCTATCTTGGAGCAATGCTACAACCTGATGGACTTCGAGGCCGTGGCGAAGAGGACAATGAAGAAGACCGCCTGGGCTTATTACTCGAGCGGTGCGGACGATGAAATTGTGAGTTCCGCCTTGTCTATGCCCTGATACTTGAGATGCTGGGAACATGCCGACTGACACTTCCCTTTCGCTCAGACTCTTCGCGAGAACCACTCTGCTTTCCACAAGATCTGGTTCCGACCGCGAATTCTTGAGGACGTGGAAAACATCGACACTTCTACGACCATGCTTGGCAGCAAGGTGTCCATCCCCTTCTACGTGACCGCAACCGCGCTGGGCAAGCTCGGCAACCCCGAAGGCGAAGTCGTCCTCACCCGTGGCGCGAAGAAACACAATGTGGTGCAGATGATTCCCACCCTGGCGTCCTGCTCCTTTGACGAGATTGTCGACGCCGCCGAGGGCGACCAGGTCCAATGGCTGCAGCTCTACGTGAACAAGAACCGTGACATCACAAAGCGCATCATACAGCACGCCGAGAAGCGCGGCTGCAAGGGTCTCTTCATCACGGTCGATGCGCCCCAACTCGGCCGCCGCGAGAAGGATATGCGCTCGAAGTTCGACGACGTGGGCTCCAACGTCCAGGACACCGGTGGCGACAATGTGGACCGTTCCCAGGGCGCTGCCCGCGCCATTTCGTCCTTCATCGACCCTGCCTTGAGCTGGAAGGACATCCCATGGTTCAAGAGCGTGACCAAGATGCCCATCATCCTCAAGGGCGTCCAGCGCGTCGAGGACGTCATCCGCGCCATCAACGTCGGATGCCAGGGTGTCGTTCTCTCCAACCACGGAGGCCGACAGCTCGACTTCGCCCGCTCTGGCATCGAGGTCCTCGCTGAGGTCATGCCAGAGCTCCGCCGCCTCGGATTGCAGGACCAGATCGAGATTTTCATCGACGGCGGCGTCCGTCGTGCCACGGACATCATCAAGGCGCTTTGCCTGGGCGCGAAGGGCGTCGGCATCGGCCGTCCGTTCTTGTACGCCATGTCTGCCTACGGCTTGCCGGGTGTCGACCGCGCGATGCAGCTGCTGAAGGACGAGATGGAGATGAACATGCGCCTCATCGGCTGCAGCAGCGTCGACCAGCTTGGGCCGGAGTTCGTGGACACGAGGGGTTTGAGCATGCACACGACGGGTGTGCCGAGTGATACGCTTGGCTTGAATGTTTACGATCCGCTTGCGGGTCCGAAGGAGAAGGCGGGTGAGCGGGCGAAGCTGTGAGGACGCACGTTGCTGTTTATATCGGGATTGCGACTTCCGGCAGTGTTTTGCTTACGTGGGAAAACTGTACATAAGCATAGTATGGACTTACAGTAGAATTATGAGGGACACCCTGCCTGCTTTGTGACTCCACCGGACACGAGCCATCTCAAGCAGGCTAAGGAAATCGTTGTTTGAGATACCCTTCGCTCAAAAAAGACCGCAACGATAGTAAGGCAGGAAGGGCGTTGATGATTGAGCATCTTGGAACCTGAGGTAGTCGGAGGTGATCAGTTTGTTTCAGTGATTGTATGCCTTGAATATCTACACATAGTGAGCATTGTTAGTCTTTGCTATGGCTTGAAGTTCACTGCAGAGAACATTATTGAGGTGCCGAGGAACAGTTGCAAACTCACTTACTCCATCTTTGTAATCAGAATCGGAAGAAGTGAGAAGAGGTCTACCACGATTGTGGACTTCTCAGGGTGCCCAAATGGTGTTTAGTACCATCCCATAACGGCAATCGCGCATGAGATGCGCGCCAAGCTAAGAGGGAGTTTCAAAGCGTTGCCCAACGTCGCCCGTAACCTCACTTAAGTTCCATACCGACGCCGACGCTCACGGTCCAGCTTCAGCTGACGTCCTTTATCATTGTGTCTAGATCAAGTCGCGTCAACTCGTGTGTGCCATCTAATCTCCCCGTCAGAGTCACAGCATGCAACGTAGCGATCATGCCTGCCCGTGCCGCGGCATACAGTCTAGCTGGGCCTCATCTCCTGCCACGCTGCTGTGATGGACATAGCAGCCGCGTTATCTGATAAAGGTGTCTTTTGTCACGACAGGGCCGCATATCTCAAAAACCCGACGGAACCAGTCACCAGGGCACACTCAACTGCCGGCCCACAAGGACATGTCCAACATCTGGCTTGTGAAGGCACAGCCGGGAATTGGGGACCACCTCCCGGCAAAAAGCCAATGGCAATATATTCTCTCACCGGAAGCCGAACATCAGACTGCAACTGCTTCACTGCATGAGATTCATTACAAAGATTAGGTAAGGCGAAGCAGCAGGCGCCAGCCCCTCGTTGCTTCACGCTCGACGCCAGCGTCAAAAAGATATTGAGAGCGAAAATTTCCGCATCAATAGGAAATGCAGACGAGTCTTCTCCCTTCATGTTCCTTGGAGATCAGCCCATCAAGAAAACGTCTTCGGCGGCGCACTACACCAGAGCGGGACTCTACGAACTGACCAGGACTGATTGGAATTGACCTCCTCAATGCCGTACAAGTCGGCCTTGCGAGCACTGTGCCGAGCTTCAATGCATTCACGTCAGCACAAACAGGAAGTCCTGGGAGCTGTGGCAGCTCCAGTGGCTACGGAGCAATAAGTCCTCGAGCTTTTCTCACCAGTCTCAGAAGTCCGTTTGGCCTTCCATAAACAGCTACGGCCTAGCGAAGATGGCCGTTTGTCTTAAGAATTCACGAAGGCTAGAACTGGCCAGCCGCCTCGACGACATGGAGAATGGACCTCCCTGGGATAATTGGTACGCGAAGCTCCAAAGCTTCACTGCGAGCTCAGCACAAGTATATGAGCAAGGGTGCAACGTCATATCGACAGCTTTGAATAGAAGGCAGAGTTCAGAAGATCATTTTGTGTTTCCATCATAACCGAGACGTGGTCTATCGATACAGCGTGGCCACCAGCTGGTTCACCGCAGAAGATTATCATTCCAAGCCGAAGCGTCGTCTCAATTCAGAGGCCTGGAGAGAAAAGCCTTTACTCTGCCTCCTCAACCTCGTCCAAGCTGGCCTCCTTGGGCACATCTTTGCCCTTGGCCGACTTGGCCGCTGCGGCAGGGCCGCCGCTCTTGGCTGTCTCGTCCGCCTGTTGTTGTAACCATTAGCGATGCGTGAATGGGCATTGCGAATCACCAGAGACAAACTCACATCTTCATCCTCCTCGTCCCCGGCTTCCTCGTCGTCGTCTTCCAGTTCTTTGCCCTCGACCTCGTCTTCAGCCTCGCCTTCGACGTCCTCTTCTTCGTCTCCGACTTCCTCCGGCTGCTCGGTCTTGCGCTTCTTGGCTTTGGGCGGAGCTGTTTGATCGGCGCGTCAGCTCGACTTCGTGTCGTCTCGAAGCGCCCGCGCTGCACAAGCGCAACGATGGACGGGAAGGGATTGAACTCACCAGCCTCCGCAGGCGCCTCCTCCTCTCCGTCTTCCTCTTCTACCTCTTCCTCGGCGTCTTCGTCGTCATCGTCGTCGCTGGCGCCGGCCTCGTCGCCCTCGGAGACGTACCTGTTGCGCGCCCGAGTTAGCTATCTGTCGCTGCTTCGTCGCGCCGGGCGCATTGGTCGCGCGTCAAGCGCATTGAGGGGGAAAAAGGCGCGGAAACTTACTCTTCCTCTTCCTCCTCATCGCTGCCCTCCTCCGGCAGCTCGACGAGCTCCTCTTCGGGCTCGTCCTGCTTGCGCTTGCGGGTGCTGCGGGTCGACATTGTTGCGTGTGAGGGGTCTGTTTCCTGCGACGATGGGCTGTCGAATAGAATGCGACTGCGATTGGAGAGTGTGTGTGAGATGGAGCGGGAGGACGAGAGAGGGAGAGGTGAGGTTGAAGTGGGCAGGGCAGGGTCAGACAGGCTGGCTGGACTGGCGGCGGCTGGGGGAGGGCAGCGCGCGCGCAATCGCAAGCTTGAGCTCGGACGGGCGATCGAGTTCGCGTGTGCCGCTGCGCTCTGCGTTGCGTCGACGATGACGTGCGGAGAACGTCGAGGCGCACCGGCGACCCGGCGCGGCTGGGGGTGGGCCGTGCGTGCAGCTGAGACCTTGCGTTAAGCGGGTGGGGAGGGGCTTTGTTAAGGGCGGTGATAATGCTGGGTGAGACGCGGTGATGGGAGCGATGGTTGGTAGTGCAGTGACCAGAAGAGTTGATGAAGGCGTTTCTCTATAGCGCGCTGTATAGTGCTGGTATGTTCATGCGTGCCTGGTACAGTACGCCCCAGGCTGGCTCTCCCATCCATTGCTGGCATCATCGAGCCATATCCTTTGCGGAGGAGTATAGTGGTTGGCGGCGGCTTTTCGCCACGTCGCCTGGTATCAAAAGAACATTATGAAAAATCAAACACTTGCGCCCTCCATCCTCTACCAAGCGCCGCCAATGGACGCCCCGCCCATCGGATTGATCGCCTCGTCGTATCCATCGTCTCCGTAGTCGTCTCCACCGTATTCGCGGTCGCCGTAGCCGTCGTCGTCCTCGTCGTCGTAGCCGCCGGGATAGCGTGGACGGGCAGCTTCTTCTTCGTCCTCCTCGTCTTCCTCTGGCTCTTCATCCTCTTCATCGTCGTCAGCCACCGTTTCGTCTTCCCGCTCTGCGCCTAAGGTTGCGTCGGGTTGCTGGGTGGGCGGTGGCGAAGGCATCTTGGCAGCGGCAGCTGGTTTCTCCGCCGCAGCTGCTGGTTGCTGCTGCTGAGTTGCTTCTGGAGACGGCAGTCCGTCCCCAGGAGGCGAAGCTGCAGCTCCGAGTGATGGTGTTGCTTCGCGCGACGGACTCCCAGCTTGACTCGGCGCCACAGACCCAGCGCGACTGCCGGCTCGAGAGTCGTTGCCGTACACTTTGCCAAGCGCTTCGTAGTCGACGAACTTGGAGAAGCCAGGACCAGCGTGCCTGGCCAGCATAGCGGCTGTTGCGTCCGCAGGAGTCTCGGCGGGAGTACCAGCGGTGGTGAGGAGGGGCTCGCCCATCTTAGTCTTGCGCTTGCGGCCGCTTTTGGGCTTGTTGGCGCCTTTCGCGGCGGCGATCTTTTTCAGAAGCTCTTTTTCGTACTGCTCGCGCAGCCAGTCCTCGTTGTGGAATAGCCAGATCTTTTCTTTCTCGATGGCAGCCTGACCGGAAAGGACACAATTCTCCACCTCAGGGTCGTCTTTGAATTCTTCTTCCAGTTGCTCGGCAGTCACAAGTTCCAGCTGGTTGTGCTCAGTCGAATTGTGCCAGGTGATGCCGCTGGCGACGCGACGAGCTTGGATTTTCTTCTCGTCTAGCTCCCGCTGGGCGACGGCGCTTGCTTTTGACCTGGCCTCCTCGTGCTCTTTCAAAAGCTTGTCGCGCTGCTCGTTTACTTCGCCATCGTCGAGAGCCTCTTCGATCTGCTGCTGCAGCTCGCTTTCGATCATCAGCTCTTCCTCGGTGATTTCCACAGGCGCTGGTGCCACCTTTTTGGGGCGACCCCGTTTCTTCGGGGTCGCTTGCTCTCCGTTCTGCTCCTGCGAGATCTCCTTTAGCGCAGGATCCACCGGGACTGGGCGCGCTGGTATGGCGAAGCCATCGGCGTCAAAGCGCGGAGCCTCTTGACCATCCGCTGGCGCTGAAGTTTTTGCTCGTTTCCGTTGCTGTGATTCTTCTGACTCTTCTTGCATAGATTGGGCGTCCTCAGTCGTCGGTGGTGCCGGGGTTCCATTCGCAGAATCAGGTTCGATTTGATCGTCCACGACAATCGGGCCCTCCGATCCCAGACGCTCGTTGGCAGCAGCCTGACGCTTGCGCTTCTTCTCCTCCAACTTCTTGACTTTCACTTGGCTGTCGTAGATCGAAGGCGGGTCGTGCTGGTGTCTCAGTCTCTCGGCGTACTTGCGGAATTGCGAGACGGTGAGGGCTGCGCTTTTGGTGCGTCGGAACTCCTCGATACGCTTGGCGATGGTAACGTCCGCAATCTTAGAGACGTAAACGACCTCGCGTACGGTTCGTTTGAAGTTGTTCATCCGCGCAGCCAGGATTATGCATGCGCCGCAAAGTCCAGAAGGGTGGCGACCGGTTGCGATCCAGTCGCGCTTCATACGACGTACGATTTTGAGCGCATCTTCGGCCACCTGGTTTGTGGCGTCGCCGAATTCGAGCCGCCGGCAATATTTCAGAATCAGGTTTTCAATGTCCATCATGTGCTGGAAGTGAAGGTCGCCCTTGCCGATGTACAGCTCCTTGCACATCGTCTTGTAGACCTCGCCCAGGCGGAAGACGTTTATCTTGATCACCTCAGCGATGTCGATGAGCAGAACTTCGTTGTCGGCGCTCCGGCGGCAGGCGGCGTACAGGCAGGCGCCGACGACCTCGGACAAGGTACGGCCGGCGGTGAAATTGTTGTTGGCGGCCATGGTCCAGATGGCCATTGCCTGCTGAACGATCTGCAGGTCGGTGATGGGGACACGCGGGTAGATGGTCTGGAGCTCCTGCTGGCCTCGGCGACGGATCTCCTCGATGTTGTTGCGTTCGCCACCGCCCATGCGGCGGAAAGCGGTGGTGTTGATGGTGTTGGCATGGCGCGAGTTCTCGCCGATGAAGCCGCCCTGGACGGTGGCGGCGCCGTTGGCGGCCTCCTCAAAGGTGACATCGGCGACGATGTTGCTCTCGGAGATCTGGGTGAAGCAATTTGTGCAGATTTTGGCGCCGTCGCGGTCCTGGATGTCGGGCTCGTCGCAGCACTTGGCCTTGGCCTGCGCGGCCTGGGGTTTCTTGCGGGAGCCGCCTGGCAGGGCCGGCCGGCGTCCTGGAGCGATGCGGCGAGGCGGCATGGTCGATCGGGGGCGTGGCTGCGATGTGCCTGGCCTCACTTACCGCATGCGTCGTCTGTGGGTGGTGGTCGAGCAAAATCCTTTGCAGGCGCGGGAGTGACGGAGGGCGGGCGGCGGCTGCTCGCTCTGCGCACGCGTGGTGCAGTGGGCGCGCGGGGCCGGACGGGGCTTGGCGCGAGCCCAGCGCTGCGTTCGAGTCTGATGAGCGTTCGATTCTCCAGAAATGCTCAGCATTAATATATGCGTCACCAACCGCGTTGAGCGTCTGATTATTTAGGTGTAAGTAGTGAGTAGCGTGTTTCCGCGCAGTACACGTCTGGTGCGGCCACACTGAAGAAGTGATGGAGGGGTGTGCGTCAATAATGTGGCGACAAGTTCGAGATGTCTTCTGGAAAAGACTCCTCGCATGGTTGACAATACAGATTTTATAAGTGGAAGTTCCAATAAGAGAGGCTTCGTAGCAGGGACTCGTACCGACTGCCGGACCCTTAAATTAACGGTGCCGGGCCATGCTGAAATCACTGATATCAGATCATGTCGAAGCCATATCATGTTGTGATCAAGAGAAGAGTAATAATAAAACACTGACGGCCGAAAAACGTCCACAACGCCCTGCCATGCCCCCAAACACCACGCTTCCCTCGCAGCAAGTCAAACAAAGGGCATTTTTGCATTTCAGCATCACCCATTTCATCAACCGATCCTACGCCTGCAACACCTTCCCCTTCTTCCGGTCATAATCCAACACCCTCCTCTCCCGGTGCATCTTCGCCGACCGCCACCGCACGTACAGCATCAGCGCGTCCTTCACCACCACAAAAAGACACCCGCCTACCAAACTGCGTCCCCACTTCTCTTGCAAGAGCCCGCTCGCCTGTGGTCGCAAGAAGTTGCCGGTGGGCTTTGCGATCGTCCAGGATGTCGGCAGCGCGAGCCGCAGCAGTTCGCCTGAGAGCTCTGCGATAGTCGGGAAGGCGAGCGCGCCCAGCACGGTCTCGGCTACGGCGGTCGTGCTGAAGGACAGGCGGCGTTCGTTATTTTGCGGCTGTTGCGCGACAGGTTGCGCCGCGGGATTAGCGGGTCGAGCTGCGCGGTTCTCTGCGACATCAGGGGGCGGAGCGGCGGCTGCCAACGCCTCTTGATCTTGGTTCTGCTCTTGGGCAGGAGCGTCGTTTGGCTGCTGTGCTTCTACTTGCTCCTGCTCCTGCTCCTGCTCCTGCTCTTGCGCCGGCCGGCCGCCCTCCCAGTCTTCCCAGATTCCGCCGTCAATCCGCACCTCGAACATGTTGTCGCCTTCCTCTGCCTGCGCCGCCGCTGCCCCGTCCTCCGGCTGCTGCTCGCCGTCGGCACCGTTGTCTTGCCCGTTCCGGGGTTGCACCTCGCGGATCCACTCTTGTTCTTTCTTGGCCCAGACGCGCTCGAAGTAGAAGTTGTACAGGGAGCGAGCGTAGGGGAGCACGGCGAAGGCCATGCTAGCCGAAGGCGGCCAAGCGGTGAAGTCGAGCACTTCGTTCTCGGAGTGCGCCTGGGTGGCCAGGAAGAGGACGGGCAGGGCTGGGAGTACGGAGTCTGCGAGCGTCGTTCGAGACAGGATGAGGAGAGGCGTGATCAGTTGCAGTCCGAAAGTCACCCGCCAATGTCGCAGGGCTTCAGCCGTGTTGTAGAGTACCGTGGCGGCGAGCGTTCGAGCCCCCAGGCCGAGATCAAGATGCGGGGCGATCAAATGCCGCATTCTGGGCTGCAGAATCCTGTACGCATCGTCGCGCCCGAAGATGCGGTATAGAGTATGCACGCCCACTGCTGAGTTTCCCTGCAATATCAACCCTGACAACAGGGTAAGCGAAGTTGGCCAGACCAGTCTTCCGCCCAGTCTCTCGAGCCCCCTTGTCACCTCCACAATGTAGTTCTTCGGCCTGGCCAGTTTGATCTCGCTCTTGCATTGCGGGCAGGTGATCTGCGGCGCGCCGAACGACCGGTTCCGGCTGTTCTTGGGCGCTTCCGTATCCGCGATCCAGTCCAGCAGACACTCTTCGTGTGCGACAAGGGCGCATGGGCACGGGTCGCGCCAGGGCGAGGTTTCGGGTGTGTCTTCATTAGCGTCCGAGAAGCAGATCCAGCATTTTTGAACCTGCGAATCTGGCTCGTCGGGTGTTCGGTGGCCGGACTTTGCTGGTGCAGATGTCGTTTCGGTGGGTTGATGGTCAAGTATCACGACTTGAGAGTCTTCTGAGTTCGCAGAGCGAGTAAGGACGGGTGATTGTGAGGTTGTTGGGGATGGTTGCTCAGCAGAGGTGTGCTCTGGGGAGGCCCGGCGGTTGGATGGCTGCCTCTGCGGCATGGAAGCCATGTTGTGAGCTGAGAATGGCCAGTCCGACAATGAGAGGCTGGTGGGTCAGGATGCGAGGCTGGGGTTTTCTTTTGAAATTGTAGAGCACATGGAAGGACGTAACGCGAGAGCCCTCGCAGGCCAAAGGCGGCGTTTGATGATTCCTCGGCTGCCAGCCAACAGACGTCATCTGCTTGCCCTTCCAGCGACTCCGCTATGCCGTTTCAGGAAGTTATCATTTCACTTCCTCTCGAACCTAGGATAAATTGAAGTGTCCTGTTGGGAGATCGAAAAATTCCGTGACGACGAATAACGTAAAATATCAAGAGTGCTCGTACATGGCATCTCCCAAGGAGATGAACGTGCACCTGAAACATGGAATCAGAACTATGGGCAGCACGCGCTGCTGATGATAGCTAGCAGTTGCGTACAATGCCAGGTCATGGTACTTTTGAAGAGTTTTGTCACATTCCAATGAAATAAACCCAACAATTCTATGATCAGAAGAATACACACAAGAGACCGAGAAAGTAAGAAACAACAGGGAAATAACATTCTTCGAGACGCGACCACCGTCAGCCCAATTTGATCTCAGAGACATCGCTGTTGTGATCTTGCAAGCCAGTTCCAGACCGCACAGCATCAGCGCAGCACTGCGCTATTACGCGTCCTGATCGAGAGAATCGGCGGTCGCAGTACCGCGAAGACCATTCTGGACATACGGTATGCCCCGACCATGCAGCTTATCGATCTCCTTTTTGGCAAGCTGGACTTTGCTCCAGTTGGGATGCATCTCCGCTCGAGACCTGTTGATAAGTTAGTGACTGTACTCGCGAGAGCTTGATCTAGATGTGATGTTTGCTTACAGAAGCATGTTGACCTTCATGTTCCTTGCTCGGAATCGGATGTCCTCCGCGGTCCTTTCGGTCGGCGAATTGAAAGCTTTGTAGCCATCCGCGGAACTGTCCATCCTCTTGATGGATGCGTAGTGCAGACTGTCCTCTTCCGGCCACTCTTGGATGTACTTCATGAGCGCATTAGTCTCTTCTGGCGACCACGCATGTCGCGAACGAGCTACGGGTGCATGATGTCGAACCCGCTGCTGTTTCGCAAGCCGAGCGGCTTGCTCGTATTGCTGTGAATATGGGTATTCGCTGGTGGTCGACGGAGGATCAGCCGGCCCGGGAATAGCGGCACCAGGATTGCGGCGTTGAGGGGAGCTCTGCTGGAAACCTTGCGCATCGACTTCACTTGCTGGACGAGTGTAGTATGGCTGGCGGAGCTCGGAAGGAGCACTCTGATGAGCGCTCGGCGCTTGACGGCGGCGCTCATCCGCAGCCGCGTCGTCGCTTGCTTTGGTCTCAAAAGCGGGCTCATCATCCGGACCACCATCTTGCGTGGGTTCCCAGTCCTCCTCATGGACACGGCTCCTCTTTGCGGGGCTGCTTCGAAGCTGCTCGCCCGCTCGGGATCTCTTGCCCAGGCCGCTTTGGGTCTGCGGGCTGCCGGTGTACTGAGATTGCGGGTCTTCATCCCATTCAACGCGACGTGCTCCAGCCTGACGATCGTTGAAGGACCTGCCCTTGCCCTTCGAGCCTGCTTTCTGTTTTTGCGCAGCTTGGAGGTTTTGAAATTCAGATAGGTCGTGAATGCTACTGCGCGATGGTCCAGTGGCAGGCTCATCATGTTCAGCTGATTGCGGATAGTCATCTTGATGATGGATTGAAGTCGACGAAGTGGTCATCTGCGCCACGGGAGCCATTCTCGCTGTTGCTACTGTGGGAGTATTGGCTGCTTGAGCGAACGCTTTGAGACGCCTAATCTCGTCCGGAGGGGCGGACATCTTCGACTTTCCAGAAGACTGCGCCACCTTCACGGTGAGGGACCCCAGTGCTTTCAAATCTTCTTTGTTCGCCACAGCATGTTTGATTTGGACGTCGAGGTTGTTCATGCCGTGTGCTGCTTGCATCTCGCTATCAAGCTGGAATTTGCGATGCGCGAAGTATTGGACAAGAGTGTCCTCTACAAAAGCTCTCCAAGGAAATGTTTCGCGCAGGCCTTTCGCGGCTTCCACTGGATCAATCTCGGAAGCGTCATCGCCGTACGGCTCCTTAAGCGCATTGACGATGCTGTAGATTCGATCCAGGGCTGCCCTCGATTCCTGATCGCTCACAGAGTCCAAGTGCAGAGCGTGTCCGTGACGGTAGACCTGCTTGTTTTCTTCATCGTCCTCCGAAAAAAACGCATGGGTGGCTAAACCCTGAGGATTGTATTGTGGATCCTCCACGAAGGAAGCCATGCGATTGATAGCCAGTTGGCGGGTGATCTGAAGAGATATGTTCAAAGCCATGGGATCGTAGAATGGTCCGGCCACAACTGTTGGGAATGCCTGGTCGGCTCCTTCTAGGATCTCAGTACTCTCGGCCGCAGAGATGCCAGGACCGTCGAATTTGATGAGCAACAAGTGCAGCAAGTAGGCCAAGTTCGCCTTGTAGAGAACGCTATCGGGTGTTGGTGTACCCGGCGGGATTTCATCAACCGAACGCACATCAAACAACGCGCGAGACACGTTGTGCGGTCGAACGTAATCTTGCGTGGTCGTGTAGTCGCTTTTGTAGAGAAGGAAGGCGGACAAGCGCTTCTGGTAGAGCTTGTACGCTTTCGTACCTTCTGTTGCGATCTCTTCCCAAACGGCGCCGAGATCTTCCGCTTGAGTGGGGACAAGGATCTCCAGTAGGGCTTCAGTGGCATCGTTGAAGCTCTTGAGAGAGTCAAGCATGACATCGGAGTCGAGTTCTTCGACTTCTTCCATCGAAAAAGATGTTTTGATCGTAGTGCCGGAGATTGCGGAGGTCCTAGCGGGTGACATGCCATGGTTGGGCGCGTGCTGCTGGGCTTGATCGAAGCCGTGAAGGTTCAAGTCGATGTTTTGGTCTTCTTCGAGGGCGTCCTCGTCGACGGTCATGAGGTCTAGACTCGGTCAGCATTGTCACGAGTGAAGAGTCGCATCGCTCGCGATCGCGCCAAAAGGCATGGGTGTCAGCATGTTGATCCTAGAACGAGGTCTTTCGAGAATGCGCCGTGGGCAGGCCAGGATATCGTGAGCATAACCCAAATTTCCGCGCATTTCGCTCTGGCGTGGCTCTCGAAAGTGTCCTCAAACGTCTCCGAGAGATCGGTTTAGGCGCATGCATCCGGTCCAGGATTGGGTGATTGGGGTTTGGGTTAGGGTCAGGATTGGGGCTCCCCGCGGTAGGGTTAGGGTTAATGTGATGGAACGCACCTTTGCCAGAAGCATTCTCTGGAACCTCAACGGATGTGGCATTCTCGGCCCCGGCGGGTTTCGCATTCCGCGCAGAGCGACGTTGTGCGTGCGCCTCGTCAGGCTCATGGCTCTGAGCACGCGTGGCACGAGTGCTTCGTACGGGCGTCGAGCCTTGACGGGCAGCCGACTGGGCAGAAGCAGCCAGCCTCGCCATTACGGACGAAGGCACAGGGATTCAAAGAGTTGACCGAAAGGTTCGGGGATGCGATGGAGTTGATGACAGGTACTTTGACGCTGATAGTGTCGTGGAGCTGGGAGAGGGATGAAGGAGAGCGATGCAGAACTTCAGGAGGTCGGGAATGGCTGCCTTACCGACGCGACGCGCGAGTCCGTGCGCAATCGGAGCTGACTGTCTTGGCCCGGGATAGGTTGGTCACGTGACTGAAAGCTTCCGAATCGCACAACAACAGCGCCTTGCTCGTACACGTAAGGTCCATTAGTCCAGGACTGCGCGTTTCTCCGTTGCATCCAAGTTTCTGCTACCAGCCAGGGAATGAGCAATGCAGATTTGTCCCTGCCCGCATCACTTTCTTGTCCTTCCCCGTCTTCGGCCGCCCCTTGGCGTCCAGCACCGGCAACATCTCTGGCAGGCAGTAGTGCCCAGCCAAAGGCTCGCCTGGGCTGCTCCTCGCATGCTCAGACAGCCCTTTGTCGTTGCTGCTGAACCGGAACACCCTGTACCCATCCTTCTTCGGGTCTGCATACGTGAACGTGAAGGTGCCGCAGCCGCTGCCGCTCTTCTCCACTTTGAGATTCCGAGGCAGCTTGCCCTTCATCTCGAACGATTGGCCATTGCGCATCGTTGCGGAGGCCCTGGTGTCTAGCACCTTCTCTTCGCTCTTGCCTTTGGCGTGCGCGGACTGGTACTCAAAAGCCTTGGCGGCTACCTGGTCGGCGTCAGTGCCTGTGGTCTCCAGAACAACATGGTATTGGTGAATGTCGTTGTCTTCGCCGTCCACACGGTACGTGTTGTGCTTTGTATTGTCGTACTCGGCGTTCATACGGCCAGAGCTAGTGATCTCGTTGTGGCGGAGGTGAGTAAGGTGAAATTGTCGGCCGTCATTCTTGCATCCGGCAAATGGTGCCTTGCACCAGCCAAGTGTCCTGTACATGCTAACGTCAGTCATGCGGTCTCATCTTGCGAGACGAGCTGATAAAGTTACTTCATGATGTTCTGGTGCGTTGAGTTGCTGGCGTCAAAGGAGTCGAAGTTCGGATTTGCAAAGAACCAGTCGCCAGGATCGAGAGCACCCAAAACCTTACGGTGGTGTGACCATTTCCCACGATGCTTTTTGTAGCCTTCAGAACTTTTGTCCGAATTGTAGGGGCCTGCCCCAGAAAGAAAATTGGCCCACATGTTCCCGCCTGCTTTGTTGCTGGCAGCAGTAATGCACCTCAGGCTATGCTGTATAGAATCGGCATCCTCATCGAACTCTGGGTTCTCAAACGTGGCCATTGGCCACTCATCTGTCTCGAGATATTGCTCTTTCTTGTCGGCCTGCCACCCGTCAGGAAGCATAGCGATTTGCATCATTGCGGGCTTCAAAGAGAATGCCATCGAGAGTATGAAAAGCGAGAAGAAATAGATGGAGATCACCACACGAAAACGCTACCATGAAAACGATACAAGAATGTGGCCAGTTTTGCGACTCGAGATCGTGCATGCACTTGGGCAATGCTTGAGACTTGGGGCGCTGTTTCGTTGTTACTAGCACTGCAACTGTACGGTGCAAGGATTGATTCCTGATCATGACGGTTGATTGTCGAAGGAAGAAGAGCCAATTTCCATACTAGGTAGCGTGAGCCCATCATGTCAGGCGTGGAGCGCGGGTGCCGCGGCAAAAGTAATTTTGGTGGCTCTGGCAGCAAGTTGCGGTCATCTCAACGATCGATTTGTTTCAGCATAGTGGAGTCGAAGGATTCAGAAGTATGAAGCCGATATGGAGTGGATCCGGAGGATTCGATTCCATGTTCTAGATCCGTGTTTTTCCTAGGGTTCTCTTCCCTGCACACGGGAACGGACCGGCTGATTGTCGGACTGGAGACATCTCACGCAACGGTGAGTTTCGCAACAAAAGAGAGCAACTCTAGGCTTGCTCTGCACCTTTTTTTCGCCTTGCAGTGTCAGAGGCGCAAAGGTTCTCAAGCGACACGTCTTCTTGCACGACCAGTACTCTCTTATCCTCATACTCAGTTCAAAATGGCGGCACCACAACAGTTCGATCAAGATGCATTCTTCGAGAAGTTCAAGAAACAATTTCCTAATAGGCGCATGGAGGACGAGAGCGTTGGAGATCTTATGGCACTAATTGTCATAGACGACGTGCCCACCGACGTACGGTCCCTTAAACTTCGCTTCATCCGGGCCACTCTCAGACAGCCTGACCCTTCTTCTAGACAATCAACAAAGTTCTGCGCGACAACTCTGACAACACTGGCGCCCAGTACTTGTGGTTAGCGGATACGCACGATAGCCTACACGACTATGATGGCTTGACTCACGAGGGAACGAGTTCTCCGATAGATCCCGCTTGGCGTTCACCGTTCGTTGGCAAAACTCCTGCAGATGTAACTGCATTTATCCGAAATACCCCGAAACCACCTAAACCACTTTGTAAAGCATATTACGCGTTACTGCAGAAGGATCTATATGAGGAGAGGGGATATCTTCTAATATGCAAAGTAATTGAGGGAAAGCGTGACCCAGAAACGATTCCAATAGAAGGTAAAGAAGCGGGCCTCTTCTTCGTTGCTTTCGAACGGGAAGAATGGGACGAGTGTCACGAGAAGCAAAAACTTATGGAACCTTGATTATAGCCATAGATGCGCGATCATATTCTCCGCAAAGGGACTGTCAGCGTCAAACCTCCTTTGTCCGTACTGGTTTGCGGTTATTCTACGAAGATCCTTTGTACCAAACGAGTGTTTCCTTCACCGCTTGTAGCTTCTAAATGCTAATTTCTGTCCTGCGATCTGTCAAGCATATCAGTCATTCTTGCGCTATCATCTTCGAGCCATCAGAGCCCTAGATGCGCGCGTTAAGCGCCGAAAAGTATGCTCGGGCCTGTAAAGTTTTTCTCTGTGTCGAAATAAGACCCCCTGGCAGAATCTTGATGGTGTGTCATCGTGCAAATTCCAGACTCGCGAAACGTGCACAGGGGGCCATGGCCTGGCCGCAAACACTGGGCCGTGTGTCACCGTTAAATGGGCTAGCGGGATTGAGGGACTCTGAGATCCCTGCATTGCAGCTGGAACAACTGGGTACAAGTACTAGACATATCTTGACAGCATCATGGACGTACTTGTCTCTTATTGCAATGCGACAGGGCTTACGCTCTCAGTCAGGCATCGTGACATTCCTCCCAAATGCATGGCCCCTTGCAGTGGCGTACATTTGATTCCTTGAATAATGCATAGTCATGCCTAAAACACTGAAAGCTGGAAGGATGAAGGACACGAACCCTTCGCAGTTGGAGCGAGCCTGCAATTAACTGTGCGGAGTGCGCATGTGGCGGCAGACGTGTATGGGCCTGCATTGGTAGGAAGTAGATCCAGCGGTCTCGGCCGCCGACATGACTACGAAGCGGCAGCCAAGTGGACTCGAAGGATTCGGATGTTTGAGTCTGGAGCGAACTGGAGGTCAGACTTTACCAGTGCTCTGGACATTACCTACCTAGGTAATGGCTGCATCAAGTCTATGCAAGCGGTTCGGGTCGGGTGATCGTCGGCGTCAAAACGTGCCAATCAACGACGCGTTTCACCACGAATTGTCAGAATCAAGCGTCTTGTGCTCCTTCATGAGCTGCTTGCCCTGATGGATCCTGTCTCCAGCTCAAGTCAATTTTATAGCCAGATTCCCACCTCATTTGCTAGTAATTTCGTCCTGCAAGGCCACCAACTCGACCATGGCAGCACCACCGAGCTTCAATGCAGATGCGTTTTTCGAGAGATTCAAGGGACACTTCCCCACAAAACGTATGGAAGACGAGTGCGACGGAGACTTAATGGCACTTATCGTTCTTGACGATGTTCCTATCGAAGTATAATCAGTCGCGATGGTACATATTTGATCTCACAAATGTTCTAATATGCTTCACAGATCGTCAATGAAGTGCTCAACGAGAATGGAAACAAAACGGGCGCTCAATATCTTTGGCTGGCAGACAAATACGAAAGCCTGCGAGACTTCGATGGCATCGGCTATGAGGGAACTATCACGCCGATCGATCTAAGCTGGCGCTCACCTTTCATTGGGAAATCCCTTATCGATGCAATTGAATTCATCCGTCAGATGCCGAAACCGCCAAAACCGCTTGATAAAACCTTCTGTGCCGTGCTGAAAAAGGATCTATATGAGAATAGTAAGCAACTTTTGATATGCAAGGCGATTGACGGGCAGGGTGAGCCAGAGACCATTCCAATCAGATTCCAAAAAGCAGGCGTCTTTTTCGTCACCTTTGCTCGAGAAGATTGGGATGAGGCCTACAATGAGCAGAAGATTATTTAGCCTTAATACCAGTCAATTGTACGAAGGCTCCTTGGCAGTGCCTTAATTGAGTAGCTTAGGTGCTTGGAACTTTGTGCTCTGTTCAAAACAAGAATAACTTCAACGTTGCAGAAGACTTCACGATTGAGCTAAAATACCTTCAAGGAGCGTGCAGTGTGACACCAAAGTCGCTACATACTCTCGTCCTGAGAGCGAGCGGATTCGAAGCGCTATTCAGTACGAGCCTGCAGGCAGCACTTGAACGGCCACCACACAGTCGAAGCAGAGTAATACCCCGGAATGCACCGAAATGAACGCCACCGACAGGTTAGATCGTTTTTGCTGGAGTCTCAGACTCGCTAGTGTGAACGTGCACCGACAAGTGTTCCAAGCATCGAAGAATGGTTTGTGAAGCCCGAAGACTTTGCCGGTGCGCCTTGAACAGCACTGACCAAGGCTGTGGGTAGGGCGCGGGAAGCCATCGTTGAAGATGCAGAAGTGGCACCTCTGTTTCAAAACTAACAGTTTAGGGCAACTTGAACGGTGTCCAATGGACAGATAAGCCAGATCGCTGTTAACAAATTGCTGGCCCGCACAACTCTGCTTTCTCCATCCCAAGAGATTGGTTGCGGATGTTCGCATCCTTGCGAGACCGGCTCATGTAGGTGCCCTGAGCAAGGCGTTTCACCATTGATCCTGCGGGGCTTGGCATAGACCTACATGAAACCTAGGACAGTCATCTTTCTGACTTTGTATTGCTATAAAGAGTCTCTTTGTGACCGCCAATCTCGTGATAAAGTTGACCAGAGTCATCATATGAAGTCTTTCACTACGCCATGCATGCAACATCGATACTTTGTATGGCAAGTTTGCTCTGCCAAGTTCTTGCGACGAGTGGCACAGTGCATTCTTCGTTTGGGAATGGTGCGACTGCGCCTCCCGCAAACAAGGATGGATTGGCCTTCGCCAACATGACCGGCTCCAACACTTCCAAATCTGCAAAACTTCCTATCAGCGATCACAACCCACTTGATCTAGGGTCTTCGATGGTTAATATCTCTTCAACTTCGAGTGATGCAAGGAATTCTAGGACATCAGAGGAAGGCTTCAGTTTCACCAAGGAGCAAGCATCTTCGACCCGCACAATGTTCTCTTCTATGAATGCTACTTGGAACAGCACCAGATCTACATCATTGCCGAAAGCTCCAACAAAGAAGACGGCAGCGGTGCCGACTAGCTTGATACGTCGGAAAGCGGCTCCCGGTTGGTGCTCCCATCGTCGCGTCTTGGTTCCAACCCAATCGATGACCCATTGATATTCGGCAATTCTTCACGATTGTTCTCAGGCTCGAAGCCCACTGCCAAGCCAGGATCCAGCTCAGCATCCAGGACTGCTATTGTTCAGGAGTCTTCACTCTCAGACTCGAGCATGCTCGAGCCGTCGCCTCGACCAGCCATGACAAGAACCTCTCCGGCTTTGCATACCTCAAGCGGGACCACAACAGACGACACGGCTTTGCTCCTCTCTATCACCTCCACAATGACCACGGTCCCCGCTGTAGTCTCGACGCAGCTTATCACGTCTGGCGGACTGACCACGAACACTTGGATTGAGACAAGAAGGGACGCCGAGAGCTCCACTGTTCCGGTCATTTGATGCCCTGAATGTGGCGGAGCGGTCATAATCTGGGGCATTCCTGAAGTCACTGGCGTTCTCTTCAAGTGGCCCACATTGCACTTGCCAGAATTTAGTTTCCCGTGCATACCCCTCCCTTTCAAGCCTTGCTCAAGCCCTCCATCCAGCCGGGACGACAAAGATGACAAGCAGTCGTCCAGCGACGGTGAGAGCGATGACGAAGATGATGAAAGCAGTGACAGAGACAAAGACGACCCAGGGGACCAAGGTGGAGAAGAGGAGGATGATGACGATGACAACCGGCCAAGCTCGACACTCACGTCCACGGAAGAAGCCACTTCATCATCAACAAGCTCCTGCTCTGCTGGAACGACGACAATTTCAGATTGTCGAATTGCCTGTTCTATATCTACCAAGCCCACAGAAATTCCGCACCCCGATACTTCCATCGATGGCGTATTCGCGACTACAATGACTGCATGCTATACGACAACCTGTACACCAGTAACAGGGTGTGATATACATCCAACGACCACAAGTACCATCTCCTCAGACTCGAGCGGTGGCCCCTCATGTGCTTTCGACTCTGCAACAGCATACAATGCTTTCGCTTCGTACGAAGCAATGGGCATGCCCCTTCCGATTTGGTTGGAGTATCCCATCACCCACGTCGGCTCCACGTCAATCCAGAGGAAGCTGCGGGAAAGGGCAAGGGCAAAGCTACGGGAGACCCAAACGATGAGGATGCGACTTTGACCTCTGTCTCTGCAACGGCAACCGAGGTCTCGACATAGATCTTGAATCTTGAATATTCAGAATCAGGTGAAGCTCAATCAGGAATCAAATCAGTCAGGTGGGCGCTCAATCAGAAATCAATCAGCAATCAGG